>NC_052148.1:111400203-111712448 GCF_902713615.1 Scyliorhinus canicula | reverse complement strand
TCCAGATGCCTCACTATTTCTTCCTTGATGATAGATTCCAGCATCTTCCCTACTACCGAAATTAAGCTCACTGGCCTATAATTTCCTGCTCTCTGCCTACCTCCCGTTTTTTTACCTATATCGTTGGTGCCTATGTGCACCACGACAGCTGGCTGTTCACCCTCTTCCCCCCCCCCTCCCCCCCCCCTAGAATGTCCTGCAGCCGCTCCGAGACATCCTTGACCCTTGCAGCAGGGAGGCAACATACCATCCTGGAGTCTCGATTGCGTCCACAGAACCGCCTGTCTATTCCCCTTATGATCGAGTCCCATATCACTATAGCCCTGCCATTTTTCTTCCTGCCCTGCTGTGCAGCAGAGCCAGCCACGGTGCCATGAACCTTGCTGCTGCCTTCCCCTGGTGAGCCATCCCCCCCAACAGTATCCAAAGTGGTATATCTGTTTTGCAGGGAGATGACCGCAGGGGACACCTGCACTGCCTTCCTACTCTTGCTCTGTCTTTTGGTCACCCATTTGCTATCTCCCTCAGTAACTTTCACCTGCGGTGTGACCAACTCGCTAAATGTGCTATCCATGACCTGCTCAGCATCGCGGATGCTCCAAAGTGAGTCCATCCGCAGCTCCAGAGCCGTCAAGCGGTCTAACAGGAGCTGCAACTGAACACACTTCTTGCACGTGAAGGAGCCAGGTACAGTGGACGTGTCCCTGAGCTCCCACATCACACACGAGGAGCATGACACGGGTCTGGGATCTCCTGCCATGTCTTAAACCTTAGGTAAACTTATACAACTACAATTTTAAAATAAAAATAAATAAATTAGACAATGAAAAGAAAAACTACTTACCAGTCACTTACCAGGGTTAAAAAGCACCTCTGAAAAAGCACCTTCTCTCACTCTGCACCGAATTACCTCACTGCACCAAATTACCAAGTTGCAATTCCCACTCTAGATGTGCCTCTCTCCGGATGTGTCTCCTTGAAAAGCGCAAGCTTACTGAGTGCGCTTTCTGTCTGTCTTTTATGCAGACCTCAGCTAATCGATGACTCAAAAAATACCTAAATTTCAAAGAGAAGAATACAATATGCCCTTTGTGCCCCTAAACAGGCCTCAGGTGACTGACAGGTCACATCGCTCATGGGGGCCTAGGGGCCTGATCGCCTGGAGGCCCCAATGCCGACATGCGAGAGATCGTAGACTCGGACTCAAAAATGGAGACCCAGGCATAGAGGCTTCCGAAGGCAAGCTGGCCAGGGGTCAGTCAGCATTGGGGTAACCCCCCTCCAAGCAGTCATCAAGGAAACAACATTCCTCGACATACTATACGCCCCTTGACCCAGCCCCGCAGCTGCTGGGAGTGCAGCCATAGGCGAAGAGGAGCAGGCGTCCTCCTGCTCTATCTTCTTTGGAGGGACTTCCGGGGGGAGGGATTTTATAATCCCCATTGGACCCACAGGGATGACAAGATTAATCTCTCTGTGAGCCTCGTGGTGTACGAACTCAGCCACAGAAGGGCAGAGGCCCATCAGCGAGATAGTTAACTCAGCACCTTAAAACCGGCCTAGGTAGGAGCTGGCTGCAGATTAGTCCTGGCTTTGACTGGGACTGTTACTTGTAAATACTTCATTTTTGGTAATAAACCATTTATTTGACTCTACTTTCCTGACTCCTCCTGTGACTATTAAAACTCTCCACTTGCCTGGATGGGTACAGCACCAACAATGCTCAAGGGTATCATCCAGGACAAAAAAACGTGCTTGATTGAGATCCCATCCATCACCTTAACCAATCATTTCCTCCACCGACACAGTGGCAGGAGTGTGGAGCATTTACAAGATGCGCTGCAGGAACTCATGAAGGCTCCTTTGAAAAAAACTCTTCCATACCCATGACCTCTACTACCTAGAAGGACAAGGCAGCAGGTGAATGGGAACACCACCACCTGCAGGTTCCCCTCCAAACCACCTGTCATCCTGAAGCGGAACTTTAACTTCACTGTCACTCAGTCAAAATCCTTCACCATCGCCCCCTAGCAGCACTGTGGGTGTACAAGCACCACATGGACTGCAGTGGTTCAAAAAGGTGGCTCACCACCACCACCTTCTTAGGGACAATTAGAGGTGGGCAATAAATGCTGCCCTTGCCAGTGACACCCAGACTCCGTGAAAAAAGAAAGAAAAACTTCAAACTTTGGAGAGATGGGGTCTGAATACAATGGAAAGGTAATGTTCTGATGACCCAAATGTCACCTTAACTGAAAAATCAGGAATCCTTTTCTTGGACTTGACAGTAAAATCTGGTAGGTTTTGAGTGAGCGAGTTGTTCAAGTTATCTAAAAAAAAATGGCCACTCAAGGATCTTTTTGATTGTTTGACAAAAGCTCGTCAAGTTTTCAAACTGTTTCTTTCAGAGTTTTAGCTGTTTACTATGGATTTAATTTTTCACGCTTTCGTCTGGATGCTGGAAGACTTAAGAGAAGGAAGTGCAGCAGCTGCCGTTTCATCTATCAAAAGCACCAGGAGTGCAGTCTCGAAGAGGACAGCAGGTGACGGAAACCACTGATAGGAGGCCTTGCCCAGCAAATAGCGGGCTTTGCCAAAATCTAATTTTTTAGTCTTCTCTGAGGTGCAGTGTAGGATAAATCTGTATGTCTCCAGGCAGGCTGCCTTTGGCCTCTGCAAACTCCTGCAATCTGACTTGCTGACTCCTCCCCATCGCGACATGCCCTGCCAGTAGCTCTCAAAGTCACCAGATCTTGTTTGCCACTGGTTCATTTTCGTCTGCTCCGGGGGGACATCAGTCACACATCACAATCTACAGTATACAGCTGTATTAAGCAGATCACCAATTCTTATAGAGAAACATAGGAAATTTACAGCACAGAAAGAGCTCATTCAGTCCGTCATGTCTGTGTCGCTGAAACAAAAGAACGATCCAGCCTATTTCCACTTTCCATCGTTTGGTCCATATCCCTGTACATTATGATACTTTTTCATTCTTGCTGAAGTATTCATATAACATCAAAACAAACATTGTCTCAGGAATAATAATGGAATTGAGTTTTATCCTCAGTAAAGCAATGAGCAATGCAACTAAGAAACAGTTTATGATCATCTTAGCATTTGCTTGTCCTGCGTGACATTTCTTGCACATCAGATTGTATTCTATAGCTGGGATACAGAACATCCTGAACATTAATATCCTGGAAAGTGCGATGGTAGATGGCACCAGTGGGCACCATTACGTTGCCACTTCTCAGTTCCACAGAGGAGAAT
Organism: Scyliorhinus canicula; assembly: GCF_902713615.1. Taxonomy (NCBI): domain Eukaryota; kingdom Metazoa; phylum Chordata; class Chondrichthyes; order Carcharhiniformes; family Scyliorhinidae; genus Scyliorhinus; species Scyliorhinus canicula. Next base: position 111,709,175 of record NC_052148.1, on the reverse strand, counting down.
AAAGGCATTTCAGACACTGTGTTTGCAGTACCTGATCTGAATTGAACGTTTTATTGCAGGAGGATGGAAGATAAAAGAGCAAAGAAACATCAGGAAAACCCTTACATACACACAACATTCAAAATTAGTAAAAGCTTTAAAAGAAAACCTCAAAATTTCTAACAACTCAAAATTGTCATTCCTTATATTGTTATTACAAGATAGGTATCTACCCTGAAAGTACATGTGCTTGTTGTAACTTCAATCCAATCATTTAAATTCAATATTCCTTCACATATGTTGAAGAAAAGAAACATAAGTGGAATGCTGGTGTTGAAGACACAAGAGGTGGGAGAGGTGTGGGGGAGGGGGAATATTTTGACCTCCATTATGGACAGGGATGAGATGTGGGCTAATTTTCTCCTTTCCCACCTCTCGATTGATCGCAGCAAGATATATTTTTGAGGAGTGCTTTTACCCTTGAAGGCTGTAACTTTAAAGAACAGACATGAAACAGACTTTCTTGTAAGTTTAAATCAAAGAAAGGACAAATGTTTATATTTCACAACACCTGAAATGAAAATGCTAAAAACCACACTCAATGCTGAAACACGTGGGCACAATAACACACACACACACAGGCACAATAACACACACACACACAGGCAGAATAACACACACACACAGGCAGAATAACACACACACACAGGCAGAATAACACACACACACTGGCACAATAACACACACACACAGGCACAATAACACACACACACTGGCACAATAACACACACACACAGGCACAATAACACACACACACAGGCAGAATAACACACATACACAGGCAGAATAACACACACACACAGGCAGAATAACACACACACACTGGCACAATAACACACACACACAGGCACAATAACACACACACACTGGCACAATAACACACACACACAGGCACAATAACACACACACACAGGCACAATAACACACACACACAGGCAGAATAACACACACACACTGGCACAATAACACACACACACAGGCAGAATAACACACACACACAGGCACAATAACACACACACACAGGCACAATAACACACACACACAGGCACAATAACACACACACACAGGCACAATAACACACACACACAGGCACAATAACACACACACGCAAAGATGATTGCTCAAGATAAATCATAGGTTATTGGAGGTAGGTTGGAATGTGGAAGTTAACACAATCAGATCATCCAGACCAGCAGAGCAGGCTTGAAGGGCCGAATGGCCTACTTCGGCTCAGGGGCAGCAGGTTAGCACTGCTGCCTCATAGCTCTAGAGTCCCGGGTTCAAATCCGGTCTCTGGTAACTGTCTGTGTGGAGTTTGCACTTCCTTCCCTTGACAGCGTGGGTTTCCTCCGGGTGCTCCGGCTTCCTGCCACAGTCAAAGTTGTACATGTTAGGTGGATTGGCTGTGCTAAATTGCCCCTCAGTGTCCAAAGGCTAGGTTGGGTTACGGGGATCGGGTGGAGGCGTTGTTAAGTGCACCGTGAGCAGGTCCATTGAAGGGTTCTACTGAAGATGGTGACTGTTCAATAATAATCTTCATAATAACCTTTGTTAGTGTTACAAGTAGGCTTACATTAACACTGCAATGAAGTTACTGTGAAAAGCCCCTAGTCGTCACACTCCGGTGCCTGTTCGGGTACACTGAGGGAGAATTCAGAACGTCCAATTCACCTAACAAGCACGTCTTTTGGGATTGTGGGAGGAAACCGGAGCACCCGGAGGAAACCCACACAGACAGAGGGAAAACTTGCAGACTCCTCACAGACAGTGACTCAAGCCAGGAATCGAACTGCTGTGAAGCAACTCTGCTAACCACTGTGCTACCATCTCACCCATGTCTACTTATCGTCTACTTCAAGGAGATGGTCATGTAATCTGCGGGGGGTGGGGAACGAAGAAGAGGGAGGAGGCTTGTTCCTACCGGGGCGAGGGGAGTGGGTTGGTGGGAGTTGGGTTGTGGATGGGGTTCTTTTTTTCTCTGCTTTTCCTTTCATTGTTGTTGATGGGGAGGGTTTTCACTTGTTTTAATGTATTGTTTTATTGTTGTTCCTATTTTTCTATTTTATAAACCGAAAAAGGTTAATTATTTTTTTTTCAAAACTGGTGGTGGAAACATTACAGGCCTGAGGGATTATCTTGTAGTTCACTGAAGATAAAGGAGTTTGGAAGCTACTGGATTTTTCAATTGAATTTGTGGTTGAGCTACTGGAGTGAAGATTACAATCCTACAAGTAAAACAAATTCTTCACTGCCTCAGTTGGCTTTCTTTTTGAGGAGCAGATTCGGACAGAGAGGTTTTTGGACAGAGAGAGGGGATTAGGTCAGAAAGTGGGAATTAGAGAAGGGAGAGAAGATTGAGGGAGAGGGGTTTAGGGCATGAAAGGGGATTGGGACAGTGGGTTGGATTGTGGCAGAGAGAGGTGAATGGGGCAGGGAGAGGGGATGGGGTGGGGAGAGTGGATGGGGTGGGGAGAGGGGATGGGGTGGGGAGAGGGGATGGGGTGGGGAGAGGGGATGGGGGTGGGGAGAGGGGATGGGGTGGGGAGAGGGGATGGGTTGGGTAGTGGGGATGGGGTGGGGAGAGGGAATGGAGGGGGGAGAGGGCATGGGGGTGGGGAGAGGGGATGGGGTGGGGAGAGGGGGTGGGGTAGGGAGAGGGGATGGGGTGTGGAGAGGGGATGGGGTGGTGAGGGGGGTGGGGTGGGGAGAGGGGATGGGGTGGGGAGAGGGGATGGGGTGGGGAGAGGGGATGGGTTGGGGAGAGGGGATGGGGATGGGGAGAGGGGATGGGTTGGGGAGAGGGGACGGGGGTGGGGAGAGGAGATGGGTTGGGGAGAGGGGATGGGGATGGGGAAAGGGGATGGGGAGAGAGGATGGGGAGAAGGGATTGGGTGGGGAGAGGGGTTGGGTGGGGAGAGGGGATGGGGTGGGGAGAGGGGTTGGGGTGGGGAGAGGGGATGTGGTTGGGGAGAGGGGATGGGGTGGGGAGAGGGGATGGGGATGGGGAGAGGGGATGGGTTGGGGGGAGGGGATGGGGATGGGGAGAGGGGCGGGGGAGAGGGGATGGGGAGAGGGGATTGGGTGGGGAGAGGGGATGGGTTGGGGAGAGGGGATGGGGATGGGGAGAGGGGATGGGGAGAGGGGATGGGTTAGGTGGAGGGGATGGGGATGGGGAGAGGGGATGGGGAGAGGGGATTGGGTGGGGAGAGGGGATTGGGGTGGGGAGAGGGGATTCGGTGGGGAGAGGGGATGGAGTGGGGAGAGGGGTGGGGTGGGGAGAGGGGATGTGATTGGGGAAAGGGGATGGGGATGGGGAGAGGGGATGGGGGAAGGGGAGAGGGGGTGGGGAGAGGGGATGGGGTGGGGAGAGGGGATGGGTTGGGGAGAGGGGATGGGGTGGGGAGAGGGGGGTGGGGAGAGGGGATGGGGTGGGGAGAGGGGCTGGGGAGAGGGGATGGGGTGGGGAGAGGGGATGGGGTGAAGAGAGGGGATGGGGTGGGGAGAGGGGAGGGGATGGGGTGGGGAGAGGGTATGGAGTGGGGAGAGGGGGTGGGGAGAGGGGATGGGGTGGGGAGAGGTATGGGGTGGGGAGAGGGGATGGGGTGGTTAGAGGGGATGGGGTGGTGAGAGGGGATGGGATGTGGAGAGGGGTTAGTGCGGGGAGAGGCGATGGAGTTGGCAGTGGGGATGGCGGGGGGGAGGGGATGGGGAGAGGGGATTGCGGCAAGGAGAGGGATGGGATGGGGAGAGGGGATTGGGGCAGGGGGAGGGGATTGGGGGTGGAGGGGATTGGGGCAGGGGGAGGGGATTGGGAAGGGGATTGGGGCAGGGGGAGGGGATTGGGGAGGGGGAGGGGATTGGGGAGGGGGGATTGGGGCAGAGGGAGGGGATTAGGGGTGGAGGGGATTGGGGCAGGGGGAGGGGATTGGGAAGGGGATTGGGGCAGGGGGAGGGGATTGGGGAGGGGGAGGGGATTGGGGAGGGGGGATTGGGGCAGAGGGAGGGGATTAGGGGTGGAGGGGATTGGGGCAGGGGGAGGGGATTGGGAAGGGGATTGGGGCGGGGAGGGGATTGGGGAGGGGAGGGGACTGGGGAGGGGGAGGGGGGATTGGGGCAGGGTGAGGGAATTGGGGCAGGGGGGAGGGGATTGGGGCAGGGAGAGGGGATTGGAGAGGGGGAGGGGATTGGGGGAGGGGGGAATTGGGGAGGGGGAGGGGATTGGGGAGGTGGGGGATTGGGGCAGGGGGAGGGGATTGGGGCAGGGGGAGGGGATTGGGGAGGGGATTAGGGCAGGGGAGGGGATTGGGGAGGGGGAGGGGATTGGGTCAGGGAGGGGGATTGGGGAGGGAGAGGGGATTGGGGTAGGGGGAGGGGATTGGGGAGGGAGAGGGGATTGGGGAGGGGAGGGAGAGGGGATTGGGGAGGGGGAGGGGATTGGGGCAGGGAGAGGGGATTGGGGGAGGGAGAGGGGATTGGGGAGGGAGAGGGGATTGGGTAGGGGAGGGGATTGGGGAGGGGGAGGGGATTGGGGAGGGGGAGGGGATTGGGCCAGGGAGAGGGAATTGGGGCAGGGGGAGGGGATTGGGGAGGGGGAGGGGATTGGGGCAGGGAAAGGGGATTGGGGCAGGGAAAGGGGATTGGGGAGGGGGAGGGTATTGGGGAGGGGGAGGGGATTGTGGCAGGGAGAGGGGATTGGGGAGGGGGAGGGGATTGGGGAGGGGGAGGGGATTGGGGCAGGGGGCGGGGATTGGGGAGGGGGAGGGGATTGGGGCAGGGGGAGGGGATTGGGGAGGGGAGGGGATTGGGGAGGGGAGGAGATTGGGGAGGGGGAGGGGATTGGGGAGGGGACAGGGGATTGGGGGTGGGGGAGGGGATTGCGGCGGGGGGGGGATTAGGGCAAGGGGAGGGGATTGGGGAGGGGGAGGGGATTTGGGCAGGGGAGGGGATTGGGGGAGGGGAGGGGATTGGGTCAGGGAGAGGGGATTGGGGAGGGGGAGGGGATTGGGGCAGGGGGAGGGGATTGGGGCAGGGCGAGGGGATTGTGGGAGGGGGAGGGGATTGGGGCAGGGAGAGGGGATTGGGGCAGGGAGAGGGAATTGGGGGAGGGGAGGGGATTGGGGAGGGGGAGGGGATTGGGGGTGGGTGAGGGGATTGCGGCAGGGGGAGGGGATTGGGGCACGGGGAGGGGATTGGGGAGGGGGAGGGGATTGGGGAGGGGGAGGGGATTCGGGAGGGGGAAGGGATTGGGGAGGGAGAGGGGATTGGGGAGGGGGAGGGGATTGGGGGAGGGGGAGGGGATTGGGGCAGGGGGAGTGGATTGGGGCAGGGTGAGGGGATTGGGGAGGGAGAGGGGATTGGGGAGGGAGAGGGGATTGGGGAGGGAGAGGGGATTGGGTAGGGGAGGGGATTGGGGGAGGGGATTGGGGCAGGGGGAGGGGATTGGGGAGGGAGAGGGGATTGGGGAGGGGGAGGGGATTGGGGGAGGGGGAGTGGATTGGCGCAGGGGGAGGGGATTGGGGAGGGAGAGGGGATTGGGGAGGGAAAGGGGATTGGGGAGAGAGGGGATTGGGGAGGGAGAGGGGATTGGGGCAGGCAGATGGTATTGGGGAGGGGGAGGGGATTGTGGCAGGGAGAGGGGATTGGGGAGGGGGAGGGGATTGGGGAGGGGGGGGATTGGGCAGGGGGAGGGGATTTGGGCCGGGGGGGGATTGGGGAGGGGGAGGGGATTGGGGGAGGGGGAGGGGATTGGGGCAGGGGGAGGAGATTGGGGAGTCAGAGGGGATTGGGGAGGAGGAGGGGATTGGGGGTGGGGGAGGGGATTGGGGAGGGAGAGGGGATTGGGGAGAGAGGGGATTGGGGCGGGAGAGGGGATTGGGGCAGGCGGAGGGGATTGGGGAGGGAGAGGGGATTGGGGAGAGAGGGGATTGGGGAGGGAGAGGGGATTGGGGCAGGCAGATGGTATTGGGGAGGGGGAGGGGATTGTGGCAGGGAGAGGGGATTGGGGAGGGGGAGGGGATTGGGGAGGGGGAGGGGATTGGGGAGGGAGAGGGGATTGGGGAGGGGGAGGGGATTGGGGCAGGGAGAGGGGATTGGGGGAGGGAGAGGGGATTGGGGAGGGAGAGGGGATTGGGGAGAGAGGGGATTGGGGAGGGAGAGGGGATTGGGGCAGGCGGAGGGGATTGGGGAGGGAGAGGGGATTGGGGAGAGAGGGGATTGGGGAGGGAGAGGGGATTGGGGCAGGCAGATGGTATTGGGGAGGGGGAGGGGATTGTGGCAGGGAGAGGGGATTGGGGAGGGGGAGGGGATTGGGGAGGGGGAGGGGATTGGGGAGGGAGAGGGGATTGGGGAGGGGGAGGGGATTGGGGCAGTGAGAGGGGATTGGGGGAGGGAGAGGGGATTGGGGCTGGCAGAGAGGATTGGGGGAGGGAGAGGGGATTGGGAAGGGGGAGGGGATTGGGGAGGGGAGGAGATTGGGCCAGGGAGAGGGAATTGGGGCAGGGGGAGGGGATTGGGGAGGGAGAGGGGATTGGGGAGGGAGAGGGGATTGGGGCAGGCAGATGGTATTGGGGAGGGGGAGGGGATTGTGGCAGGGAGAGGGGATTGGGGAGGGGGAGGGGATTAGGGAGGGGGAGGGGATTGGGGAGGGAGAGGGGATTGGGGCGGGGGAGGGGATTGGGGCATGGAGAGGGGATTGGGGGAGGGAGAGGGGATTGGGAAGGGGGAGGGGATTGGGGAGGGAGGAGATTGGGCCAGGGAGAGGGGATTGGGGAGGGGGAGGGGATTGGGGCAGGGAAAGGGGATTGGGGCAGGGGGAGGGGATTGGGGAGGGGGGGTATTGGGGAGGGGGAGGGGATTGTGGCAGGGAGAGGGGATTGGGGAGGGGGAGGGGATTGGGGAGGGGGAGGGGATTGGGGCAGGGGGCATGGGATTGGGGAGGGGAGGGGATTGGGGCAGGGGGAGGGCATTGGGGAGGGGGAGGGGAATGGGGAGGGGAGGGGAGGGGATTGGGGAGGTGGAGGGGATTGGGGAGGGGGCAGGGGATTGGGGGTGGGGGAGGGGATTGCGGCGGGGGAGGGGATTGGGGCAAGGGGAGGGGATTGGGGAGGGGGAGTGGATTTGGGCAGGGGAGGGGATTGGGGGAGGGGAGGGGATTGGGTCAGGGAGAGGGGATTGGGGAGGGGGAGGGGATTGGGGCAGGGGGAGGGGATTGGGGCAGGGCAAGGGGATTGTGGGAGGGGGAGGGGATTGGGGCAGGGAGAGGGGATTGGGGCAGGGAGAGGGAATTGGTGGAGGGGAGGGGATTGGGGAGGGGGGGGATTGGGGGTGGGTGAGGGTATTGCGGCAGGGGGAGGGGATTGGGGCACGGGGAGGGGATTGGGGAGGGGGAGGGGATTGGGGAGGGAGAGGGGATTGGGGAGGGGGAGGGGATTCGGGAGGGGGAAGGGATTGGGGAGTGAGAGGGGATTGGGGAGGGGAGGGGATTGGGGGAGGGGGAGGGGATTGGGCGGGGGAGTGAATTGGGGCAGGGTGAGGGGATTGGGGAGGGAGAGGGGATTGGGGAGGGAGAGGGGATTGGGGAGGGAGAGGGGATTGGGTAGGGGAGGGGATTGGGGGAGGGGGAGGGGATTGGGGCAGGGGTAGGGGATTGGGGAGGGAGAGGGGATTGGGGAGGGGGAGGGGATTGGGGGAGGGGGAGTGGATTGGCGCAGGGGGAGGGAATTGGGGAGGGAGAGGGGATTGGGGAGGGAGAGGGGATTGGGGAGAGAGGGGATTGGGGAGGGAGAGGGGATTGGGGCAGGCAGATGGTATTGGGGAGGGGGAGGGGATTGTTGCAGGGAGAGGGGATTGGGGAGGGGGAGGGGATTGGGGAGGGGGGGGGATTGGGGCTGGGGGAGGGGATTTGGGCAGGGGGGATTGGGGAGGGGGATGGGATTGGGGGAGGGGGGGGGATTGGGGCACGGAGCGGGGATTGGTGGAGGGGAGGGGATTGGGGCAGGGGGAGGAGATTGGGGAGGCGGAGGGGATTGGGGAGGAGGGGATTGGGGGTGGGGGAGGGGATTGGGGAGGGGGAGGGGATTGGGGAGGGGGAGGGGATTGAGGAGGGGGCAGGGGATTGGGGGTGGGGGAGGGGATTGTGGCGGGGGAGGGGATTGGGGCAAGGGGAGGCGATTGGGGAGGGGGAGGGGATTGGGGAGGGGGAGGGGATTTGGGCAGGGGGAGGGGATTGGGGGAGGGGGAAGGGATTGGGTCAGGGAGAGGGGATTGGGGAGGGGGAGGGAATTGGGGGAGGGGGAGGGGATTGGGGAGGGGAGGGGATTGGGGGTGGGTGAAGGTATTGCGGCAGGGGGAGGGGATTGGGGCAGGGGGAGGGGATTGGGGAGGGGGAGGGGATTGGGGAGGGAGAGGGGATTGGGGTGGGGAGGGGATTGGGGAGGGGGAAGGGATTGGGGAGGGTGAGGGGATTGGGGAGGGGGAGGGGATTGGGGGAGGGGGAGGGGATTGTGGCAGGGGGAGGGGATTGGGGCAGGGTGAGGGGTTGGGGAGGGAGAGGGGATTGGGGAGGGAGAGGGGATTAGGGAGGGAGAGGGGATTGGGGAGGGGGAGGGGTTTGGGGAGGGAGAGGGGATTGGGGAGGGGGAGGGGATTGGGTAGGGGGGGATTGGGGGAGGGGGAGGGGATTGGGGCAGGGGGAGGGGATTGGGGAGGGAAAGGGGATTGGGGTGGGAGAGGGGATTGGGGAGAGAGAGGGGATTGGGGAGAGAGAGGGGATTGGGGCAGGCAGATGGGATTGGGGAGGGAGAGGGGATGCTGTGGGGAGAGGGGATGGGGTAGATAGAGGGGATTGGGGCAGAGGGAATAAGATTGGGATGGGGAGGGTCCAGAGGGTCAACAAAACTGTGTTCAACATATCATAGAATCCTAGAAATTACAGTGCAGAAGTAGGACATTCAGCCTATCGAGTCTGCACCAGCCCTTGGAAGGAGCACCCCACCTCAGACCGCGCCACCACCCTATCCCCATAACCCAATAACCCCACCTAATCTTTTGGACACTACGGGGCAAATCCACCTAACCTGTACATCTTTGGACTGTGGGATGAAACTGGAGCACCCGGACGAAACCGGGGCAGACACGGGGAGAACGTGCAGACTCCACACAGACAGTCACCGATGGCCAAAATTTAAACCAGGTCACTGGAGCTGTGAAGCAGTAGTGCTAACCACTGTGCACCATACTGCCCTTAACTTCAGTGTAGTAATTGCATCAGCCCAGGGACTGAAAGGTCAGAGTGAGAGCAAGATGGATAATTAAAAGGACTTGCGACTAGAATCTTAATGTCATGATCCCAGATGAATGGAGGTTTTCGACTAAGTGGACACCCAGCCTATGTTTGGTCTCCCTTGGTTGAGTGACTTTGAAGTAGTCAGCTATAAACTAACAGCACTGAACTCTTTTTCAAGTGGCCCAGGAGCTGTCAATCAAAGCTTGATGGTTAATTTCTTAGCTGACCATTTCAAAGTTACTAACCCTGAAGGGAGATGAATGGAGCAATAGTGACAGCTGGGAGGTGTGTGGAAGCTGTCAATCACAGACTAGTAAAATCAATATCAAAGAGAAACGAACAAATGGCTTGCAGATCAAAGATCTGAGGGAGTTTAAACCCAGCTGACTGCTTTTCTTTTTCCTGGAATTGCAGAATTCCTATGCCTGAGCCAGCAAGGCAATTGTTTCAATTGTTTCTATCACCATACACAAAAATCCTTTCACTGGACTTTTAATCCTGAATTTACAGAGTTAAATACATTGGGCATGATTCACTCAAAAAATGACTAAGCTGCTGTTGCGCATCTGGTAGAGACAGGAATATCTAAAGGAGACAGCAGTTGGAGGTCTGCTGGATCCCAGGTCTCAGCTGGGTCCCAGTCAGACGCTGAGCTTCGAGTAAGGTTCTCCCGCTGATGCAGATGATAGGACACAGTTGTGACATTCAGGAGGGGATGTCAAGGACAATTGGAGTTGTCCAAAAGCTTTCAGGTGCAGGAGATTGTGCTAGGAATTTGCGGCACCTAGGCCAACACTGCTAGGGTGGGGACCGCAGTGGGAAACCTGGAGCACAACGTCCATGCTTTGTGTGGTGGTGTCCAAGGCTTTGCTCAGTCCATGACAACCATGGCTGAGGGCCTCAACATCATGTCCAATTTTCTAAGGACACAGGTGCATGTTGCTGAGGCACTGCAGAGTGTAGCCCAGTCACTGAGGGCCATTGCTGAAGGCATTGACACCATGGTCAGAAAATATGGAGCCTCCAGGAATGGCAGCATCAGATAACTCAGAGACTTCTGGAGCTCACTCCAGGTGCCCCTCAATCCCATGATGTAATCCAGGGCACCCTCAGGGAGGAGGAAGCACTGGAGCCCACACCGGGGCTTTCCACCAAGGAGACTAAGGTGGTGTCCAGTTCTTCTGAATCCCCCCTCCTGATACCGACGCATCACAGGTGGGAATAACAGGGTGGCACGGCAACACCTGTGACACTGGTAAATCAGCCGGGGCCCCTACCTCAAGATCCTCCAGAGGACGACCGCCAAAAGCATCAAAAGCCACAGGGCACGGAAGGGGACAGGTTGCCTTTCCCTCTGGTGTGCATTCTGGGGGCAAACCTCGATGTAGCAGTAGACTACGGAGGATTAAGAAGAGTGAGGAGCACTGAGTGTTAGACGTATTAAATGGTGTGGTATGAAGAGGCAAAAGGTCTGCTCCTTTTTCACCAACGCACTTTTATTTGTCGCAACTGACTCTGCACAGAACTCTACACATCACCAGATCCAGAGGCCACTTGAAGCCTCTTTGCATATCAGTGTCAATCATTGAACACTTAACATAAATGAGACAATCATTGAACACTTAACATGAATGAGACAACTAATTGCAATGTCTCTTAACCCATTACTTAACAGTCTCCCCTTCCTTGGAGAATAAAAACAATTAGGTGAAAACAAAATTTCAAGAAACTAAAATTTCAAGAAACTAAAACACACACGTGATTCCCCCCTTTTTTTTTGAGTGGAAGAAAAACAACATTCACAGAAACAGGCGCTCTTGATTCACAATAGCCAAAAGTTTCTGTGAACTAGCCCCTCTTTTCATAAAACAGTCTGATAGTTGATAGCCACTGTCAACCCATTTAAATTTTTGTTATTTCCCCTCTGTCCAACATCTGCTTCAAACTTGCGATGTCTATCCGTAACCTCTTTTCATTGACACTTTTTGTAGAGTACACATTTTCCCACAGGGATTTATTGTCAATGTGACAGTCAATAGGTATATTACCCAAATCCCCTAATCCCAAAATTTCTCTCAATATCTGACTTATATAAAAAGCCATATCCACCGCTTCCACTAAGCTTAACGTCTCAGCAGCCAAAGTGCTTTTGACCACTCTCCTTATTTTCTTAGTTTCCCACACAAGAGGGCAACATTTACCATTGTTCCCCAAAAGGAAAATTATAAAACCTCCTGCACTTGAAACTCCATCACATAAATTTGCATAGGACACATCACTATCAACTATGAGTTTCATATGCCTAAGATCACTTAAAACCGGGAACTTCAAAACACACTCCTGCATTTTTAGTTTGGCCAACACTTTATTTGCTCTTATTATGTCTTCCACTTTGGGATCATTCATTTTTGTACTCAACTCTAAGACATCAAAACTCACGTCCGGTCTAGTCTGTCTTCCTAACCAGTTCAGTTGCCCAACTAAACTCCGCAATTGCTCTTTTTCTATCTTCGAAACCATTGCGTCTTTTTGTGAAACCCGGCCACGACTAATTGCTATTGGGCTGATGCTTTCCAAATAAGATTGCTGACGTAAAGTTACCCGTAACTTAGTCTGTCCGATTTCCAGTCCAATATATTTAAATGCACCGGAAGCCTGACTTCCAACCCTGAATTCTTTTCTCAAACCAGAGATTACAATAGCTTCAAAATCACTAGTCCCACCCCACAAAAAATCATCGACATGTATCATAAAGATCCCAGCAAGATTTCCTTTGTAGTGCCGGTAAAACCTTTCAACTGGCAACAGCCTAACTTTAACAAGACTGACCTTACCGAAAAGTACCACACTCTAGATGCATCATTTAATCCATATACACATTTGTTCAACTTCCAGAGTACCCCTTCTGTGTTAGCTGCTTCTTTAAGAGGACTGAGAAAAATGTCTCTCTGGAGCTGATGCCCCTGCAAAAAGGCAGCTTTTATATCTATAGATTTGCATTCCCATGCCTTTGTGGCTAATAGAGCCAAGAATAACCTTTCCTGCTGTAGGTGAATCTACCCTTAAGTCCTGATCTTCAAAGTTTTCTTCAAATCCCCTTGCCACAAGCTTGGCCTTTGCCTTATAAGTTCCATCTGGAAGAACCTTTTCTGTTCAAATCCATCTGTGGGATAGAGCTTTTTGTCCCCTATCCGGTACTTCCGTTGTTGCACGTTTTACTTGAGTGTTACGCGTTTTATTGGAGTGTATTAACACACCTCCGTTTAAAGGCCGTGTGCTTAACACTACTACGGCTCTGTGTATGTAATTCTGCTCAGGAGTCACCAGGTGCCGTATTTAGACACCTCACAAGTACATCAAGGTCAGGTTCAAAGTAATAAATCTGTACACCGATTAGTAAGTTCAAACGATTGATATTTATTATAACAAATATAATAAATACACATGCATACGCTAAAGAGACTAAGTTCCTTCTAAACTAAACAATTAAAATACTTATCTAGACAGGAACAGGCAAGGTCAGGGAGCGAGGCCTTCGTCCCGTTCTTGGTCTGCAACTCTCAGGGTCTTAAAATCGTCAGGGTCTAGCAAAGTCTGGATCACGTAGCGATCGTTGTGGTGACACTTACAGTTCGATGGCTGGTGGCTCAACGGCTGGTGATGGAACTGGAGTCAGGATGCGATGTATCAGCAAAGCGATGAAAACAGCAGAGAGCCGGAGCCAAAAACAACAGACCGGACCATGTGCGGGGTCTACTTTTATAGGTCCCCCAAAGTCCGTGCCTCTTCGGGGCGGTTCTCTACCTGCCGTGTATCGATTGGGCCTTCCCCCAATCGATATTTTCCAAACCCCCCAATCTGAGGGTCGCTTCTCGATGGGTGGGGCGGTCTCTATGGTTCTTTGTGATGGATACTATGGTGCCGTTTCGTCTAGGCGTCTACTCAAAAGTATCCATTCATACCTAAATGTTTCTATTGTGTTGGACTGGATCTGGATCACCTCATTACTCTGTAAATCGTTGTTGCCATTTACACCTTTAGCTGAGATTTTGCACCTGGCCACAAACTGGTTTCTGTACGTGCAGAATGCTAATTATCCTTCTGCAAACTGCTTGTCCTTGCTAAGACTGTTTTCTCCCTGCAGCCTTAGCAGTTCTCCATTTTGTAGCCCAGTGTCCATCTTAGGTGGCTACACCTTGTATACCCCAAATTCACTCCAACTATGCAATTCTTGCTGTTTAGCATCTCTGTTAACTATTTCATCTAATTTATTTGAAGCCACCAAAATCTCATGTGCATGTGGGCTTCTACTTCTATTAGTATTCATAGTCTTACTCCTGTTCCAAGATCTTGATAAACTACGTCCCCTCTCCTGCCTGGTATCTTGTTCTGTACTGCTACTGCTTGATCTTTCTCTTCTGTAGCGGGATGTCCTCTCAATAGTTCTCGACCTTTTCCTGCGAACCTGTTCACTATCTGATGTACTATCTGAACTGGCACAGCGTTTCTGTGCCCTCCATTTTTGAACTTCATTTTCCCAATCATTTGTTTTAACTTCCTCCCCTGAATGCTGTACATTCAACCAATGTTTATACTTTCCAGTGGCCTTCCCTGCTCTACTAATAACAGTTGCATCCTTCCATTGACTAGACCCTTCAGGCAAGTATGTCACTTTTGTACCAACCTTTGGCAGTTGCCCTTTCGGAAAAATGGCCTGATCTAATTTATCAGAAGTGTCTTGTTCCTCTACAGAACCCTGTCTATATCAGTTAACTGGTCCTCATAGTTCTGTAACACATGCGTACCAGATGACTCTGGCCCCTCGTCATGTCTGTCTGCTCTGTCTAAATTTGAAAATTTGTAATCGGTACCCATTATCCTTGATGAATGTACCCTAACAGTTTGATTACCATGTTGCAAAATAAATATTTTGCCATTTACGCCTATGATCTTCCCTGGGCCTTTCCATTCATTAGAATTGTCTCTCTTATAGTATACCATGTCTCCTTGCTGAAAAACGGCATCTAATGGCCGTACATTATGTCTTAAAGCTCTGCGAATTCTTTCAGAGACTTCTGCTTCCAAAAAAACTTTTCTACTGCTATGTAATGCATTTAAATGTTCAGCAAAATCTGAGCTAATTGTAGTCCCTTCCCAAGCTGGGGGCTGGTCATCCAAAATGGAGGGAATTTTAGGATTTCTACCAAACACTAACTGATAAGGACTATAGCCCCCAACCATCTGCAATTAATTCTTTGCATGTACCGCCCATGCTAAAGCGTGGTTTAGCTCACAAGGCTAAATCGCTGGCTTTTAAAGCAGACCAAGCAGGCCAGCAGCACGGTTCGATTCCCGTACCAGCCTCCCCGGACAGGCGCCGGAATGTGGCGACTAGGGGCTTTTCACAGTAACTTCATTTGAAGTCTGCTTGTGACAATAAGCGATTTTCATTTCATTTCATTTCAAGAGGGAGAAACTGGAATCTGAGGGAAAACTAAAAAGAAATGTAAAAACAGACTAAAAGCTTCTACAGATCAATTAAAAATTAAGAGAGGAGCTACAGTAAGCAATGGCCCCTCAGAGAATTAAGCTGGGGAATTAATATTGGGAAACGAAGAAATGACAGTGACTTTGAACAAGTATTTTTCTTAGTAGTCTTCACAGGAAAAGACACAGAAAGCAATCCGGCAGCTTAGTGGTTAGCACAGTTGCTTCACAGCTCCAGCGTCCCAGGTTCGATTCACGGCTTAGGTCACTGTCTATGCGGTTTCCTCCACAGTCCAAAGATGTGCAGTTTAGGTGGATTGGCCAAGATAAATTGCCCTTAGTGCCATTTACAGGGATAGGATGGAGGTGTGGGTTTAAGTGGGGTGCTCTTCCAAGGGCTGGTGCAGACACAATGGGCTGAATGGCCTCCTTCTGCACTGTAAATTCTATGATCCCAAGAATAGTACATAATCAAGAGGTAAATAGGAGTGTGGAAAATAAGACAATGATAATCATTCGAGGAAAACAATGGAGTAAAGACATACAAGTCCTCTGGACCTAATGGCCTGCATCCTACAATCTTAAACTAAGTAGCTGCAGAGATTGTAGGTGTATTAGTTTTAGATTCTGGAAAGGTCCCAGCAGATTGGAAAACCATGTATGTAACGCCACTCTTCTAGAAAGGAGATAAAAAGCAGGAAATTATAAACCAATTAGCATCTGTTATGGAAAATGTTTGAATCCATTATTAAGGAGGTAGCAGCATGATGTTTAGAAAATTGTAATATAATCAAGAAGAGTCTAAATTATTTTGTGAAAGGGATACATGTTTGACAAATTTATTGGAGTTCTTTGAGGATATAACAAACAGGATGGATGAAGAGGAGCCTGCAGATTTAGCGGATTTGGATTTCCAAAAGACATTTGATAATGGGCAGCACGGTAGCACAGTGGTTATCACAGTTGCTTCACAGCTCCAGGGTCCAAGGTTCGATTCCCGGCTTGGGTCACTGTCTGTCTGTGCATTCTCCCCGTGTCTGCATGGATTTCCTCCGGGTGCTGCGGTTTCCTCCCACAGTCTAAAGATGTGCAGGTTAGATGGATTGCCGATGATAAATTGCCCTTAGTGCCCAAAAAGGCAGGGTGGGGTTATTGGGTTACGGGAATAGGGGTGGAGGTGTGGGCACCAAGGGCCGGTGCAGACTCGATGGGCCGAATGGCCTACTTCTGCACTGTAAAGTCTATGTACTGCACAAGATTAAAGCTTATGCTGTTGGGGGTGATATATTAACATGGATAGAAGATTGGCCAACTAACAGGAAACAGGGAGTCGGGGTAAATGTGTCATTTTCAGGTTGGCAACTGTGCTGGAGCCTCAACTATTTATGAGCCAAGTTATTAACTTCGATGAATGGGCAGACTGTATTGTAGTTAAATTTGCTAATGAGCGAAAGATAGTCAGGAGATCAAGAGCAAGGAGGTTACAACACATCTGCAAAGGGATGCAGATAAGTTAAATGAGTGGGCAAAATAAGGCAGAATATAATGTGGCAAAGTGTGAGGTTTTCCACTTTGGCAGTAAGAATAGCAAAGCAGAATATTATTTAAATGGAAAGAGATTGCTGAAGTACAGAGAAATCTGGGTGTATTTTCCTTCACGGGATGTGGCCATCGCTGGTTAGGTCAGCATTTATTTCTCATCCCTAATTGCCCTTGAAAAAGTGCTGGTGAGCCACCTTGAGTCACTGCAGTCTATGTGATGTAGGTACATCACAGTGCTGTTAGAGAGGGAGTTCCAGAATTATGACCCAGCGACAGTGGAGGAACGATGATATATTTCTAAGTCAGGGTGATGAGTGACTTGGAGGGGAATTTCCAGATGGTGGCGACCCCATGCATCTGCTGCCCTTGTCCTTCTAGATGGCAGAGGGTGCTAGATTGGAAGGTCTGTCAAAGGAAACTTGGTGGGTTGCTGTAATGCATCTTGTAGATGGCACACTCAGCTGCGACTGTGCATTGGTGGTAGAGGGAGTGGACGTTGAAGTTGGTGGATGGGGTGCCAATCAAGCGGGCTGCTAGGTCCTGGACGTTTTGAACTTCTACATGAGTCACAAAAAATTAATATGCCAATCCAAGTAATTAGGACAAAAAATGGAATATTGACCTTTATTATAAGGAGATGGAGAATGACAGTGGGTGAGCACAGGGCATTGGAGACACCACACAAAGAGCATTGTGTAAAGCTTTGGCCGTCGTACTTATGGAGGTCTAAGCTTGATTGGAGGTAATTCATAGAAGGCAGACTAGGCCGATTCCTGGGATGAAGTGGTTGTCTTATGAGGAAACATTGAGCATGTTAGCCCTATACTCAATGGAGTTTAGAAGATTGAGAGGAAATCTTATTGAAACATAGAACATTCTGAGGCTGCTTGACAGGATGGATGGTGGGAGAATGTTTCCCCTCATGAGGGAATCTAGAACTGGGGGCACAATTTAAAATTAAAGGGTCTCCCCATTTAAGATGGAAATTTTGAGGATGTCTTCTCTCAGAGGGAATTCTTTGGAATTCTTGTCCACAGAAGGCTCGGTCATTGAACATATTCAAGGCTTAGTTACACAGATTACTGATCAACCAGCGAGTTAAAGGTTATGGGAGGCAGGGAGCAAAGTAGTTAAGACCACAATACGATGCGCCATGATCTTATTGAACGGTGAAGCAGGACTGACAGGAAAAATGGCACACTACTTCATTGAAGCCTACTCGTGACAATAAGCGATTTTCATTTTCATAAAGCTGAATTTAGCGTGCAGTTTGGTCGATCTCCCAAAATGTTCCGAAGCATGTCATCGATAACAGCATGATTTATTTCGCCGACACCATTACTAAATGGGCTTTCTGCAGCCGTGTTCATAACTCTGATATTCATGTTTTCACACATATCCCTAAACTCATCATTAGCAAATTCTCCCCCATTGTCCGTAAAGAATTTTGCTGGTGGACCCATTCCTGTACCGATCCATTTTTCCACAATTTGATCCAAAATTACTCTCTTTTCTTCACTTCGTACAATCGTTGATTGATTAAATCTGGTTGCTAAATCTACAAAATACAAAATAAATATATTATTTGCTTTATCCCAGATCTTAAGGTCCATGGCCACAATGTCATTAAAATCCCTGGCCAAAGGCAGGGTTACTATCGGTTGTGCTGGTGTCCTTCTGTACTTCCTGCAAACTTCACAGCGATCACTAACCTGGTCTATCAGTTTAGTATAGTCATCATCCCTTACCCCTGCATCCTTTAATAAATTTTTCAACCTCCGAGGAGACGGATGTGCAAATTGCCTATGCAGTTTTACTACAACAAGCTTTTTATCAGCTAAAGTCGCATTATCAACTCCCATTAACACATCCTTAACCACTCTACTTGAAATATTATTTGTCAATAATGGAATACAATAGTGTCCCGACTGTGTAAATTGTAAGTCCACCATCTTTCCAAAAACTGTTGCCTTATCCTGTTCCATATCCAGCTTCATGTGTGCTTTCTTCATCGACGGTCTGCTCAGAAGCAAAGGTATCTCACTCGATACAACATCCGTGCTAATGAAATGATTCACTCCAGCAATATTGCAAGGGATCACCACTCTTTTCTGCGACTTCAGAGTATTATCATCCCCAAACCTGAAACTTGTGGAACTTTTAAATTCCTTAACCTTATTACGATTTTCAGCATCCAAAGTGTCCAGATAACATTTTAACCAGTCAATCCCACACACAGTAGATGTGCAGCCACTGTCCAATACAGCACAATTGAAAGATTCTGCAACCAACACCCTCATTACCGGCGTAAAACAGCTTGTTAATAGGACAATGCCTTCTTTCTGGTCACTATCTTTTTCCTCTTCTGACTCTTCCGTGTCACGTGTCACTTCAAATACTCTATCATAACGAGTTGGACAGTTGAAAGCACAATGGTATTGAGAGTCACATCGAAAACATCGATTTATCATGCCCCGTGCATTTCTGGAGTTCATCCTCCTATTGTAGGTTCTAACTGGGTTTCTGTCTTCATAATTTCCTTGTCTCAGTCTCCTTTTATAGTCTTGAGGCCTGTTCGTAGCCATACGATTTCGCCATCCTGTTAGTAGTGTATCTTCCATATTCTGCCTTATTGCAGGCTGACCTATTTGGGTCATCAGAGCCATTGGAATCGAATGTTTCCCCAGAATTTTTTTTAAAGCTGTTGTCATCTGTTCGAATAAGGTATTGTTATCCGTAAACTGAACTCCTGTCAAAACCAGGAGCCTATCCATGTTGCTCACTCTAGCACAGTCAAGTAATTTAAAGGCCAACACAGACTGTGGAAATTCCAGCCTGTGTTTCTGCAGCCTTTTATATAGTCTGCCAAATTCCATTATATAGTCTTCCATAGATAAATCCTCCATTTTCCAGAACTGATCAAAATCCGACCATGCTTCATACGCGCTTAACAAGTCATCTTTCTTATAAATCTTATCCATATAAAGTAATAAAGTTGCCAGACCTTCTTCTGAGTCGAACTCTTCCAACTCCAGCTCAGAAAGCACTTTGTTTCGGATTTTCCTGCCATATGGTAAAGGAAGAGCCAATGCCATACCTTGTTTTCTCTTTCCTAAAACAGTCCACTTAGTCCACATAACTACTGCACTTCTCCATTGGTCGTATGATTCCCTTTCAGAAAATAAGGGAGGATAGTCATAACCAGCCATCTTCGTCCTGGGTTCAGCCATATCTCCCCTTTTTGTTTTTTTGTTCACTCCTTGGTTTGATCTGGAAAAATCGTATCTTTTAACCCTTCACATTTACACAGCAACCATTCTCTGCTACCAATTGTTAGACGTATTAAATGCTGTGGTATGAAGAGGCAAAAGTTCTGCTCCTTTTTCACCAACACACTTTTATTTATCGCAACTGACTCTGCACAGAACTCTACACATCACCAGATCCAGAGGCCACTTGAAGTCCCTTTACATATCAGTGTCAATCATTGAACACTTAACATAAATGAGACAATCATTGAACACTTAACATAAATGAGACAACTAATTGCAATTTCTCTTAACCCATTACTTATCACTGAGTGGGCACTGGGGAGGTTACTGTCTGTAGCTAGGAGTAATGGAAATCTGTCACATTAAAATGTTCACCATTAAAACATTTCACACCTGGGGCTGGTTTCTCCGCACTCTGAACGTGATTTTGGTGTCGGGGTAGAGAATCCATTTTCCAGCATGAAATCGGGACCGGCGTGGTTCCGCTATTCTCCGCCCCACCGAAAAGCGGCTTACTCGGGGATTACGTCGCGCTGAGTATCCACCACCTCAGGTCATTGCTTGAGGCCTGCCTCGCTATTCTCCGTTCGCAACCGGCCAAATTTCCGACAGCAAGGATCTAACATGGTCCTGTCGTTCGGGAACCTCAGTCCAGAGCTGCCACAATCGGGGGTGGCCGATCGGAGGGCAGATGGGGCCTCATTTGGGACTGGGGGCTATGTTGCAAGCGGTCCGGGGCAGGTGAGCGGCCGATGCGGGTGATGTGTTGGGTGCTCTAGATCCGTGGAACACATACAGGCCACCAACACTTAAAATAGTACAACACTATTTTTAGGGCAGCACGGTAGCATTGTGGATAGCACAATGGCTTCACAGCTCCAGGGTTCCAGGTTCAATTCCGGCTTGGGTCACAGTCTGTGCGGAGTCTGCACATCCTCCCCGTGTGTGCGTGGGTTTCCTCCGGGTGCTCCGGTTTCCTCCCACAGTCCAAAGATGTGCGGGTTAGGTGGATTGGCCATGATAAATTGCCCTTAGTGTCCAAAATTGCCCTTAGTGTTGGGTTATTGGGATAGGGTGGAGGTGTTGACCTCGGGTAGGGTGCTCTTTCCAAGAGCAGGTGCAGACTCGATGGGCCGAATGGCCTCCTTCGGCACTGCAAATTCTATAATTTATGATCTTGTTAAACTATAAACTGTTGAACATACTCTTGCTGTGGGTTAACACAATGTTAGATTAACTAAAGCCTTGTACCTATCCTAACCAGTCTAATCACTCAGCACATGGTGAGGATCTGTGCTGTAAGCTGTAAGCTCTGTCCTTCTGAGAGGCTGTATCCTGAATGAGCGGGAAAGCTGATGCCCTCCGTCTTTATAGTGAGTGTACTCTAACTGGTGATTGGCTGCGGTGTTATGCATGTTGATTGGTCCTACTGTATGTCCATCAGTGTGTATGTCTGCACCATGATATACTGGTGTATATTATGACTATTTCAGCAGTCTGATCTGCAGGCTGAGTCTGCCATGGAGCACGGTGTCTCCGCTGGAGGCCACCGCCATGCCCATGCACAGCCTCTGACCCGGAAGTGCAGGAGGCATATCGGCAGCTGGAGCTGCGAGCCCAATGACAGCTGCCTGCTAGCCCCCTGCAACGCGGTGACTCTCTGGCCTTTTGATGCCAGTTTTCTTGCCGTAAAAGACCACAGTTTTCACGACGGCGTGAGGGCATAATCCCAAAAACGGAGATCCAGCCCCAGGTACATGTGAAGCCTCTATCACTTTAATCTTCACAGCGGTCCTGCCCGCACCCCAACATTGACCCTTGGATTTTACATTGACCCTTGGAGGGAGGAACAGGGTAGTCGGGGAAGGGGCGGTGTGATTTTGAGAGGCTTGTTATAGAGCTGACAGACACAGCCTCGCATCGTGAGACTACAGAGATGATGAGAGCACACTTGGTTCTCCTGGCATGTCAGATCCTTGCAGCTGCCCGTCCTCCATCCTCAGGCTCCTCTTTGGGCTCGTCCTCCAGCCCCATTGGTCCTCTGCCTCCTCCTCCTCAGATGAGGCCACATGTTCATCCTCCTCCTTGTCCAGCACGTCACCCCGCTGCTGTGTTATATTGTGGAGGGCACAGCAGACCAGCACAAAGCAGGAGACCCTCTGGGGAGGGTGTACTGTGGAGCCCCACCAGAGAGGCTGGTTTAGCACACTGGTTAAATCGCTGGCTTTTAAAGCAGACCAAGGTAGGCCAGCAGCACAGTTCATAGAACATAGAACATAGAACAGTACAGCACAGAACAGGCCCTTCGGCCCTCGATGTTGTGCCGAGCAATGATCACCCCACTTAAACCCATGTAACCCGTATACCTGTAACCCAACAATCCCCCCATTAACCTTACACTACGGGCAATTTAGCATGGCCAATCCACCTAACCCGCACATCTTTGGACTGTGGCAGGAAATCGGAGCACCCGGAGGAAACCCACGCACACACGGGGAGGACGTGCAGACTCCACACAGACAGTGACCCAGCCGGGAATCGAACCTGGGACCCTGGAGCTGTGAAGCATTGATGCTAACCACCATGCTACCGTGAGGCCCCTTTCATCCTGTTCAATTCCTGTACGAGCCTCCCCGAACAGGCGTCGGAATGTGGTGACTAGGGGCTTTTCACAGTAACTTAATTTGAAGCCTACTTGTGACAGTAAGTGATTTTCATTTCATTTTCAGTGGTGCAAGCAGCGGAACCGCATTTTGAGCAGCCCAATGCATGGTTCAATGTCAACACAGGTGGCAGTGTGGGCCTCATTGTATCGGGTTTCTGCCTCAGGCTCAAGCATCCGCACTGGCATCATCAGACATGGACTCAGCAGGTATCCCTTGTCCCTGATGAGTCAACCTGTCATCCTGGGGTGGTCCTCAAAGACACCATACATTTCTGAATGCCCCAGGATGTAGCTGTCATGCACGCTTCCAGGATAGCAGGCACACAAATGCATGATCCTGAGGCAGTGGTCATATATGATCTGACAATTCAGCGAGTGGAACCTCTTCCTGTTAATATAGGGCACATCCTGATGCTCCAGTGCTTACAGGATGACATTCATGGCATTGATTGCCCCCTGAATATGGGACATCCTAGCGATGGTGACAAAGCCTGCAGCCTGGGCATCTTGGTGGGCCTGGTCCAGGTTGAAGGTGATATAGTCAGATGCCTGGGCATACATAGCATCCATCACCTCCCGGATGCATCTGTGGGCTGATGACTGCGAAATGCCACAAAGATCCTTGCTCGTGCCGTGAAATGACCCGGTGGGGTCAAAATTTAGGGCTGCAGTGACCTTCACAGCCACTTGGAGCGTGTGTCGACACAACCATGGGGTGCCAGGTCCCCAAGGACTTGGCACATGTGCCACACTGTTGAGATGCAGTCTACTGCGGCATATGCTGTTCATCAGCTCACTGAAGGACCAATGACTCCTGTACAGCCGGCATGCCACTGGCCTCCCCTTCTAGCCCCCTCCTCAACCTGACAGATCTTGAGGGTCTGCACATATGGCGTCGCCGCAAGCTTCTTTCAGCCCTGACCATGGCTGTCAGAGTGCCATCCAGCAAGCCGGTTGTGCTGGAAAATCTGTCTAAACACTCACTCCCAACCAGATCAGGAATCCTAGACCCCAGATCTCTGCCAGCAATATTAGGGAGGCCGTGCTCAGCTGTCCTCCACTCATCCAGTCACTTCTCCTTTGGTTGAGAGAAGGTCCTTAATGGTGAAGCCCTGCTCTTTACTGTTTGATTGTTGGCAGCTGCCTCTGTGGTGGTGACACACCTAAAGTACAGGCAAATTGTTCAGGCATCAAAGGTTGCAGGACATTCAGTCCACTCATCATCCTCTAAGACAGGCTCCCTGTTCCTTTGAGGAAGCACTTGAGAGTTCAGGGGCTGGATTCTCCGCCCCACTGCACCGCATTTGTGTTTTACCCCGCCGGCGGGATGCTCCTATACGGCGGCTGGTCAATTGGGTTTCCCATTGTGGGGCAGCCCCACGCCGTCGGGAAACCCCTGGGCTGCCAGCAAAATGGAGCATCCCGCCAGCGGAGAATCCAGCCCCAGGAGTGTGACGTCCTCTCACAAATAACAAGGCTAATTCCTCAATTGAAATAGCCTGCTGCTGTGAAGCTAGAGCCTGCTCACAGTCAAAGGAAGTTAAATTCACTTTCATGAAAGTCCAAAGATGTGCAAGTTAGGTGGATTGGCAATAATAAATTGCCCTTAGTGTCCAAAATTGCCCTTAGTGTCCAAAATTGCCCTTAGTGTTGGGTGGGGTTACTGAGTTATGGGGATAGGTGGAGGTGTTGACCTTGGGTAGGGTGCTCTCACCAGGAGCCGGTGCAGACTCGATAGGCCGAATGGCCTCCTTCTGCACTGTAAATTCTATGATAATCTATGAAGAAAGCTGCAGGAGGGCAAGTCTGTGCAGGGCTGTATCTGGGGTGACTCCCCGGAGGTTGCTTCATTCAACTCCAATCTCATTAATGAGATTGAAATGATTGCAAATTAGGTTTAATTAGCTGCTTGCCATTTTTGGGTGAGATCCAGGTCTCACCATCGGGAGCGGGCCGGGTGAATTGTAAAATGGTTCACGTCCAGCGTGAATCTCATGTTTGCCCTTTCCTGCTGTTCACCATGCGCACAGGGATTGGTGGCAGGCGCAATGGGGTGGGAACATTGTGCCCATTAATAAATGAGTTCAAATTGACTATTGCATGGTTATGCTGAGCCCAGTAAGCACACAGGCCACTAATGTGTGGAGTGATCCTCCAGCTGTGTTGATTTAGCTGATATTAGCCATTGCTGTCATGGGAGTACTGTCATTGATGTCCATGTCCCCAGATTAGGAAGGGGATGGTGGATAAACTCAGTTAATTTGGACTATGGTATCACCCAGAGTTGAATATGATTCAGTAGTCACTGTGTATGCTCACACATAACAATGGCCACTGAGTGAGATCTCACCACCAGAGAAACCATACAATAGCATGGCTTACAACTTCAGGGCAACAAATGGCTAAGGGAAGGAAAAAGAAAATCAGTTATTTTTGAGGAGCTTAAAATATATTTTAAGCTTTGACGAAGGGTCATCTGGATTCGAAACGTTAGCTCTTTTGTCTCCCGACAGATGCTGCCAGACCTGCTGAGATTTTCCAGCAATTTCTCTTTTGGTTTCAGATTCCAGCAGTCAGGAAGTCAATGCCAGCTAAGTCCAAATCATGGGTGGACATCATGGGAGGGGAATTAAACATTGCAGAGGAACAAAACAGACATTTTGTGGGAATCAGTTGACCATTTCATGGAGGTGAATGGGATATCAGAGGGGTAAGTGGGACATCACAGTGGGTGAATGGTCTGCAACAAGATGGCAGATGGACTACAATGTGGGGAAGTGCAAAGTTAAACACTTTGTTCATAAGAATAAAAATGTGGGGCAGCAAGGTGGTGCAGTGGTACTCTAAATTTATTTACTTTTTTAATTAAAAAAAAAAGAATTAAAAAGCAGAATATTTTTTAAATGATGTGAAACTTGCAAATGTTGATGTAATAAGAGAGTTGGTTTTCCACGTACAAGAAACACAGAAAGTTAGCATGCAGATACAGCAAACAATTTGGAAGGTAAATGGCATGTTTACCTATATTGCAAGGTTGTTAGAGTACAGAAATTTTAAAAAGTATTGCTACAAACGTATAATTCTTTGATGATAGAGCACCCTGTGATATACCTGAGACGGCATTCTCCATCGGCTGACACTGAAATCAGGAAAAGTGATTGGGAGAGAAAAGATCTTGGTGGTGACACACCTAAAGTACAGGCAAATTGTACAGGCAATTGGCAGCCAAAATCATGGCGGGCGCTGGGCGCACAGCAGAATGTCATGCTCCGGTGCCTCGACAGCGGAGTCAATGTGTTCTACTCCACGTGCACAGTAAACGCTGTTGGCATATCATTAGCGGCCTGACCCGGTATTCTCCGGGGCTTCCGCTTTCCTCTGATGCCATGGGGGGAATTACCAATGGCAAGGTTCATTTATGGTTTAAAAATCGGGAAACAGATGCCATGGCCGATGAAGGAGAGAGAGGAGGTAGGACATGTTGATGTGTGATCGTGGGCTGCCGGACCGGCTACTGGCAGGGATGGCAGGGTGGGGGGGGTGAGGGACCTCCGTCAGGCCCAGGAGGGCAGAGGGCATGACCAGAGATTGGGCATTAGAGTCAGGGTGCCCCCCCCCCCCCACAGGACCAGGCTGCCCAGGCACAGGCTGCCATTTCCACGGCCTGCAAGGCAGCCATCTTGCTGTGCACCCAACTGACCGCCCACCGTGGCCGGTGGTTGTGCAGAATGACACCGGCCATATGGGTGCCCCAACCCCGCCATCCAGGCATTCCACCCTCCCACCCTTCACTCCACCAACCCCATACCTCATCCCACAAACTCTCCTCCCACCCGACCGGTTGGCACCCGGCGGGGGGCAGCATGTGGTCCACCCAAGGGCAACGCCCACAGTAGCCTCTGCAGGACAGCGGCAGATGGGGGCCGCAGAGTGTACATCCGTCATGGGTAGCACCAGCCACCGGTACCACTGGCAGCAGGGATGGAGGCCAGGGCCAGGAGCTGTCATGGTGCCAGGCACCAAGGAGGCCAGGGGTGCAGTGGGCAGAGTGGGCATGGAGGTGGAGAGAGGGGTGACATGCAAGGACAGGGTCTACAATTCAGGCCATGGAGTGGGCCTGGGTGGCACGCATTGTTAGCACAATATCCTGCAGTGGGAGGGTGTGGGGTCGTGGTTGTGGTGGAGGAGAGGTGCAGAAGTGGTGGTGGTGGAGGGGGCATGGGGGGTATGAGGATGGAGCAGGTGTGTCAGGGTTGGGTAGTGGTGGTGGAGGGGGTGGACCCTTCACGATAGTCCAGCGTTACCGGTTTAATACCGCTGAGAGGACCCCAGGAAAATCCCTTGCCGAATTTCTTCCAGGCTACGCAGGATTGCTAAGTACTGTGACTATGGAGAGACCTTGTCAGAAATGTTACGCAACCGTTTGGTTTGCGGTATTAACAATGCGGCCAACCAGAGAAAGTTGTTAGCTGAACCAACACTGGCTTTTCAACAGGCCATTCAAATAGTATTTTCCCGAGAGAGCGCAAAACGGGAAGTGCAGGAGCTACAGGGAATGGAGGTGCATGCCTTGGGGCGCAACCGCTTCCGTCCAAAAGCGTCTCCCCGCACCCCTGCGGTACCTTGGGTGAGGCGACGTCCAGGACGACACCAGTGGCTGTCGGACGTTCCTCCCCGAAGGGAGCCTTCTCCAGAACCAATGGATGAGGAGCCAAGTCTGTGTCGGACTTGTGGGCGCCGACCCCATCGCAGACGCTGGTCCTGGGACACCAGAGGCGCCAACGTTACGACAGAAACTGGGGCCAGCCCAGGGGCCGTACCTTCCATTTGGATGAACCTGTGGTAACTACTCACGAGGACGTGGAGATGGAGGACAACTGCCTGCAGCTGCATTGTGTGGCAGCTCCCCGTGTGGCCCCCATTAAAGTGACAGTACGAGTCAATGGTCACCCACTTGAGATGGAGTTGGACACTGGCGCAGCGGTCTCCGTGATTGCCCAGAGGATATTCGACCGCATCAAGCAGGGTATACAGAGCCTTACATTAACCGACACACAGGCCAGGTTGGCCACCTACACGGGGGAACCATTGGACATTGCAGGAACTACAATGACTCCTGTTGTTTATGGACGCCAGGAGGGACATTTCCCACTTATCGTGGTGCGCGGCCATGGGCCAAGCCTGTTGGGTTGGAACTGGTTGCGGTATTTGCAGCTGCAGTGGCAGCACATCCTCCAAACAGGTTCCGGATAGTTGATTGAGGTGCTCGGACAGTACCCAGATATATTCCAGCATGGTTTGGGAAAAATTAAAGGGGCCGTGACCTGTATCTCAAGTCGAACCAGGAGCCACGCCGCGCTATTTCTGGGCGAGCCCTGTGCCTTGTGCCTTGCTTGACAAGGTAGAAGGGAAGCTCACTCGTTTTGAGACCTTGGGTATTATCAGGCCCGTCCATTTTGCTGACTGGGCAGCACCAATTGTACCTGTAATGAAGCCAGATGCCACAGTTTGCTCGTGCGACGACTATGAACTTACAGTGAATACGGCTTCCCGGCTTGACCGATAACCAATGCCTCGCATAGAGGATCTCTACGCGAAGCTTGCAGGCGGACTCTTGTTTTCAAAATTCAATATGAGTCACGTCTCCCTACAGTTGGAGCTGGAATCTGCCTCCCAGCCATATGTAACTATCAATACACACCGGGGCCTGTATGAATATACATGTTTGCCCTTTGAGGTATCCTCTGTCTGCGTTATTTTTCAACGCGTCATGGAGGGCATCTTGAGAGGTTTACTGCGTGTCGCTGTCTACTTAGATGGCGTTTTGATTACAGGGACGTCGGAGTAGGAACATTTGGAAAATTTGGAGACTGTCCTTAGACGCTTTTCAGAGACTGGAGTCCGTTTACATCGCACAAAGAGCATCTTTCAGGCGAAGGGAGTAGTCTACCTGGGTTATCGGGTGGACCGCGAAGGTTTGCACCCCATCGAAGAGAAGGTGCGCGCAATCAACAGGCTGCTGCCCCGACTGACACTTCACATCTTCGTTCATTTCTAGGCCTCGGAAACTATTATGGGAGGTTCCTCCCCAATCTGGCAACTACGCTGGCTAGCCTCAGATGCTTTTCAGAGGCTCGAGTCCATTTACATCGCACAAAGTGCATCTTTCAGGCGAAGGAAGTAGTCTACCTGGGTGGACAGCAAAGGTTTGCACCCCGTCGCAGAGAAGGTGCACACAATTCAACAGGCCCCCGCCCTGACTGACACTTCGCATCTTTGTTCTTTTCTCAGCCTTATAAACTATTACTTGAAGTACCTCCCCAATCTGGCAACTACGTGGCCCCATTGCACCTTCTGCTAAAGAAGAATCACACCTGGGTTTGGGGTCAGCCGCAAGAAACCGCTTTCCGGCGGGTAAAACAACAATTGTCATCGTCTGGGTTACTAACCCACTATGATCCTGGAAAGCCTTTGCTCATCACGTATGATGCATCCCCATATGGTATTGGGGCCGTCCTGTCCCACAAGATGGAGAACAAGGCCGAGCGGCCGATAGCTTTCGCCTCCCGCACATTGACTGCAGCGGAAAAGAAGTACGCGCAGATCGAGAAGGAGGGCCTGGAGGTGGTCTTTGAGGTGAAACGCTTCCACCAGTAAGTGTATGGCCACTACTTCACTATTGTGACTGATCATAAGCCTCTGCTGGGACTTTTCAGAGAGGATAAACCAATACCGCCCATTGCTTCCGCACGGATCCAGCGCTGGGCGTTGTTTCTCGCTGACTACGAGTATTCTCTGGAGCACAAACTAGGAACCCTGATAGTGAATGCCGACGCACTGAGCCGATTGCCTTTATCAACCAGCCCCATGTCCGCGCCCATGACCGGTGAGTTGGTTGCAACCCTAAATTTTATGGACTCCTTGCCTGTCACGGCATCACAGATCCGTGAGTGGACCCAGATGGAGCCATTCCTGTCAAAGGTTCGGCACATAGTCCTGTATGGTGGGCAGCATAGACAGCTCCCAGGCGAGTTGCACGCATTTTCCTCCAAGCTGTCAGAATTTAGCATGGAAGAAAGTATCCTTTTGTGGGGGACGCGTGTGATTGTCCCGGAAAAAGGACAGGAGCTGGTACTAAGGGACTTGCACAATGGGCATCCAGGTGTGACCAAAATGAAAATGTTGGCCCGGAGTTATGTCTGGTGGCCAGGCCTCGACACCGACATTGAAAAGGTGAACCAAAACTGCTCCATTTGCCAGGAGCATCAGAGGCTTCCGCCAGCCGCGCCCCTACACAGTGGAGAGTATTCCTCACAATCTTCCTCTGGTGCCGCACTGGGAATGGCCAGGGCGGCCTTGGGCGCACTTGCATGCGGATTTTGCCGGCCCTTTTCAGGGATCCATGTTCCTTTTATTAATCGATGCCCAGTCTAAATGGTTAGAGGTGCATAAGATGGTAGGCACAACGTCCTGCGCAACAATCGAGAAGATGCATTTGTATTTCAGTGCGTACGGCCTCCCCGAGTTGCTGGTCACGGACAATGGCATTCCATTCACAAGTGAGGAGTTTGCGAGGGTCATGAAGATGAATGGCATCCGCATCCGCACTGCATACTAACCGACTTCCAATGGGTTGGCGGAGCGCACAGTGAAGACATTCAAACGGGGCCTAAAGAAACAGTCTTCCAGGTCTATGGACACAAAACTGGCTCGTTTTTTTGTCTTCATATAGGACCACTCCACATGCGGTGACTGGGGTAGCTCCCGCAGAACTCCTAATGGGGCAGAGACTTCGCCCCCGCCTTAGCATGGTTTTCCTGGAAAATTGCGCAAAAGTACGCCGCACTCCAGAATGGCAGGGACATGGTTTTTCTCGGCATCGGCTGATTCAGCAGTTTGCACCCGGTGACCCAGTGTTCATCCGAAATTTTGCTGGTGGTGCCCAGTGGGTCCCTGATGTTCTCTTTCTCAGAACGGGCCCTATCTCTTACCAGGTGCAAACCCTGGGTCGTCTCCAGTGCAAGCATGTAGACCACATTCGGTCCAGAAGACCATCTCTTCCAAAGATTCCCCACCCCCGGAGCTCATTTCCACAGCCACAGAGACCAGACACAGTAGAGAGTATTCCTCACAATCTTCCTCTGGTGCCGCACTCTCTGTCTCGTTACACATCGCCCGATCCAGCGCCTCATGCAAATGGTGTCCGGATGGCGGCAAAACGAGTCCGACGCCCTCCTTCGCCAGGGTCTTCGGTGGATTCCTTGGACTTTGGGGGGAGGGATGTTATAACCTGCCTGCTTACCACTGGCGGGGGACTAATGGTAATCCCACAATCCTTTGGGAGTATGAGCTTCCACAATGAGGGGGGGGGGGGGGACGGGGGGTGGAGAAATCATTAGCAGGTCCCTGCATAAATAAAGCTGGCCAGTTTGGAAACAGCTAGAGAGGAGTGAGCAGCAAGGGAGTTGCATATATGTTGTATATATATATTATTGTAAATAAATATTATTTCCTTCTATTCTTCAACTCGTGCTGGATTTTTCGTGGCCCTCTCAAAAGCTCCCAATGGAAAATGATATCCCAATAGCAAGTGAGTCACCCTTCTCCCCCACACCACTCCTTCCCAATGGATTGGCAGGATTCTCCGTTGGCCGCGCTGAAATCGTGGCATGCAATCGGGCAGAGAATAGCTCCCGATGCCGAAATTGAGTAGAGAGAGAGAGGGCGTACGGACAGTATCCAACAATGCTATTCCTCGCCGACACTCATGCCTCTGGCCAGGAGGCTTCTGCGAGAGCTGGGGGAGGTTATGGGGCTCATTTAGCACAGTGGCCTAAATAGCTGCCTTGTAATGCAGAACAAGGCCAGCAGCGCGGGTTCCATTCCCGTACCGGCGTCCCCGAACAGGTGCCGGAATGTGGCAACTAGGGGCTTTACACAGTAACTTCATTGAAGCCTACTTGTGACAAAATACGATGATGATGATTATTATTATTAGTGGGGTATGGCCAGGAGGTGGGCTGTGGGGTCAAGGTGGACGGTACGTAACACCATTACCACAGCCAGCAAGATAGCCAAGCAGCTGCCCATGCCACTGACAGCCCGCTATAAACGTTGTGGCCTGGGTCATATAGGTGGTCCCCCCCCCCCCCCCCCAACTCCTGGGTACCCTCTGGCCCCAGCCGACCCATCAGCTGTATGGGTGCTCCAGCACAACCTGTCCCATCTTTTTGACCGCATTCAGTGAGTGTGGGGGAGGGGTGTATAGTTTAAGCGCAGCTGCAGTTTGTCAGCCCTGAGAGTGACTATCACGGAAGCTGCGAATCCCGCACTGTTTTCATGAGTTCTGATGGTGTTCCACACCGCGCCGTTGCTAGCCCCTCACCGATAGCAAAATCAATGCGGGTGTGGTGCTGATTTTTCTGACGTGAAACTCCACAGATTCTCTGTTGGCATCAGCACTCAGGCTCAGAAACAGAGAATCCAGCCCCATGTGTCTTATCTTTTGTCTTGCAGAACCACCATCAAATAATGTCGGTCCGTCCGGGTTTCCTCACCCTCAGCTACATCCGCAGCACACCCTGGAGCAGCAGTCTGGGGAAGACACTGACATTCCTTCACTGCTTTCATCTGCCCCCTCCACCATCACAGACACTATCACCTTGGCAGGACATTTTAGTGAAGAGGCTTCTGGGTCACCTTCTGTGCAGACGTCACACATGCTGCAGGACATGAGGTGGAGGTAGGGACTCCCAAGGGAGTGGGTGGTCGGAGGGCTGCCCGATCCCAGGAAACATCTGTATTCCGGACAGGTATCATAGTTCTGGAAATTATGATCCTGTCACTGCTACAGATGCAGTCACAGAGCCAGGATTCATAGAAGGGGGTGTCAGCAACTTTCCAATGCCTGCAGGTGCAGCTGGAGGAGCACAGCTGCCTTCAGGCACAGGAGATGGTGCTGAAAATGTCTGGTACCCAGGTCAAAGCTGAATGGGTGGTGTCCGCAGTAGAAGGCCTGGGCATGACATCAGAGCAATGGTTCAAGATGTCCAAGGCTTTGGGCAATCTGTGCGCTTAATGGCTGAGGCACAAGATAGGAGGGCCCCGTCACAGGCAGACATCTACTTAGCACACATGGACATTGCTGCAGCACTCAGAGAAAAGGGTCATGGCTGAGGGCATCAAGAGCATTGTCCAGGTGCTGACTAACCTTGGCCAGAGACTGTGAGAGACATGACCCAGGCAGTGAAGGACATGTCAGAGGTTGTGAGGGGCATGTCAGAGACAGTGAAAGACATGGCTAAGGCAGTGAGGGACCTGTTTCACTCACTGAGGGATGTGTCTCAGTCTCAGTGCTCCATGTTTGAGGGCATCAAGAGTGGGCCTCCAAAACTGGCAGCATCAGATGACAGTGGAATCTCTGGAGCTCACTCCAGCCTCACCGCCATCCCATGACACAGCCAGAGGGCCATTGAGTGTCCTGAGAGAGGAAGAAGTGAAGGGGCCCATGCCGATGTCTCCCACAAGGGAGGTGCTGGAACACCTCAATACTTCCAAATACCTCCCAACTGACATTGGCACATCTGATAGGCAGCGGCAGAACAGGGTGTCACTTGATCAACTGTGGCACCCGAAAGTTAGTCGGACACATCCAGGTCCAGGCCCTCCAGAGGACTGTCGCCAAAGGCATTTCAGGTCAAAGAGCAAGAAACGCAGCAGGCCGCCTCCACGTCTGATGTGCAGTCTGGGGTAACACCGAGAAGGAACAGTAGGCCACGTAAAATTATAAAGTTAGACACCATTAAAGTTGGCAGACATGCAGCATATAGGTCATAGGTGTCAGGGCACAATATTGTAGAAAGTTATCAGTAAACACTTTTTCACAAACATTCTGACCTGCCTCAATCCTCTATCTGGGTGTTTGGGATGGCAGGGGTTGGGTGTAGAGGGTGTGCCAGGTGAGGGGTGTGGGACGGTAAAGGCGTATTTTAAGATGGGGGTGGTGGGATTGGAGGATGGCACAGAGAATGGCTGCAGCTGGTAGTCACATACCAACTGCACGTTCTGGTAGTGGAAGCGGCACCTGGAGAAGGGCACTCCCCTGATAAGCCAGTGCTTGTAGGGAGAAACATGTGCCATTGATTACCCTCTGGACCTGGGGCACACTAGAGATGGCAGCGAATCCTGCTGCCCAGGCATCCGGGTTTGCCTGGTTCAGGGTTCAGGCTGAAGATAATATAGTCCATTGCCTGGGTGCATAGGGCATCCATCACAGCACCGATACACCTGTGTGCAGACGTCTGAGATCCAGACATGTCCCCACTCAGCCCTGGAATAACCCAGAGGTATACAAATTCAGGGCGATCATCACCTTGACAGCACTGGAAGCAGGTGTCCACTTCGAAACCCCTGCAATGGCTGATGCGCCACCACCTTTCACAGAGGATGCATGGTCTCCCTGGTTAGCTGAAGTCTTCGGCGGCACATGCAATCAGCAGCTCCTTGAAAGAAAGGCACCAACGATATACACGTGCCCTCATGCTGCACCTCCTTCGCACCTCCTCATCTGCCTGTTGGACTGCTGGCACGCGAGCCTCACTGGCTGGCCCCTGCTCTTCTGGGGCAGGCTCCTTTTGTGAAGGGTGCTCCCTGAGCAGGCCCTGTGCCTCCAGATCCATGCATCAACAACTGCAGCTGCTGCCAAGTAGGTGACCAGCATGGCTCGCTGTACTCATTCCCTGCAACAGAGAAAAGAGAAGACACATTAGCAAGATGAGTATTTCCCTGCCCATTCAAATCAAACAGGTTATATGGTTGGTTCGCTATACAAAAACATCTGCTAGCAGAGGCCGAACTGGATGGCAAACAAGCATTGCAGCTGGCTTTGTCCTTAGAAAAAGCGACGAGCGGAGCACATGAGTTACAGGGTACTCCGATGGCACACTCACACCAGTGAAAATGAGTTAAGGGACTACTGCTGGGGATAGGCAACTGCATAGTCACCCTCAGGAACGACTTGGATACTAAGGAACCCAGGCCCACTCGCAGAGCCGCTCCCAAGCAAGGGAAAATTAGGACCAGTCAGACGGCAGCCCCTGCAGCCTTTCACCCGGCAAGATATTGTAGTTGTTGCCAAAGATGGGAGCCAGAGAGGAGAAATAGAAGCCCAAAACCAACATCTTGGAGAAGGACACGTAGGCCGGGATACAGGAAAATGCACACCCTAGAAGCCCCACCTACCTCCGACGAGGAACAACTAAATTGTGTAATGGTGGTTAAATCAAAACCCTTTAAATTTACCATAAGGTTGAATGGACATTCCACATTAATGGAGGTCGACACAGGAGCAGCCGTATCAGTTATAGAGGAAACAGTATTTAATAAAATGCGCACTGGGCTCTAACCTTTATCCCTAACCAGGACCTCGCAAAACTGAGGACATACACAGGGGAACCACTGAGAGTGTTGGGCACAACACATGTACCTATGGCTTATGGAGAGTAACTGGTTAGGCTGCCTTTAATGGTAGTGAAAGGTGCAGGACCGAGCTTATTAGGTCGAATCTGGCTAAAAGAGATCCAGCTGGATTGGGTAAACATTTTCCATATGGAAAATGGTCGCCTGAGCGAACTCCTGTGCAGATACCCTGAGGTTTTCCGAGAAGGGCTTGGAACAATAACGGGAGCAACAGCGACATTGCACGTAGATCCAGAGGTAGTCCCAAAATTCTACAAGGTGTGGTGAATGTATTCACCAGATAGGTGATATGCCTTTAAGGTTTGGTGTGATATGCCTTTAAGGTTTGGTGTGATATGCCTTTATGGCTTGGGTTGGAACCCCGGTGGGCTCTGCCTCTGGCTCTGCCTCCCCGGGGCTATATATAATGTTGTGCCCAGTGGGTGGCACTCAGTTTGTACTGAAGTCTCTGGCTAGCTAAGTTCTTTGCATATTAACGCCTTCATTCACTTGATCTCACTCTCGTGTCGTAATTGATGGTATATCAAAAGGCCTGACCGGTACCCTTCGCGTTAAGGCAGAAAGTCGATACGGAAATGAAAAGATTGGAGCATGAAGGAATAATAAAACCTGCCCCGTTTTCAGAGTGGGCGGCACCCGTGGTGCCTATCCTTAAGCCGGACAGTTTGGTCTGCCTTTGTGGAGATTTCAAACAAACGATTAATCACTACTCTCAACTGGACAAATACCCAATTCCCCAGATTGAGGATTTGTATGCAAAGCTGGCTGGAGGACTCCTATTCTCAAAGCTGGATATGAGCCACGCACATTTTCAACTGAAGCTGGATGAAGAGTCGCAAAGATTCTTGACGATAAACACCCCGACGGGCCTTTTTCAGTACACAAGATTACCCTTCGGGGTATCATCAGCCTGTGCGATATTCCAGAGGACAATGGAGAATATATTACAAGGGTTACCACAGGTCGCCATTTACCTGGACGATGTCCTCATTACGGGAAAAATGAGGGTAGAACGGAAGTCCTTGGGAGGTTTACAGCAGCAGGCGTGCGCCTAAGGAGGGAGAAATGTGTTTTTCTTGCACCTCATGTAACTTATCTAGGGTACAAGGATGACAAATCAGGGTTACACCCTTTGGAGGATCGGGTGAGGGTGATTAAAGATGCCCCGGCCCCCACCATAATCCGGGAGTTAAGATCATTTTTAGGACTGGTGACGTACTATGGAACGTTTATACAGAATAGGACTTCCACCCTGGACCCCCTACACCAAATACTAAAGGGGCAAGCCTGGGAATGGTCCATCCGCCAAGACAGGGCTTTCACAAAGATCAAACAACAGCTCTCCTCAGAAAACGTCTTGGCACACTACCCCAGGAAAGAGTTGGTGCTCACGTGTGACGCGTCTCCTTATGGCACTGGGGCAGTTCTGGCACACAGAGGGCAAAACTGACAGGAACAGCCTATAGCGTTTGCTTCCAGGACGTTAGAGTAGCAGAACAAAAGTCCACCCAAATTGAAAAGGAAGGACTGGTTGTGATCTTTGCGGTGAAGAAATTTCACCAGTACTTGTATGGGTGGAAATTCATGATATTCGCAGACCACAAGCCACTGCTGGGGTTGCTGAAAGAAGACAAAGCGGTGCAGCCAATAGCTTCGGCCAGAATCCAACGCTGGGCCCTACTACAGGCAGCATACCAATATCAAATGGAGCATCGGCCGGGAACCCAGGTGACAAACGTCGATGCACTAAGCAGGCTGCCATTACCAGACACCCCGCCATTGGTACCCAGAATAGAAGAAACGGTGATGACACTGGACATTTCCTGGACACCCTTCCAGTGGCCTCACAAAACATTCGTTCGTGGACACAAAGGGACTCAGTTTTCACAAAAATAAAGCACATGGTGCTGACAGGAGAGATGGAAAGGCCGTTCCAGGTGGCATTCCACCCCTACTGGAGCTGAAGGGAGCAGATCACCGTGGAAGACCAGATAGTGCTATGGGGGGCTCGAGTAATAGTTCCAATTCAAGGCCGTCGAGCCATACTGGCTGAACTACATCAGTCTTCAAAGATCAAATTATCATGGATGGGTAGGTCAGAGATCTATATTAACTCTATTACCCCCTCCCTGTTGG
This sequence comes from Scyliorhinus canicula, assembly GCF_902713615.1. Classification (NCBI taxonomy): domain Eukaryota; kingdom Metazoa; phylum Chordata; class Chondrichthyes; order Carcharhiniformes; family Scyliorhinidae; genus Scyliorhinus; species Scyliorhinus canicula. The sequence goes on along the minus strand of NC_052148.1, from coordinate 111,672,274 downwards.
TCAAAATTCTAAAGGATGTGGCCATCACTGGCTACTGAAGCTTTTGTTGCTCATCCTTAATTGTCATTGAGGAGGTGGTGGTGAGTTTCCTTCTTGAATCACTGCAATCCATGCGGTGTAAGTGCATTCACAGTGTTGTTAGGGAGGGAGTTCCAATATTTTGACCCAGCCACAGCAATGGAGTGGATGGGTGCTGATTAAATCAGCTGTTTTAGTGTTGACGGAGATGCACTCATCCAGGAAAGTGGTAAGTATTTGATCACATTCCTGCCCTGTGCCTTGTTGATGTTGGACAGGCTTAGGGGAGTCAGGAGGTGAGTTACTTCCCGCAGTATATCTCACCATTGACCTGCTCTGGTAGCCACTATTTTTAGTTCAGTTTCTGGTCAATGGGAGCACATAGTAGGTTAATAATGGGTGATTCAGCAATGGTAATGGCATTGAACATCAAATACCAATGGTTAGGTTCTCTCCTGGTGGAGACGGTCCTTGCCTGGCACTTGTGTGGTACAAATGTTATTTGCCACTTATCAGCCCAAGCTTGGATGTTGCCCAGGTCTTGCTGCATATGGACACAGATTGCTTCAGTATCTGAGGAGTCACAAAAGATGATGAACATTGCATAATCATCAGTGAACTTCCCCACTTCTGATCATATGATGATTTCATTGATGAAACAGCTGAAGATTGTCGGGCCTTGGAAACTACACTGAGGAACTCCTGCAATGATGTCCTGGGACAGAGCTGATTGACCGCCACAACCATTTTCTTTGTGCCAGGAATGTATGATTCCGGGCAGCACGGTGGCGCAGTGGGTTAGCACTGCAGTCTCACGGCGCAAAGGTCCCAGGTTCGATCCCAGCTCTGGGTCACTGTCTGTGTGGAGTTTGCACATTCTCCTCACGTTTGAGTGGGTCTTGCCCCCACAACCCAAAGATGTGCAGGCTAGGTTAATTAGCCACACTAAATTGCCCCTTAATCGGAAAAACTGAATTGGGTACTCTAAATTTATTTTTAAAAAGGTATGTATGATTCCAACCAATGGATTGATTTCTTCCTAATTTCCATTAACTTCAGTTTTTCCTGGGGGTCCTTGGTGCCACATTCAGTCATTTGCTGCCTTGATGTTAAGAGCAGTTACTCTCACCTCACCTCCTGAGTTCAACTCTTTTTTTTTTTGTCCTTCTTTGGACCAAGACTTAATGAGGTCAGAAGCGGATTAGCCCTTGCAGAACCCAAAAATTACATCATTAACAGGTTTTTGCTGTTTAAGTGCTGCTATATAGCACTGTCTGCTAAGGGACTTCCGGTTGCGGCTATGACCAGCTAAGTCGCACGTTTGGCGGCTCCTGCTACAAAGGTGTTTTCGGGCCGATTGGAGGGCCCCAACGGCGCTGCAAGGACAAATCCCGGTGGGGGAAGGCTCCCTGAGGAGAACCAGACCAACTTTATGGTCGGTACCCGGAGTGGGGTGGTAAAGAAAGCAACAGCAGCTCCCCAAAAAAAGCGGGGGAAGAAGACCAAAATGGCGGCCGGTGGCGCACCCGAGGAATGGAGGAAATGGGCGGAGGAGCAGCAGGCCGCTCTCCTGCGCTTCTTTACGGAGCTGAAAATGGAGCTCTTGGAGTCAATGAATGCGACGACCACCAGGCTGATGGGAGCCCAGGCGACCCAAGAGGCGTCGATTCGGGAGCTGCAGCAGGAGATGACTGTGAGGGAGGAGGAGGCCACGGTCCTCGTGGGAAAGGTAGAGGTGCACGAGGCACTCCACCTGAAATGGCAGAGCCGTTTTGAGGAGCTGGATACCCGAATGAGGCGGAAGAACCTGAGGATCTTGGGCCTGGCAGAAGGCCTGGAGGGGTCAGACCTCCCGGGATACGTAGCAGAAATGCTGAGCTCCCTGATGGGGGCAGGGGCCGTCCCTTCGCCCCTGGAGCTGGAAGAGGCCTACAGGGTCATGGCTAGGAAGCCAAGAGCAAATGAGCCCCCGAGGGCGGTGCTGGTGCGGTTCCAGCGACTCAGCGATCGTGAGAGAGTGCTGGAGTGGGCCAAGAGGGAAAGGAGCAGCAAGTGGGAGAATTCGACGGTGAGGGTCTACCAGGACTGGAGTGCGGAGGTGGCTAAGCGGCGGGCCCGGTACAACCGGACGAAGGCGGTGCTACATGCAAAACGGATCAGGTTCGGAATGCTGCAGCCAGCGCGCTTGTGGGTCACCTACAGGAACCAACACCACTATTTTGAGTCCCCAGAGGAGGCGTGGGCCTTTGTACAGGAAGAGAAACTGGACTCGAATTAGACCCAGGGGATACTTGGCGGCCGTAGCCGCTCGGGTACTTTCAGCTGAACAAGCGGTTTTTTTTTTCGGCTGGGTCGGAACTGGGCAACTCTTATTGGAACGGTTTCCTTTTTTTTTTCTTCTTTCCTTGTTTGGATCTTGAACTCTTGCTTTGGGTTTTTCTTCTGATGTTTTTTCCCCCCCTTTGCCAACTTCCCTTAGTTATTGTTATTGTGGTTATTCATGGTTATTTATGGTTATTTATACTGTTTGGTAGAGGGCGACTGTTAAGTACATTGTTATTTGTTATCTATCTGTTATTTATGATGTTAAGTTGGGGAGGCGGGACGGGGGGGAGAGCAGATCGGGGATATGGGCTCCTAGGGGGGGTTCTTTACAGGCATGGACGGGGACGGGGGTGGAACTGAAGATGGCGGGGTGGGGTGTGGCAGGGCGAAAGCGCGGGCTTTCCTCTGTTTTCCCGCGCGCGGGGCAGAGGAGGGGGGAGGGGAGGAGTGCGGGGCGTGGCTAGCAATGGCGACCTTTCCCGCGTTGGAGCGGGGCCAGGGAGGAGTGGCAAGGGGGGGGAGGCCCCCCCCCCCCCCGAGCCGGGGGGAGTCGGAGTGTGGCAGGAGCAGCCGGGTCAGCGTAAACCAGCTGACTTACGGGAGTACGATGGAGGGTACATCGCGGCTAGGAGGGGTCCTAGCCTGGGGGGGGGAGGGGGGGGGGGGTTAGGGAGGGACACCGGGTTGCTGCTGGAAAGACCAGAAACGGGAAGTGGAGGACTGGAGAGGTGGGGGGAGGGGGCCATCGCCATGGGGAGCGGGTCAGAAGGGGAGGGTCAACCCGGGGCGGGCAGGGAACAGGACATGGCTAATCGGCAGGGGAAGGGGGCGGGTCGTCCCGCGACCCGGCTGATCACTTGGAACGTGAGGGGGCTGAATGGGCCGGTCAAGAGATCAAGGGTATTCTCACACCTGAAGGGACTGAAGGCTGATGTAGCAATGTTACAGGAGACCCATTTGAAGGTAGTGGACCAGGTTCGCCTGAGAAGGGGGTGGGTGGGACAGGTGTTCCACTCTGGATTGGACGCAAAGAACCGGGGGGTGGCGATTCTGGTGGGAAAGAGGGTGTCGTTCGTGGCGGAGGAGGTGGTGGCGGATAAGGAGGGTAGGTATGTGATGGTGAAGGGTAAGCTGCAGGGGGAGAAAGTGGTGATGGTCAACGTATATGCCCCGAACTGGGATGACGCGGGTTTTATGAGGCGCCTATTGGGCCTCATTCCGGGACTGGAGGCAGGGGGCTTGATCATGGGGGGGGACTTTAATACAGTGCTGGACCCCGGGCTAGACAGATCGAGCTCAAGGACCAATAGGAGGCCGGCAGCGGCAGAAGTGCTGAGGGGGTACATGGAGCAGATGGGAGGAGTAGACCCATGGAGGTTTGGTAGGCCGAGGGCGAGGGAGTATTCCTTTTTCTCCCACGTCCATAGAGTGTACTCCAGAATCGATTTCTTCGTGTTGAGCAGGGGGCTGATCCCGAGGGTACGGGAAGCTGAGTACTCGGCCATTGCGATCTCTGATCATGCACCACATTGGGTGGATGTGGAAATGGGGGAGGCGCGGGACCAGCGCCCGCTGTGGCGGCTGGATGTGGGGCTGTTAGCGGACGACGAGGTGTGTAAAAGGGTCCGGAAGAGCATTGAGAGCTATCTGGACTTGAATGACACGGGTGAGGTGCAGGTGGGGATGGTCTGGGAGGCCCTGAAGGCAGTGATCAGGGGAGAGCTGATCTCCATAAGGGCACACAGAGAAAGAAAGGAGAGGCAGGAGAGGGAGAGGCTGGTGGGGGAGCTATTGGAAGTGGATAGGAGATATGCGGAGGCACCAGAGGAGGGGCTGCTGGGAGAACGGCGCAGCCTGCAGGTCAAGTTCGACCTGCTGACCACCAGGAAGGCAGAGACGCAGTGGAGAAGGGCACAGGGCGCGGTCTATGAGTATGGGGAAAAGGCGAGCAGGATGCTGGCACACCAGCTTCGCAAACGAGATGCGGCTAGGGAGATTGGGGGAGTGAAGGAGAGGGGCGGGAAGGTAGTGCAGAAGGGGCAAGAAGTGAATGGGGTCTTCAGGGATTTTTACAAGGAGTTGTATCGGTCTGAGCCGCCGACGAGGAGAGGGGGAATGGAGGACTTCCTAAACAAATTGAGGTTCCCAAGGGTCCAGGAGGGGCTGGTAGAAGGGCTGTGTGCGCCAATAGGGCTAGAGGAGCTAGTCAAGGGAATAGGTCAGATGCAAGCGGGGAAGGCGCCGGGGCCAGATGGGTTCCCGGTGGAATTCTACAAGAAAAATGTGGACTTGGTGGGACCGGTACTGGTACGAGCCTTTAATGAGGCGCGAGAGGGGGGGGTTCTGCCCCCGACAATGTCGCAGGCTCTGATCTCCCTGATATTGAAGCGGGATAAAGACCCCGTGCAGTGCGGGTCCTACAGGCCTATCTCGCTTCTGAACGTGGATGCCAAGTTGCTGGCAAAGATCCTGGCAGCTAGAATAGAGGATTGTGTGCCAGGGGTAATCCATGAGGACCAGACGGGGTTCGTGAAGGGGCGGCAGCTCAACACGAACGTGCGGAGATTGCTGAATGTAATTATGATGCCGGCAGTGGAGGGGGAGGCTGAGATAGTGGTAGCGCTGGACGCGGAGAAGGCATTCGATAGGGTGGAGTGGGAGTACCTGTGGGAGACGTTGGAACGGTTTGGGTTTGGGGAAGGGTTTATTAAGTGGGTGAAGTTGCTCTACTCGGCCCCGACGGCGAGTGTAGTGACAAACGGGAGGAGGTCGGAGTATTTCGGGCTCCACCGAGGGACCAGGCAGGGATGTCCCCTATCCCCCTTACTTTTCGCACTGGCGATTGAACCGTTGGCGATGGCACTGAGGGGTTCAGGGGGGTGGAGAGGACTGACTAGGGGAGGGGAGGAACATAGGGTATCGCTGTATGCGGATGATCTACTGCTGTACGTGGCAGACCCAGAAGGGGGAATGCCGGAGATAATGGAACTATTAGCAGAGTTTGGGGACTTTTCGGGGTACAAACTAAATTTGGGCAAAAGCGAGGTTTTTGTGATACACCCGGGGGACCAGGGAGAGGGTATTGGGAGACTCCCCTTCAAGCGAGCAGGAAAGAGCTTTAGGTACTTAGGGGTGCAGGTGGCAAGGAACTGGGGGACCCTCCACAAGTTGAACTTTTCCAGGCTGGTGGAACAGATGGAGGAGGAATTTAAGAGGTGGGACATGGTACCGCTGTCGCTGGCGGGGAGGGTGCAGTCAATCAAAATGACGGTCCTCCCAAGGTTCCTGTTTTTATTTCAGTGCTTGCCCATCTTCCTCCCTAGGGCCTTCTTCAAAAAGGTGACGAGTAGCATCATGAGCTACGTGTGGGCGCACGGCACCCCAAGTGTGAGGAGGGTCTTTTTGGAGCGGAGTAGGGACAGTGGAGGGCTGGCACTACCCAATCTCTCGGGGTATTACTGGGCGGCAAATGTGTCAATGGTGCGCAAGTGGATGATGGAAGGGGAGGGGGCAGCTTGGAAACGAATGGAGAGGGCGTCCTGTGGCAACACAAGCCTGGGGGCCCTAGTAACGGCACCATGGCCGCTCCCCCCCACGAGGTACACCACGAGCCCGGTGGTGGCGGCCACCCTCAAGATATGGGGGCAGTGGAGGCGACACAGGGGGGAAATGGGAGGTCTGTTGGCGGCGCCAATAAGAGGGAACCATAGATTCATCCCGGGGAACATCGACGGGGGATTTCAGAGCTGGTACAGGGTGGGCATACGGCAGCTGAAGGACCTGTTTATAGAGGGGAGGTTTGCGAGCCTGGGAGGGCTGGAGGAGAAGTTTGAGCTCCCCCCGGGAAACATGTTCAGATATTTACAAGTGAAGGCATTTGCTAGGCGGCAGGTGGAGGGGTTCCCCCTGCTCCCCAGTAAGGGGGCGAATGATAGGGTGCTCTCGGGGGTCTGGGTCGGAGGGGGGAAGATATCAGACATCTACAAGATAATGCAGGAGGCGGAAGAAGCATCAGGGGAGGAGCTGAAAGCCAAGTGGGAAGGGGAGCTGGGAGAACAGATAGAAGACGGGACGTGGGCGGATGCACTGGAGAAGGTCAATTCTTCCTCCTCGTGTGCGAGGCTGAGCCTCATTCAATTTAAGGTGCTGCATAGAGCTCACATGACGGGGACAAGGATGAGCCGGTTCTTTGGGGGTGAGGACAGGTGTGTCAGATGTCTGGGAAGCCCAGCGAACCATGTGCATATGTTCTGGGCATGTCCGGTGCTGGAAGGGTTCTGGAAGGGGGTGGCAAGGACGGTGTCGAAGGTGGTGGGGTCCAGGGTCAAACCAGGATGGGGGCTTGCGATCTTTGGGGTCGGGGTAGAACCGGGGGTACAGGAGGCTAGGGAGGCCGGAATACTGGCCTTTGCGTCCCTAGTGGCTCGACGAAGGATATTAATTCAATGGAAGGACGCGAGGCCTCCAAGCGTTGAAACTTGGATTAACGATATGGCTAGCTATATTCAGCTAGAAAGGATCAAATTTGCCCTGAGAGGGTCGGTACAGGGATTCTCCAGGCGGTGGCAACCTTTCCTTGACTTTTTAGATCAGAGATAGACGTTCGGGGTCGTGGCAGCAGCAACCCGGGGGGGGGGAGGGGAGGGAGGGAGGGGGGAGGAGGGGAGGGGGGAGTGGAGGGGAATGGGGGGGGGGAGGGGAGGGGGGGGCAGCAAGGGTCGTGGGGGGACATGCACGACTGTAACGCGGGCAAGTCTGCTCGCTGCTCATGTCTGAAACTGTAGGCTGCCTTGTTTGTTAAGTTGTTGCTTGGGGGGGGGGGAGGACTGGTGCGCGCGAGAGGGCGGGCGAGGGAGGGATATTTGCCTAGAGGGATTGTGTTGTAAATAATTTAAAAATTAGTAGGGGTAAATGTTTGTATGGAAAAACTCTTTCAATAAAAATTATTTAAAAAAAAAAAAAAGCACTGTCTGCTAAGATCAATAATAGTATATGGTGGATTAATAATACAGCATCTTGCCTTTTACCTTCAGCAAGTTTATTCTTCATCCAACTCAGTAGAGTTACAAACCCCTTATTGTTGCACCATCCCAACTGTTCCAGTTCTGCCCATTTATACTGTTTTAGAGGTTGAGCAATGAGCATCAGCTGTCTTTAATAATGCAATTATCTTAACAATGTAGCTGCTAAAGTATGCACTTGCTGACACAATGAGTGTACTTTTTGCCAAAGTGTCATCGCGGGTGGGAAAAGCGGAGCACAGCCCATTTCCGGTATTCCTGGAAATTCACTCATTCAAGGCCAGCTCTGCCAGCAACTTAGAGTTTTAAAAGAACAGGGAACCCTTTTTGAAGATTGAAAAAAATAAAAATGGAGATCCCTTCATGTCTGGGCATGTTCCTCTCCCCCTGGGGGCTGTACTCACCTTTTGTGGTTCTGCTCGCCAGATGCACGCCACGGGGAACCTGTCGGGATTCATGTCCATCCTCAGTACTTCTTCCAGTCTGTGTTCAAGATGGAGGAGTATTGAGTCATCAGTTGAGGAGGGGGAGGGGGGGGGGGAGCGGGGTGCGGTGTGGTGTGATGGGCGCAAGGTGGTCCTAAGCAGTTGGTTTCCTTTCCCATGTGTGACTTGATGCCATGAGACTTCATGGGGTCTGGAGTTAATGTTGAGAACTCCCCAGGAAATTCCCTCCTAACTATATATAATTGTGCAAACAACTCTCATGCGACTGTCCTGTCGGTGGGATAGGGCATACTCTGGGACGGTTATGCTGATTTTGGGGCATAGTCGTACTCACCATATGGAAAATGTCAAACTGTTGCTGTGAGACAACTCTATCAATTTTGCCAGAAGCCCCCAGATATTCGTAAGGATGACTTTTCAGGGTTGGTAGGCCTGGGTATGCCATTGTCATTTTCGGTGCATAGGCCGATGCTGCATGGTCCATCCAGTTTCATTCCTTTTCAACTTCATTTGTAGCAGTTTGATAAAACTGAGTGGCTTTCAATCCCCAATGAGTTACAGGAACTTACCAAGTACCTGCCAAGCCCATGACCACTACCATCTAGAAGGACAAAGGCGGCAGGTACCTGAGAACACCATCACCTGGAGGTTACCCTCAAGGTCACTCCCCTTGGAAATATAGCTTGGAAATATATTGCCGCTCCTCCACTGTCACTAGAACTCCCTCCCTAACAGCACTGTGGGTGTACCAAAACCTCAGGACTGCAGCGGTTCAAGAGGGCTGCTCAGCACCACTTTCTCAAAGGCAGCTACAGATGGGCAATAAATATTTGCCCAGCCAGTGAAGTCCACATTACGTAAAAATGAATTAAAGAAAAGCATGGAAGAAGGATTCGATGATGAGTTCAGGCAGCTTCACCAGAACTACTCAGGCAGGTGAAGTGGATGATGTACCAATAATGCAAGGTCAGTGTGGCAGAGAGAACTGTCGAAAATGTCACGAATGGGGAGAGCCTTCATTCAGCACAGGGTGCCTGAAAAAGATGGATCCCCACACCTTAGGCCACAGCCAAACGAACAGGATAGTCATCCAACTATCACATTATGCTATCGATGTCACCTGGCTATATTAGTCACAGTACTCTTTTCTGATATTTGAAAGAGATGATCACAATCAAGTGAACATCTTATTCTCTGCACTGCATGGAATCATAGGGCTGGATTCTCCAGCACCCTGACGCCGAAATTGTGTCTGAAGCCGGAGCAGAGAATCCAGTTTGACACGGAATCAGGACTGGCGTGGGTTCCTTTATTCTCCGGCTCTGAAAGCGACGCACCACATATGGGCTGGTTTAGCACAGGGCTAAATAGCTGGCTTTTAAAGCAGATCAAGGCAGGCTAGCAGCGTGGGTTCAATTCCCATACCAGCCTCCCCGGAATGTGGCGACTAGGGGCTTTTCACAGTAACTTCATTTAAAGCCTACTTGTGACAATAAGCGATTTTCATTTTTTTAAATTCTTCATTCCCCGACTGGCCAAAGTGCCAAGGTGTATTTCTAATATGGTCCCAGCCGTTCGGGAAACCCACGTGGCGGCTGCGGACTCAGTCCGCAGCCGCAATGGTCGGGGGGGCGGGCTGATCGGAGGCAGGGTGGGCCTCATACAGGACTGTGCCTTTATTGAGCACACGGCAATCAGGGGCACATTTCCACGGTCCAGCTCCACAGTCTGAGTCCGTCATGGAGCATGGCGTGGCCGCTGGAGGTCGCCGCCGTGCGCATGTACGGCCTCTAATCTGGAGGTGCGGGAGGCCGATGCTGGAGCTGCGAGCTTCACGATTGTTTCCTGCTAGGCCCCTGCAGGGCTGTGAATCTGTGGCCTTTTGACGCCAGTTTTTCTGGCGTAAATGACCACAGTTTTCACGACGGCGTGGAGACATAGTCCCTGAAACGGAGAATCCAGCCTATAATCTTTGGGATACACAATAGATAAAATGCCAGCAGAGGCTAGTAGACGATGGGAACAGCTTTCCCGCCATGTCACTCGATTAAGTCCACACCACAACTACTAACTCCCCACCTGCCAGCCTGCTCCTTCAGACAAAAAATTTGAAGCAATTTTTTTCCATACCTTAATATAATATTAGCCGATAATGTCACTATAGCTGACAGGGAGAAAGGCAATAATTGAATCAAGGATTCTCATGATTGCAATGGTGCTGTAAACTGCTGGATTGAAGTTCGAGTGATTTGCAATGTCATTAAAACCCCAAGGTTCAATCACTCCCCTGAATCTGTCAGCCATTTTTTATTCGTAATAATATTTACGACTTAATATTTATGGCTTGTTTTAGGTGGTTTGGGTTCAAATTACTAAACTGTCTTTTCAAGGTGCTGCGGTGAAGATGAAAGCTGCACCAAGTGCCATAGGTGAGTGGGTAATAAAGATAAGGATAGTGTCGGACATGAAGGAGTACAGAATCACATAATTGATGCTATCATAGTTTAAGGGTCACCATCCTCCAGCAGAATTTGACTCACATTATTTGCAGCAATATATTGCGTTTATGTTGTCATTCAGTTTTCTTATACTGTCAATTTGTTTAAGAGTGGCATTGCTAGCAATGAGAAATGCAATAGAGTTCTGCACATTAGGTCAGAAATTTATCTTAAAACAATGGCAAAGCTAACGGTGTATCTGTTATTTACATGCAAATGTTATTGAAACTTCAGCCAAGGGACAGGGGCAGCACAGTGGTTAGCACTGTAGCTTCTCAGCATGAAGGACCCGGGTTCGATTCCCGGCTTGGGTCACTGTCTGTGTGGAGTCTGCACGTTTTCCCCGTGCCTCGGTGGGTTTCCTTCAGGTGCTCCGCTTTCCTCCCACAGTCCAAAGATGTGCGGGTTAGGTGGATTGGTCATGCTAAATTGACCTGTAGTGTCCAAAAGTTAGGCCGAGTTGCTGGGTTAGGAGTAGGGTGGAGGTGTGGGTTTAGATAGGGTGCTCTTTCAGGGGCTGGTGTGTACTAGATAGGCCAAATGGCCTCCTTCTGCACTGTAAATTCTATGTGCAGCAAAACATGTATATCCAGAGGTTGCTGGCTGAGATGCATCATTTCACTGTTAACTTTGAGAAAATTACATCTCTCAGTTGGCCGCAGAATTGAAACGTATTGGTGTGAAGTTGCTATCAGAGCATGGCGCATAAATCACCACAGAAAATGTTGTCTTGTTGTTTCAAGTACTCTTTTAATGATGTAACATGTCTTAATTACTGCCGATCAGCCTCTCAGGCATTGAAAACGAATTATTACGGGTAAACCTGATTCCTTCAGGTATTAACTGCTGTTAAGAGATATTAAATTTTTCTTTACTGACCCATTTTTCTATTTCCTTTTAATCTTTCTTTCCCTGTCTTTCTCTTTCTATTCTTGAGTTGACATTGAATTCATCCATTCTAAATTACACTTCATCCTCAGTCCTTGTGTTGTTTATTTCACAATCTTTCAATCTGATTGGTTAAGGAGATATACCATTGCCTGCTCTATTTATTCAGGTTCCAGATGCCCACTTTCCCCTCACAATTAAGCGATCAGTACACAACTTGCCTCAAACTTAAGGCATGCAAGTGCAATAGCAGGTGTCATGAGATCTCCCACTACAACAAAATCTGGCCTCATATGTTTTCTCCTGAACAAAACAAATGGAATGAAGCAACAACAAAAAAGATCTGGTTAACTCAACTGAGAACAAGAATAGTATTTTATTATCTTATTATGTACTTTACACTAATTCGTTCATTCCCATAACCAATTAACAAACCAGCAAAATATGCAAGTTCCATTCAATTAATACAACAGAAACATTAAATTAGAAAGCACTCACTGCTGGACCACCCAGTTACTCCTCTTGGCCCTTGTACACTTAAATGTTAGAAGCAGTTCTCTTTTGTTCAGGCACCATTCCTATTCCCTTCAATATGCCATCACCCCCTTCCCTCCCCTCTATCTCTGCACCACTTCTGTTTGCTGGCATCAAGTCATGGCTAACACAAAGTTTCTCAACCTTGACACTAGTGAAACCAAATCCTTCATTTGCAGTGCGTTCCAGCATGTCCTGATGTCAGTATCTCACCCTGATTGTGTGGTCAGAACAGATGGGCTGGGAAACACGGGGAGAAGAATAATTATGGTGGAATAAGTGCACCTGGAAACCTGGCATCATAACCATCAGTTCTGGATTTCACCAGCAGTGGGAAAACTCCAAGATAGTTTTGCCAACAAGACACAACCAGGCTCTAATTAGAATTGTTAAGCAAGTAGTTACCATGAAATTGCATGGTGCTCACTAATTTAATGATTACTCTGGCCTCATGCTCCTAAATGCTTGAGTTTTAAATCTTTAATACCCATCATTTCGACAAAGGTTTTTGGTCACCACTCTCACTGTGTTTTGCCACTGTTTCCTTTACTTTATCTATTTTTTTCACTCTTTTTGCAAAGCAGCTTGGGACCATTTAGTTGTTATGCAGGCATGACTTGTTGCAAAATGATTGTCACAAGCAATGTTGACACCTTAAGCACCACCCCTGATTATAATTGAGGTACCTATTAATAGGGGAGGTGGTGGAGTAGTGGTATTTTCACTGGGCTAGTAAGACAGACACCATGGAAGATGGTGAAATCTGGAAAAGTCTAATGATGACCATGAAACCATTGTCGATTGTCATAACAACCCATATGGTTCATTAATGTCCTTTAGGGAAGGAAATCTGCCATCTGGTCTGGCCTACATATGACTCCAGACCCACAGCAATGTGGTTGATGTTCAAAATGCCAGTCAGCTAGAGGGTAATGGTGGGTGAAAGCAGAACTAGGGGGCATAGCCTCAAAATAAGGGGAAGTATACTTAGGACTGAGCTTAGGAGGAACTCCTTCACCTAAAGGGTTGTGAATCTATGGAATTCCCTGCCCAGTGAAGCAGTGGAGGCTCCTTCATTAAATTTTTTCAAGATAAAGAGTGAGAGTTTTTGAAGAATAAAGGGTTATGGTGTTCGGGCGGGAAAGGGAAGCTGTGTCTACAAAAGATCAGCCATGATCTCATTGAATGGCGGAGCAGGCTCAAAGGGACATATAGCCTACCCCTGCTCCCTGTTCTTATGTTCTTATGTAATTAGGGATGGGCAACAAATACTGGTCTAGCCTGCGACACCTTTGACCAATTTATTAGTGAAAGGTTTTACCCAGGTGTCCTTATTTGTGAGAAGAACAAAGGACAAACACAGGTTCACAATTCAACCCAAGTTTTTTCACAAACACAACAAAACAGCTATTGTCCCAAATTACCCCAAATGTAATCTGCCCAAGATTCTAATACTACTCATGTCGATGAACTGGATCAAGCTACAGGCCCAATACTGAGCCTCAGTCAAGTCAGGGTCCTTGTTTTCGAAGGTGGGTCTTGCATGCCTCTTTCGTCCACTCTCTGGTCTGCCATTGAGTCTTCTCTGTTGCCTCTGTGCTTGTCTTCGCTGGAAAGGTCTCTTCTTATCCCTCTCTTCACACTCTTCCAGAAGTTTTTCTGGCCTTCAGCCAATGAGGTTGCTGGGTGGGAGTCGCAACACCCAATGGAGTTGCCGATTGCAACTCTGCAGGACACCAGGAACTCTCTCAAATCCTTTGGGGCATTGTCCACATTTAATCTTATTCATATAAGGTAATGAAGGGAAATCTAGGTGCCAGGAAATCTAAGTGCCAGAAAATCTGGCTTCATCTGGGCAATCCACAGCAATTGATCCATTTGAATGGGCTGAATATCTTCTGATGTCATGTTTACAGGACAGAGCCAGACCTGCCCTGGCTGTCTGTCTTTGTCCAGTATATTCGAGTCTGGCTGTTTGACTTCCCATCAGATCTGTCTGTGGTTCTGAATGTGGCATTAATTTAAAGTGTCCAATTCTATATCGACTTTAGGATTCAGTATGTTGGCCATTATACCACAATGGCCACTCCGTTGAAAATTCTTGTAGGTTAAATGAAGAACTCAACACACGGGACTACCTAAAATAAAGCATACGGCAACAGTGAATCACATGGTGAGGGTAAGATTTCAGCTCAGCAATTTATATGAAGAGGATTGACCCCTGACGCACTACAGAATTAAAATGTACATGTGTTGTTTCAGGTCCAGGCCAAACAGTATTTCTATTCGGAGCCACTGAGTTACAACCTCATCTTAATTCAGCACCAAGTCATGGAGCTATGTTTCCTTTTGAGCACATATAGCCCCATGAAATGATTCCTTCGAACTGATAAAAGGGATCTTCAAGATATCAACTAGTGTGCTGAGGAAAGATGCAAATTATCAAAGGATGTAACATGATGTAAAATGAAACATACACTGGATAACAACTGAAATCATGCTATGTTTACCCTTGGCTTATAAATGCTGTTCACTTTCATTCTTATTCCAACATTTTTCAATGCAGAATACATATAGCACTTAAAATCAATGCCTTTTCAAATCTTTTTGAGATCACTTCATCTATGCACAACAGTTCTTTGGAATGGGCAAAATCAGGTTTTTTTTGTCAGCTACATAAGCTAGAATTAACTAAGAGCTTGAATGCTGCTAGGTTGAATAATCTATTGAGTACAAGAATCATTATAAAGGAATGTGTGCCAGTGCTGGTGATTCAATGTATTATTACAGTAATCAGCAAGTAAATGCACAAGGGGCTTTACAGATTCACTAGTGTCAGCTGAGTCGAAACAAATACCAGCTTTACATAAGGCATTTTTTTCTGACCTTCAAATACCCTTACCAAAGGCTCTTATTTCTAAGTAGTGTGGGTACATTTAAAGAACGGCTATTTCATCTGTTCAACAAAAGAATAATAGGTCTGTCAAAAGCATTCAAACACTTGCAGTTTTGACAAAGATAAATTATGGTGAGTTTTTGCGACTTGAGATGTGCTATTAAGTGATCATATTTCATTCCCTACCCTTCGTATAAGTGCAAGAGTGATGTTGCATTATGACCTCTGTCATCCTTCAACAAATGTCATGCTAGAATTATCGGATAAAAATAAACAAACATTAGAGTGTCAGAACTGGAGATTTTATCTCCAGTTAAACATCCCACAGGCTGTTCACTACAAGGGATTTGATTGCTGTGGAATTTATTTTAAACACAAGAAAATCATGATGACCAAGAATCTGAAAAAACTAAAAATCAAGATGAGCTACACAATATAAAGTTATTAAGACACGCTGTTTGTAGCTAAGAATACCATTGTGATTAAAATGGACTCATACTTTTGGAATCAGCAGCAATAAAAATTGAAAACGCTAAACAGATACCACACTTGATTACAAAGCTAAAACTTTTCACTGGAAATTGGTAATTGAACCAACAGAATAAGAAAATGTTATTGATGATGGTAATTAATATTTAACTTATGGTGAATGTTATAACCTGCCGGACATTGGCGCAAAAGTACGCCGCACACAAGAACGGCAGGAACATGGGTTTTCTCGGCATCGGCCGATTCGGCAGTTTATGCCCGGTGACCCAGTGTTCGTTTGGAATTTTGCTGGTGGTGCCCAGTGGGTCCATGGCGTAACCTTTCGCCAAACGGGCCCTATCTCTTACCAGGTACAAGCCCAGGGGCGTCTCCAGCGCAAACATGTAGACCATGTTCGGTCCAGAAGACTATCCCTGCCAAAGATTGAGCTCATTGAGGAGCTCATTCCTACAGCCGCAGAGACCAGACACAATGGAAAGTATTCCTCACAATCTTCCTCTGGTGCCTCACTCAAAGCCTGCGCAGGTCGTGACAGAACCGTGTGGAGATAAAGACACTGAGATGATGGAGGCAGCAGACTCTGACTCCGAGATGGAGACACAAGACACCTCAGAGGGGGAATCCTCGGGCCGACGGGCCGTGGATGTACAACCGTTACATCGTTCATCGCGGAAGCGCCGGTCTCCATCTCGTTACACGCCGCCTGATCCAGCGCCTTGTGCAAATGGTGTCCGGCCTGCGGCAAAACGAGTCCGACGGCCTCCTTCGCCAGGGTCTTCGGTGGATTCCTTAGACTTTGGGGTGGAGGGATGTTATAACCTGCCTGCTTACCACTGGCTGGGGACTAATGGAAATCCTACAATCCTGCGGGAGTATGAGCTTCCCCAATGGGGGGGCCAGAGAAATCATTAGCAGACTCCCTGCATAAATAGAGCTGGCCAGTTTGGAACCAGAGAGAGGAGTTTGGCAGCAAGAGAAGTTGTTGCTGCTGTTGTATATATATGTTAATTTGTAAATAAATGTTATTTCTTTGTATCCTGAAAACTCATGCTGGATTCTTCGCGGCCCTCACAAAAGTGAATTTACACCAAAAGTTGAAAATCAGTGACAACCCATTGCAGCTTTGCGCTGATCTTAAACCTGCGGAGTATAAATCAGGTATCAAGGCACAAACTGACTCCAAAGCAAAGCAGAATGAATCTGTCCTCTAGGAAATCTCACTGCTAATGATTCTGGGCTCTGAAATTGTATTCAGACTTCATTCACATCATAATTTCACTTTTACAAAGTGAATTGAAAGCAAAATGCTTCTATTCCGATGCTATAGTTACAGCATGGCTATATCATTAGTTGTCTTGACTTTAAAAAGGCCTAGGTTATTCCATTCTGCAATATTATATCTGTTTGAGTAGAACTAATGTTCTAGTAATTCTCATTCTAGTAATAACCAAAGTGGCCATCGGTATCACTAGAAGAACAGGCCTTCATTTGTTTCTTTATGTGTAACAAGACATGTCATGTTTAGTGTTGGCAAAAAACATTGCAACTAAATATCATTTTATTCCATGTTTAATGCTTGCTCTTTCGTCCACATAAGGGTGTTTCTCTTATAATGCGGAAATGACAATATTAACATTAGAAGTGTAACATCCATGATGCCCTGAACCATGTCCTCAGTATATTGTTTTTTTTAAAATTTCCGAGGCTGATGCTTGCCATTCAAAAATGATTCACTTCTGGAAAGGAAAGGTGCTTTTATAATTGTCAATTAGAAGCATTCCCTTCGAACACAAAGCACAAACTATTGATTTGATATCAGATGCCACACTCGTTGATTTAATTAAGGAGACTTCTATCAAGTAAGAAAACTTATCCAATAAGTTCCATTATTTTCTTTCATGTCATACAGGGACTCAGTCATTGTTGACAACAAATTGAATTAAGAGAAAACTGTTCAAAGTAGTAGTACCAAATGCCTCCACAACAATTATTCACACTTCAAAAATAGCACACAACAGGCCTGATTTAATCCATTCAAAATCCACCCATTTACAGAATTAAAATCGGCCTCAATATTTCCAATTATCTCTTTACATTTTAACAGTATAGATGAAAAAGACTTGTGGGATATCAGTTATATTCTAGAGACTTTTTATTGGGTTTTTTATTAAATATGCCCTTTGAATTTTGAAAAGAAAATCGACTAAAACTAATTTCGAAATAAATTATAGCGGATAGCTGTGAAATCATGATACTGATTTACATAGAGAATCTTGAACTTATTCTTCGGGAATATTTTCTTGATCCCAGCTCCAAGACCAACATATTGGCCACACATTTTACTAGAAATAAAATTTATTTTATTTAAATTGAAAAAATAGCAAACTAATTCATATTTGAATTGATCCAAATGGATCAATCCAATGTAAAACAAGATTTCCTTTTTAACTCGAATGCCTTATCAAAATAAAACCTAACCACTGATGCAGGCCGCCAGTCCCCAGCCCGGGTAAATAGGTAGGGCAGTAAAAAAACACCCACTAAATCCCAAAAGAAAGGTTACTATGGAGCTGATCAAACCAGCATTGTGGTGACTCCATGTACACCAAAAAAAGGAATCAATCTTGTAAAAATATCAAATAATGGATGTAATCACATAAAATCTGTTATTGTGAGAAATCAATGCAAGATTTAATGATTTGAATTTGAAAACATTTGAAAGCTACAAAATAATCAGGGTAAATTGAATTAGTTTTAGTCAAGCAATTGGGTGAGAGAAAATCGGGAGCAATGAAGGTTGTAAAGGTAATTCAAAGTAAAACAAAATAATTAATTCTTCTAAACGTAGCTTTACTGTTCTGAAATAATTTCTACCAAGCTTGTTGTGTGTAACATTCATACTGTTTGAGTTGGCATTGTTAGCACCACAAACACTGTAGGATGGATGAGGCTTTTCAATTTAGGTTTAAGCGTGAACATCTACAAATAGCAATAAATTAATAAAATTTATCCAATAGTAAGTTGTGTTATGCTTAATCTTATCAAGACCACGTATCAGCAGAAAACAGTGTCAGGACCAAGTTAACTGACTGCCACATTGATCTCATGAGTATCAGAACAGTTACTTTTAATTTTACCACAATATTATCTTCAATAGAGCATACTGACAACAGGACTCGGCAACATGAAATGAAATGAAAATTGCTTATTGCTTATTGTCACAAGTAGGCTTCAAATGAAGTTACTGTGAAAAGCCCCTAGTCGCCACATTCCGGCAATATTAATCATCTTGCCCAAAATTAAAACACATTTATCCAAACCCTATATAATCTCTATATCTGATACTTTAACCGTTCCCTGATTAAAGTCGAAGATTGCACTTAGAGTTTCCATTGGGCCTGAAATTTGGAAAACTAGGCTTGAGGATTGGGGCATTTCAAAAGCAAGTTACATTCAGAATTGTGCTATTGTGATTTTTTGACGCTGCTTTTAAAATAATTGTACTGAAAGCCAACCCGGCCAACAAAACTGACCACTCGTCCGATTGAATTAACCAGCAGGACAAAGTTTTACCAAATGGGCGCCCTTAAGCAGGCTCTTAAAATTAAGGATGTTTTAGGTTCATGGGCAAAAACAGGCACCTTTAACAGTTTTTAAGGATTAAATAATATTCAATTTACTATGAAAATGACTCATATACACCACTGAAACTAGTAAATGTTTCTGTCTTATGATCTAGGGCGTGATTCTCCCAAAAGGGAACAAAGTCCCCTAGCGAGCGCATTTTGCCGTGTGTTTCCTAGCTCTCACCGTGTCAAGAGACACATGGCTATTCATTCAACGTGACTCGCGTTAAATAACTGGCCTGAACAAGGAACGTGCAGCTGCGGCAGCACATAGCCATGTTTTGTACAGTGGGGAGCTCCGCTCGGTTGAACTCCCCATTGTAGCAAGAGATTTGATATCAGATGCCATATCAGATTTTAAATGACATCCCAATCTCTGAGGACTCCAAAACCATCCCGGCCTCCCCCTCCCAGCCCGAACGCTGTATACCCCGCTCCACATCCCCTCCAACACCCACGTCGGGCAGCCCTGGCCCGATTGTGCATGCACAGAAAATGCCAGCTTGGTACACTGGCAGTGCCAACCTGGCACTCTGACAGTACCTCTGCCAGCTGGCAGTGCAACCTCAGCACCTTGGTTGAGTGCCAGGGTGGCAGCCAGATGGCACTGCCAGGGTGCAAGGCTGACATTGCCAGGGAGCCAAGCCTGCACTGCCAGGGTGCCCAGGTGGCACTAACAGTGCCACGGCACCCCTCTGCCCAAACAGCATGCAGCTGGGGGCCTCCGATCCCCTTGAAGACCCCCAGAAGTGCCATTCTGTCTGGTCCTCATTTGTGGGGACCAGTGCTAAACGGCACTCGCCCGTGGTCTCTGAGGTGAAGGGGTTGAATCTGAAAGCCTCAGGTAACTCGGCAATTGTCTAATATGCAGATTTGCCAAAATGGGCAGGATTCACATCGCAACGTTTCGCGAGATCGCATTGAATCTCGTGAGGCATTGTGAGTCAGATAGATCCCAGGAGTGGGGTCTTCCTGCTTTCAATGGTCATGCTGCGCTGCGGCGAGCTGCAAAGTGCAAAGTGCAAAGTGCGGCGAGGTGCAAAGTAGCCATTGGAACGTGCCCCTAAAAATTTTTTCAGTTATTTCAAATCCGATTTCTCACACGTGGTGAACTAGACATTCTTGTTAAAATGCTTATTATTTGTGATCAAATCCATTTTCAGGTGTATTAATAAAACTGCTTCAGATTACTATTTGTAAATATATCAAGGATTTTTTTTGAAGTTCAAAGTAAATAAACAATTCCATTCTAAAATGCTGCCCAAAGGCACTGGTTCTCGAAAGATTTTGCATCTGTGATTTTGCACAAGAATGCAAGCAGAAACTTAAACCATAATTTCACTTTGGAAAACCAAGGCAATTTTGAGCATAATTTTCGGTTGAACAGCTGGCTGCACCGAAAGTAGAAAAGGAGTTTGTGCAACACATAAACACCAACGTGGATCAGTTGCACCAAATGGCCAGTTTCCGTCTCATACAATTCTATGCATTCAAGCATTATAAAGTAGCTTAGCCATGCACAGGCCAGCAGAGACAATTATTGGGCTGGATTCTCCGAGCCTCCGCTCCAAAATAGCTTTCGGCACAGGGACGGAGAATGGCCGTTTACCCGGAAATCGGGATCAATGGCGCTCCCGCGATTCTCCAGTCCGGAGAATCCCTCGGGACTCCCCTGCGCGCGCTCTACGCCGCACGGGTAGGGGGCGCCATTGACAGAGGCCCCCGCCCCCCACTATTCTCCGCTCAAAACTGGCTGAGTTCCCGACCGACGGCATGGTTCTAACCACACAACGGCCATTGGGAAACTCAGGTGGCGGCTTCGGATTCAGTCCCATGGGGGGACGATCACCGGTGGGGGGCCTCGTGGACAGCCAGGGGAGCGATCAGGTAGCACGGACCCGCGGGCGCGTGCAATCTCAGGGGGGCCTACATTTGTGATGACAGTCTGCAGTGCGAGTCCGCAATGTCGCGGCCGCTGCTGTGCGTATGCGCGGTCTCCCAACCGGAAGTGTGGGGCCCCATATCTGCAGCCAGCACTGCGAGGAGCACTCCGGGGCCCTGCCAGCCCCTTGTAGGTAGGAGAATCGCTCAGAACTTTCTTAAGGAGAGTCTGGAGTGAAACGTCAGCATTTTTTGGAGAATCCAACCCAATAAGACTTCCTCCTTTATTGAGGCAACAGGACCATTTAGTGAAATTTTGTTTGGTGGAATTATTTGATTTACGTGTCAGTCCTCAATAGATTTTCCCACAAAAATCAGTTGTTTGATATGGACCAGAATTCTCTGACCGTTGCAATTCATTTTTTCTGCTGGCAGCGTACCCCCGCCAGAGCGTTTCCCGGCAGAGTGGGGGTGGAAATCCCATTGGCAAGCATCGGGGCTATGGAATCCCGCCGACAGTGAATGGCGTTTCACCAAGAAATACGCGGCTGGGGACTGGAGAATTCAGCCCATGATATCACTATTTGTATTTTTTTCACATGATTCTCTTGTCATCCCTTAACTGACCCAAAGCTACATTCTCCATAGGTTAACTTTTGGTGTACTTTTTATGGTGACCAGGGGCATACAATTAGAAGTAAGATTAGACTTTTGAGAAAAGGTTATTAGATCCAGTGAATACAGTTGTTCTCAAATATTGAAACATGGAGAAGGCACACAAGATGTAGGAGGGTGGCATAGCTGTCTTTCTATGTGTGATGGGGGCTAATGTTTTTAAAATAGTTTTGTTCTAAGGCATTGAACATCTCATATTTTTGTTCTAAGGCATTGGATACCTCCCCGTGTCTGCGTGGGTTTCCTTCGGGTGCTCCGGTTTCCTCCCACAGTCCAAAGATGTGCAGGTTAGGTGGATTGGCCATTCTAAATTGCCCATAATGTTCAAAAAGGTTAGGTGGGGTTACTGGGTTATGGGAATAGGGTGGAGGTGTGATCTTAGGTAGGTTGGTCTTTTCAGTGCAGACTCAATGAGCCCAATGGCCTCCTTCTGCACTGTAAATTCTATGATTAAATCTTGGTCATGCATGTTCATTACATGTGCTAAAATGTACTACAACCAGGTTGAGTAGAAATAGTTCAGATGTGCTACAGCAATATTCCTGCAGAATAATGTCCTGGTGTCTCAAGTTATTATTGCACTCTTGAGTATAAAAGGTCCGTAATTCAAGAGGGACGTTAATGCAGTCCACTTCTCAAGATTTGTCCTGATTGTCAAGATGATAGCAATGCACAGTTACTGTCATCTATCACATTATTTAATCTGTCCAGACAGCATTAATGAGAGAAGTTCTATTTTTTCTAAACATAATAGTAATTGTTATTTAATTCTCACTAGTGCAAATATTGCCTTCAGGCATTGTAAAACTGTTATTAGAAATTGCTTTCATATTACATGGCTTTGAAGTTGAACACTTGCAGAACTCTGACACTTAAATTAATTCCCCTTTGACGCCTTTCCAACCGATATTAATCTAAATTGTACCAAGGCATTTAGGGTAGGTCTTAACTTTATAAAATAGTGTAAAATGGATAAAAGTGTGCCAACAGCCCATTTTGTATCTGTCCTGAAATTTCAGCCGGAATTCTCTGTTCATCAGGATTCCCTTTTCCCACTGGTAGCGCACCCACACCAGTGGGATTCACAGCAGTGTGGGGTGGCTTCAATGGGAAATCCCATTGACAAGCAGTGGGAAGAAAGAATCCCGCCACCAGTAAACGGCGCACTGCTAAGATATACGCAGCTGGAGAATCGGAGAATCTAGCCCTTAAGAGCTACGCCTCTATCTTTAAAATCTAAATGAATGGGCATGGAATAAAATAAATCAAATTGCTAATTGTTCACTTTTGCACCATTGATTATTATTGTATAAAATATTTTAGCCTACAGCCAATCAATTGGGATCATAATTTGCTTTACCTCCTGTCTCATAAAGAATATAAGTGGACAAGCACTTGCTGAGCTAAAATAGCTTAAGTACCTACTGTACCAATGTCAAAATCTACATACACCAAGATACATGAAGAATCAACATTTATTTTAATTTTGTCCCTGTTTGAATAAATGCTAACTTAGGTGTTCACAATATGTGGAGAACTGTAAAAGTTTTTCAAATATTCAATGCCTCCCTATCTGGTAAATGTTTCAAAAATGGAGTTGGTTTACAGCCAAATCTAAGAGTGGATCAGAAAAATTAATCAAACAAGGCAATAAATAATCACTTCATCAACTCTCTAATAATTACTCATTTAAAAAATGGAGAAAAGTGTAGTAATTGTGATGTATCAACTATGAGTAAAATATACTTTCCAGGCTGCCATTCTACATGGAATGAAATGAAAATTGCTTATTGTCACAAGTAGGCTTCAAATTAAGTTACTGTGAAAAGCCCCTAGTTGCCACATTCTGGCGCCTGGTACGGGAATTGAACCGTGCTGCTGGCCTGCTTTGGTCTGCTTTAAAAGCCAGCTCTTTAGCCCTGTGCTAAATCAGCCACACATAAGTATGAAACAAAAATACAATTTCAAACATAATAATGAACTAAATCCATGTCATTTTATCTAAAACAGGTAAAATCTTAATTCAACAAAAAGTTCTGTTTGATGACCTTATGGTATTACTCAATCCTAAAAAACTTAATCATGAAGATGATTGTTCTTTCATTTGTTAGATCTTAAGATGAAAGAAGACACTGTGTTGGTAAAACATTTTCAATACTTTAATTCCCTTTTTAAATGTGTACTGCATTCAGCACAGAACTGGAAAGGATTCTTTATAAAATAAAAAGAAACTGATGCTTCTTGCATGGTACAGTCAAGAGGCATCTACATATAGATTATTATAGATAATAAAAAATGCTCCTTGAAAGGAAAGTCTATGGATAGTACGTTTGTTGCATTATTGCAGTAATTACTGCTTGCATTGAGAGAACCCTCTGAGTGAATATTGGCACAGTCCATTTTGCATTTTCTTATCTCACCTGTACATTTCTCAGTAAAAATAAACTCTGCTTAATAAATAATTATATAAAATAAATATATGTGATTTGAAATTGTATAAATACATCCATCCCAAAAGAACTGTAAAAAAGACTCCTGTCCAACATTGTCCGAGATTATGTAAGTTTAAGTTCTGCCCATCATATTTTGATGGAGGTCATTCCAATGTAATTCATTCATTGTTCTGATAGTCTGTGGTAAGAGTAAATAGTCGATTGGTCTTCATATTGGATATTTTAGGATGACGCATTGCTCAATCTGCACCAAGCCCAGGTGGTGTTTTACGACAGTAACGTGAAGGGGCATTTTTGTGGCACTACAATGTTAATTTAACTTGCATCCCAGAGAGAAGGCACCAGCAGCACATGATCAAAACATGCATCTTCCCTTCATCTGCTGCTATAACATTACTGATGTTAGTAAATTGTGAACTCATAGTTTTAAGGTGTAAAATCCTGAAAAGGTAATTGCACATCTGAAGTGCTTCTCATTTGCAGAATCTAAGGCCACATCTCTGACTGGGCATCCTTTTTAATCCATTCTCCCAACTGCGTGCAGCTGTAGGATGCTGTTGTTCTGCGTCGTTGTTCCTGTGAAGAACAGGATAAATAATTCTTCTTCTTCAGATGTTGAACAGCTTCAACTATATCCTAATAAATCTCTATAGAGTTCAGGGACTTTCTCAGGATCCACGGGTCTTGGCAAGAAATGTGTAAACTTCTGATGTCTTTTGGATCTACTCCCATCTCTTGGAGATCCATCTTTATTGAGTGCAACAAAATACCGTCGTCCTGTGTCATTGTGTTTATACAGGTTCGAAGAATATGTGTTGTACCAATTTTCTTCAAATTGTTCTCTAAAGATGCATTCTGCTGTCAGTTTTTCCTAAAAGGAAAATAATAGCCAATTAAGACATGTAATATAACTGCAGGTAAATATTAGATTGAAATGCTAATTCTTTACAATTTTCTGAAAGATTATAGAAAAGATTAATTGCTGTATCTTGACCATGTTGACAAATTTACTTCAGTGATAATACAGGGGATTAATCATCCATTTAAATTAATGGACAGGAAATCAGACATAAGGAAATCCATAAGGTATGCAACGCCCTCACTCAATTTTCCCCTACGTACTGTACACAGGCAATGCAATATACCCAGGCGAAGAACCAGAAAATTCTACCTCAATAAATATTTGCATTTTGAAAAGTAGAAAACCTGTAAGAAATACTTATTGGGGAACTGGGGAATGGTCTTTTGGGGTTGGGGGTAGAAGGGTGATCTAACTCAAAAGTGGGTGGATTGTTGACTCCTGCCCCTGCCTTTTAAAGATGCTGAAAAAGCGTCTTGTAGCTAATTTGCGGCTGCCCAGCAGGAATCCAGCCAACTAGGTAATCGGACCTATAGAGAGAGGGTCAGGCCATGAACCAGAAGTCAATCAAAGCCACCTTTTTAAAGACACCCTGGCAAGGGTTGGTGGCAGCCGCAGCAAAGGTATTCATTGTGAGGCAGTTGTTTAATCAGTAAGGCTGTTCATTCAATCCATTGAACATTTGGAGCAGCAGCAGGTAAAACTTGTTTTAACATTGTGGTAGCCATTGTGTCAGCAATATAGCATTAAAGATCCTTGCAAGGAATGAAAGAACATTTGAGCACACCTGTCCCATTCCCCTTAAGTGTTCAGAAGAAGACTACAATTACACCTTTAACTTTGTCTGCTTCTCCACAGAAGCTGTAAGGCCACTATATGTCTGGAAGAATGAAGGAAGAAGCTGTGAAGGGAGTGCAGACCCAAGAGGGTTCCACAGTTTGATGATGACCAAAGCAGCCTGGAATGAGGTTACAACGGTAATCAGCACCCATGGAATCATCCAAAGGACATGACTGCAGTTCTGTAAGAGGCTCAAATGCCTCTTATGATGATCTACCGGGGTGAGTGTGCAACCAATTTGCAGATTAACATATAAGGAAGAGTGTGAGGGTGTGTGAAGTATAGGATTGCTTAGTGGCTTGCCAAAGTGCACAAGGTGGCATGAGGCAGAAAACCCACTCTGCACGGCACCAGGGTATTCTGGGGAGGCGGTGGGTTTATGACCTGCAACACCTGTCAGTTAGCAAGGAATGTTGCAAATTGTTGGCTGCCAATAAAAGAAATGTTCGGCACACAAATAAAAGCATGACTTTGTACAACATATTGATTAGAATGTCCTTTTTTATTTGTGGGAGAAGTGGGCACCTAATGCTAGGACCAGAGATGGACAAGCCAACACAGCCATTTTCACCACTCTACAGGAGGAAGTGCAGAATCAGCGGAGTCGCAGAGTTGGGCGAGGTGAGGTTGGAGGACGGTCCGGGTGGTGAAATTCTAAGGTACATATCTCTTTCCCACAAACAAAAGGCTGATGGAGGGATAGAAAGAAACTGGGCAAGTTGCCATGATGGGCGTTAAATTTGGAAGCTTTCAGAATTTGGGGACAATTGTGTGTCTTGGTGTTGAATAGGCTGAAGTTTAAACCCTGGTTATCTTCTCTGAATGGCACAAGTGTGTGTTTTTAGCAAGTGTGTCTCTGTGCAGTCATTTCAAATGATGTTGGTGCCCTTCAGACTCTTTGTTAGTTTCTCGCACAGGTAGACATTGCAGCTGCAGCCACTATTCCCTGATGGACCAAAGTTAGTACCTAAGGAGAAGGGCCTTAGCAGGTTCAGCATTGTATCCTTGCTTTACAGCCAGCACCAGCACAGATACATGCACCTCGGTGGGAATGCATGAGCCAGCCCAAATGAATCTACACACTGGTGAGAGCACATCACAGTCACAAGACCAGCTGTTGGAAATGGAGATGGAATAGGCTTTTGGAACTTGGAGGAGTGTTGGAGGTGGCCTAGATGCTGAGCCTCAGACTGATGACAAGCCTCTGGGATCATCCATCAGGTGGCAGATTCTGGATGACAGTGCGAGGTATATAGAGATGTGGCAATGATTCTAGGGGTGTTGCATGTACTGGCACAGACTGTGCAGGAGTCCATCCAGACCAAGAGCACTGCGGTAATTCGCTCTTCAGAATGCATGGCTTCCTCCATTGAGAGACTGACGAATGTCATGGAGTCATGGTTTTTATTTGTTCATGGGATGTGGGCATCGCTGGCTGGGCCAGCATTTATTGCCCATCCATAATTGCCCTGAACTGAATAGTTTGCAAGCCATTTCTGAAGGCTGTTTAAATTCAACCACTTTGCTGTGGATCTGGAGTCACATGTAGGCCAGAACAGGTAAGGATGGCAGATTTCCCTCCCTAAAGAGCACTAATAGACCAAATGCATTTTTACAATAATCAATGACTTCATGGTCAACATTAGACATTTAATTCCAGATTTCTTTTATTGAATTCAAATTTTAACATCTGCCATGGTGGAATTCGAACCCGGGTCCCTAGAGCATTACCCTGGGTCACTGTATTATTAGTCCAGTGGTAACACCACTACGCCATTGCAATGTATGTATTCTGACCTGTACTCCATCACCTTGTCTCTGAACTCCGGAGTCCAGAACCAAGGCACGGGGGGAAACAAAACACCTGAATCTGTAGCCACACCTTGGTTCCTCTCAGGAAAGCAGGGAGGGATCAATTTGTTATAATGGCGGTGGATGAGGGTCCACTGTTACTACCAGAGGGACACCTCTGATAGGGACAGCCTCTCCTCCATCCGTTTACTATTGAACAAATCTCAGAGTGCTGTGGTGACAGATGAGCCTCCTGTCACTGGGCAGCAGACAGCCAGCACACTGGGGCCCTCTCAGCCTTCGGCCACCAGAGAGTGGCTATCAAAGTTACCCCAGGCAAAAGAGAATAACGGTTAGCAGCCTGTTTTCAGCATAATCATCAGTGATGCAGAAGCACCATGCTGGAGCAACCAGAAAAGATTTAGGAAAATACCATATTAGTCAGACATGGGTCCACATGGGTAATTGCTTTATTTTGTTAGTTCTGAAATGTCTTGATTTATTTTGCCAACAAGTTAATGTTCTGTGTAGCTGCAGCTCCTGCTGCATTAATGTGATGACTTTGGTTCGGATTGACAACATGCTTTTAAAGGATTTGTACTCATGTGAACAACTCTGATTAGTCTCATTTGGTACCTCTATATTGGTACAGGCACAGGCAGCCCTGGCATTGATGAGGTGGAGGTACCAAGAGATGGTGAAGGTGGCCAAAAGGGTCTAGTAGATCAAAATACTGACTGTTAGTTAAATCTTCACATTAGTGGAGAATCTCACATCTCTCTGGCATCCAAAGCATCTTGAGCACTGACTTGCACAGCTAGCTGGTATAGCACGGCCTCCCCATCACCAAACCCATCCTCAGATTTCTCATCAGATGATGAGGCTCACTTCAGTCGACCTTCCTCCACCACATTTTCCTCTCTTTGGTACACCAGGTTGTGCAAGACACAGCATACCATGACCGTAAGTGAGAGTCGAGCAGGAGAGCATTAGGGCAGCACGGTAGCATAGTGGTTAGCACAATTGCTTCACAGCTCCAGGGTCCCAGGTTTAATTCCCGGCTTGGGTCACTGTCTGTGCGGAGTCTGCACGTTGTCCCCGTGTGTGCGTGGGTTTCCTCCGGGTGCTCTGGTTTTCTCCCACAGTCCAAAGATGTGCAGGTTAGGTGGATTGGCCACGCTAAATTGCCCTTAGTGTCCAAAATTGCCCTTAGTATTGGGTTGGGTTACTGAGTTATGGGGATAGGGTGGAGGTGTGGGGTTGGGTAGGGTGCTCTTTCCAAGAGCCGGTGCAGACTCGATGTGCCGAATGGCCTCCTTCTGCACTGTAAATTCTATGAAATCTATGAAGAGCACCAGCTGACTCATCCAAACATTGAAATCTCATCCAAACATTGAAATCGCAGATCAATGATGGGCCTGGTGGAAGCATGGCTCTCATTGTACCTCCTGCCTGGCTTAGTCCATGATGTTCCAACTGGTGTCATGAGCTTGTCAACCAGAAGCCGCCCAAAGGTTCTGATGCATAGAACATTCCTAACCATATAGGCATCATAACTGTTGCCAGGATAGTGTGCACAGACCTACATTATCCTTTACCTATGGTCATGTACAAACTGTACATCGATGGAATGGTAACTTTTTCTGTTCACAAATGTCACTGGCTGACCCAATGATGCTTTAATCACTACATGTCTGCAATCTATAACCCATTTTGGGAATCCTGCAATGTCAGCAAAACCTCTTACTCAGTCTGCTTGAGTCGCGTGAAATGTACTCATGGGCACAACTGGGCACATTTGTAAAAACTTTCATACAATGATGGGCTACTGGTTGCGAAATACAAAAAAGTACTTAGATGATGCCTGGAAGGACCCCCAAGGTGAAAGCTTTACAGGCCACTGTTATCTTCAATACCACAGGGAATCAACCAACATAATTTAGTTGAGGCAATCTCTCCAACTAACATATTACACATTGGTATGACTATCTCCCTGGAGAGGCGCAGACTTTGCAGGTACTGGTTCTCTGATACTTGGATGTATGTCAATCTTTGCCAGTATGTCTATTGGCAGGGAAGTGCCATTGTCGACATCCACCTGCCTGCTACTGCTGTCTCTCATCTACAGGTCTTTGTTCAGCAGCAGGTTCCACAATTTCCTGGACCATGCTATCACCTGCCAGCTTCCTTCCTCCTTCTCCTGACTGAAGGAGGTGCCTGCTCCAAAGTGGAAAATATCCTTGGGGACAGTGATCTTAAAGATCCAAACTGGGGTGCAGAAAATTCACTTGAGACCTATCTCCAAAAAATCTTCGCTGATGTTCCATTGAAAGCTCAGAGTGATTATTAAAGTAACTTGTAACACTAGTAAATTCTTCCATCTTCACCAGCAGACTTTACGTCAGCCATGGTCCCACTTTCAGCCTTTCTATTTACCTTTGTAATGCATTCTCACACTTGGCTAACCCCCTCTGAACATTTTTTCCATGAACCCACCGAATATTCGCATGAGCAATGTGAAATCTCAACCTATTAGACAGTGACGAAGCTTAGTTTTTCCAAAATATCAAGTGAGCTGCCGATTTTGGCGCCTGCCCGGCTTCGTATCATCGGGGACTGGAGTGACGATGTCAGGTTAGCATCATGCCATCATGAGATTTCACATACGTACTCTGCAGTGGCAGTAGTGCCAATTTTGATATGTGAAATTCACCACGTTGCTGTAGTTATAGTGTCAACAGTGACCCCACCGTGTTATTTTTGTTTTCTTTCCAAAAGCATGATTGTTAGTATGATTGTTAGGCTGCATTAATTTGTTGTGCCAAACCTTGTTCAATAACAAGGCAATTCTTCCAAAAACCTAACTACAATAATAAATCTATGTTCAGTCATTAAATAAAAGCTAATTTAGTTAGTTTTATTCTTGTTTTTGGAATGTAATATTTATGATGTGTTGAATAGACTGATATAAAATTATCAATTCTTACATCAATATGCTGTGCAAAATTAGATTTACTTCTTTAAAAAGGAAGGGTTTTTAATGGATCACACAGCACAGCACAGCCAGATGTTGCTGCAGGGAATTGTCATTTAGTCACCACCTGCTGGAGGTTAAGTCTACTACAGGAAAAAAGACATGCAGATAATAATTTGATTGTTAATAAATTAAAATATTGTGGCTTAGAATCAACTTTCCATTCTATGAATTATTTATTCACATGATCATTATTTATTTTTAGCCAGTATTTACTGCAATGGTTTCAATAAATTATATTAATCTGTCAGCATTACTGTTACAACTGCAACAATATTCATCCCATTATGTTATCTAATTATTTGCAAGTTTTCCATTTTAATATGACAAGATTGGTGCACATTATTTTACCTTCATAATACAAAAGTAGTCGCCAATCAGGAAATGTAAATACAAAATGTACCGATCACTTTAACAATCCACTTCCTGCATTGGGGTCAATTCTGGCCTTGGGCGGCTGTCTGTGTGGAGTTTGCACTTTCTCCCCGGGGGGTCTGTGTGGGTTTCTTCCGGGTGCTCCCGTTTCATCCCACAGTCCAAAGATGTGCAGGTTAGATTGGCCATGCTAAATTGCCCCTTTAGGTGAAGGGGTTATTGGGATAGGGCGTGGAAGTGGGCTTGGGTAGAACGCTCTTTCAGAGGGTCGGTGAATACTCAATGGGCTGAATAGCCTCCTTCTGCACTGTAGTGATTTTATGATTCTATGATTAATATTCCAGCTAGGTATATTTCTGTCATAACCTGGGTAGCATTAATTGGAACAAGGGCCAACAGCACTTGTGTGGTCTCCTTGCATACAGTGGCAGTATTAGAAACTCAGTTTAGCTGCAGATGCCAAGCTCCACCTCCCTGTAATGTTCCCTAATCAGAGTCTCAGTGGTGGTCCCCACTGAACCGAAGTGTTATTTTTGTTACTAGGATGATCTACACTTACTATCTGTCTGAGCAAAATTGCTTAATTTGTATTAATTAGTATTGAATTTTCAAACCTTACGTTTCATGACAGCTGGATTAAGAATGCAATGTACTCGGTACATAGTAAGATCTTTAAAACAGCAGTTATCTGATAGTTTGTTTCTGGACAGTTATATAACGAACTTAGAAATCAAAAGCCAAACTTGCAGTGGAAACATTGGCAGAGTACATATTGTGCCTGCTAAATCAGTATTTATTATTTAACTCAAAAGTGACATAAACTAAGATTTTGGGATATGCGACAATATAAATCACGATGCTTGTTGACTAATAGTTCTCTGGTTCTCTTGTATTCTTCCTCTAATACAACTACTTTAAATATTTCACCAACTATAAGCAGCAACTATAGAACCGGGTAAAGTGTGTTGCGCATTTATGCCATTCCGATACAATATAACTGGTACAAGAATTGTCACAAAATGTTCACACTCCAATATTTGAGTTTTTCCTGGTGCAATTTTTTCGGGCCAGTTTCAATACATAGCATTACTTACCGAGCCATACAGATCTCCTTTATCGTTCATTCCCAGGTACAGACCACTGTCCACTCCCCTAATGCTGACCAAACCCACAGCTATACTGATGAACTCCAGAATCCCTAGAAAACAGAGGGAGGAAAGGATTTAAAATTTGCATTTTGAATAAGTTTTTTTTAAATGAAAAGGCAATGGCGCGTTCTGCTGCAATATTTCTGAATTGTACTAACACGTAGGAATAATGGTCAGAGGGGGATTGGACTGTATTGCGTGCTCAATAACAAACACAACGATTTCTTGAAGTGGATGTCTAATTCTGGGATTATAACATGACTCGCGAAGTTCCGCAGGCGCCTGCCAAAAACCGAAGATGCTTTGGGCACCGTTCCATATCGCTCCCTTGATAACTTCGGAGTTCAACATGGCAGGAAGGGGAGTTTCATTTAGGATTTTTACAAGAAGACTCCGGACAAAAATGTCCGAATTCTAAACTCATGGCCCATGCAGCTTCCCGGGCCGATTCAGTCGGAGAATCTCCCAATTCTGGGAACTATCAGTTCAGGTGTCTGTGGGCTGAGTGAGAAAGGGGATACATATATCGCGGATACGTTATTCTGGTTCGAATCCAAAAATTAAACCGTAAGGAGCTAGGTCCGCAGTGCATGGCCTGTGCAAATCGGTATTTGAGAGGCTGGGGGAATGCGAGCAGTGATCTCACGCCCCTGGCTCTGCACCGCTCTCATGCCCCTGGCTCTGCACCGCTCTCATGCCCCTGGCTCTGCACCGCTCTCATGCCCCTGGCTCTGCGCCGCTCTCATTTAACACGTTTCGCAGCATTTCTCCAAATATTGAAGGCTGTGCAGTGTCCTCGCCTGCGCCGCTGAGGATCGCTCCATTGTGAAATATAAACCCTCTCCCTCTATTCCAATTCTGCAAACAGGGCGTTCATTTTGTTCTGAATTAGGGGATCTTATCATTTTTTAAAAAATGTTCATGGACTCAACGTCATAGCCACACGGCGTGGTGAAGACATTGCGTGTAGCTGAGACGTTTGTGGAATCATTGCTGTTTGAAAGTGTGATTCATCTCCTGTCCAGACCACATCAGTCAGATGGGGAATAAGGGCAGAATCAAAGTGAGGCGTTTAGAATTGCTCAATTTGTTTGATGTCCTGAAAGTCTGAATTATATCTTTGCACTGATGTCGTGACCTCAGAAAGTTGTTGTTTAAATGACATGCAAAAGTAAAAAGGTTATTATGGTTATTAACTTATTTGATGACCGTACCATCCGCCCCCCCCCCCCCCCCCCCCGCCCCCGCTCCTAAATAAAAGTTACAGTATTCAATTTGGGGGCACATATTTGTATCGGGCAGGGCAAGTGTTTCAATGATATTCATCCATTTCTCGAGCCTTTGTAACAAACTGAGAATTGCAGGGGAACGGCAGGGCAATAGCACTAATAAGTCATAATGCTGATTCGGAGAGCTAGTGCAGAGACGATGGGCCAAACGGCCTCTTTCTGCACCGTAACTATTCGGTGAATCTGAATTCGAACATGAACCATAAATCAAAATAATACAACCGAGTGGAAATACATATCTAAATTTGCAAATATTCATCCAGGTGTTTTAATCTCCACAAAACCTGTGCAAATCACGAACGATTAATGTATTCCTGCAAAATGAACTGATGCATAAAGAACTGGCAGCAACAAGTTGACTAAAAACAGAGCGGAGATGCCAGCAGAGTGACAAAACCGAAGCAATTGGGATAAATGTATTTCTGATTGGGATCGGGATGAACCAGTCTTCTGCGTTTCTATATTTAGTAACACACGTAAAGTTTAGTGCGGAAGGAAAATTGACAAAGATACAGATGTGTTTTTTTTTTAATGGTATACCTACCGAATCGGCTGTGGTCCTGCCTGGTCCCCTGCACTATTCCACCTGGAAGGATTTCCAAATGAAAGCCAGTCCTGCAGTAGAGCTGCCTCCTTCGCAGAATTCCCTGCAGATGCACTAAGTCCGTGCTGGTACTCCGCGATAACCTGCTTTCGGTCTGGGCGAGGTGATCGCTCAGCAAGACCGGGGCGTCCGCCGCAGGGAGAAAGAATGGAGCCGCCATGTGTCCAGCGTCCAGACCCACCAAGTAGCTCCCGATGTCGGCTAACGGAGCCATGCTGAGCCGCTGACCACAATCAAGAAAACTGTCCACGGCTAAAGTAGAAAACAGGGGAGGGGGGTGAAAAAAAAACACAAAAATAAAACAAGGATCACCCAATGAAAGGTTACGACCCTGCCAATTTGTTTGGTTTTCACTGAGTCTTCCACTGCCTATTGCATGCTCTTTAAAGCGCGGAGGCTTAGCGCCGGAACGAACATATTCTAGTTTGGTGCTGTTATGAAACGGATCAGATTAGCCGACTGTTTATATACATACCGTATGTAAATAAGCCCTCTGGGTATATGCTAATAAACTCGTCTCATTCAGATGGCCAAAGTTTGTATTTATTTACTGTCAATTGCAGGCCACAAGACAACGAAATCTTACACGACGTTCAACATACTAACAAGACCACTGGGACATTGACAATGCACAAAGGAATAATAAGCTACACTCAGAATCTCCATTCTCACGGATTTGGTGCTGAAAAGCCTTGGGAAGTCTTCTCTTACCTTTTGCTCAAGGTGGTAATATATTCGAGTTATTTCCCTGGTCTAAGACATGCATTTTATATAAACTTCGGGCAGTTTGATTTAATAAGTACTGCTTGATGTGTGTGCATTACGTGGAACAGGTGCAAGGGACGGTACAAGTGGAGGCGTTACCTGAGACATGTACCTGCCCAGGCACATTAACGCGTGAAAAAAATAACCCAGTGATTTCTGAAACCAAACTTCAATCGCAAATGCAGCAATGATATAATAACATACTCGAATGCTGGTAAATCACATCCTCTACGTTCTGGTAAATCACATACTCCAGTGTCGCTAAAGCGATTTCTCAAAACGCAGAAAAGCAATTTGAGCCGCGCTCACATTCTGAACTTCAAAGATTTTTTTAAAAAACTTTACACACCCCCCTTCCGGATGGGAACACATTAATTTCATTTCGAAATCGTTTCATGGTTAAAAAGAAAGATAGGTGGATTTAGTATTGTGCTTTAGCCCTTTATTTGCCAGGATCTGGCCTGGAAACAATCCAGGGATGGAAGTATTGGTGTCTGCATCTATCTATCAGTCCCACAATCCCAGGAAGTACTGAAACAGAATTCTTAACAAAGGGCTAAAAAAAAAGAAATGTAGCATTTCCTTTCTTAATCACAGAATGTAGCATATCAAAAATAGCATCATAATAATTTGGGGCAATATAAGAGTACTCTCAGACACTATCCTAAAGTGTTTATTTAATATTTAGAGCAAAGTTTGTCTTGTTCGGTTTAGTTGCAATAATCACCTTGGTTCCTATATCAATGAAATGGGTCCCTTCTTCCGGCGGTCACCTTGGTCATATATATATGTGTGTAAACGAGATAAATAACTCCATTGCTTCAACTAACTCACTTGTCAAGAACAATTCTTCCACACAGCATGAGTGCAGATGCCAAAAGCTACTTTAAAGGGTGCGTGTGCGTACGCATCAAACTGGCGATGCTCCAGCAATGGAGAGATTTCCAACTTAATTGTATTTTTGTCTTAAACAGTAATGATGAATTACACAAAACGAGTATCAACGACCTCATAACAGGTGTCTGTTGTATTATTGCACTTTGTAAACTATGATGTCATGTGATGGGACTCGCTAACCGCTATAATTGCGATCTCAAAGCATGTCTGTGTCAACATAATAACTGAAATGTTAACACTTCCACTGATCAGCTCTTTGAAATTTCTGTTTGATTGTAGTGTGAAATCAAAGCGAGCAGATCAAAGTTTGGAAAAATCCCATATTCAAACATTACCTTCTCAAAGCAGATTTTATGACTACTTGAAGATGAAGACGCAATAGTTGGCGGTGCGGTTCTTCCACCCGGAAACGATTGTACTCTTCAATGTAACGTATCACTCAGGCAGAGCGCTGTTTTTGGTGTAGATACAATGCAATCCACAGATTAATGTATCATGCAACATAATTAATCAATGTTTATCCTCGAAATTGGGTGCCACCTTGAACATCTTCCGTACTAAATGTGAAATTTGCTTGATTACATCGAAAATGATGTTTACCAAGGGAATGATGACAAGGCAGTCATTTCGTTGATTGCTTAGACGCCTTCAAATCGTCTTCAATCATTCCTAGGCGTTATTCTATTTCTAGAGTCTTGTGCCAATGTATTTGTGTTTTGGCATACCAACACGCTGACAAATACATCGCAGGTTTAATAATTACAAATAGATTTCTAGACCGATTGCTCAGACTTGATTATCTAGAAATAACATTTCGTATCGGATCGATCTTAAGTGAAATAATGAACGAGCTGATTAATTTCGGAGGATACGCAATCCCGAGTTTGCTTGCTTGCCAAATTGTACGCATCAGCATGGAATACATTTGGGGGGGGGAGCAGCGGGCAAACCCCCTCTGTTCAAGATGTTGGTTAAGTGCCTTTCCAAATCACTAGGCTGTATTCAAATCAAATCAAATGGGTCAGCTGATGGAGTGAGCGCACATTCGCAGAAACTCTTCTGTTGCTGATCTCAATGCAAGATGCAGACATCAGTAAATCTCATGTTTCATTTGTGTTCTTCGTTGTCTAGATACCAGTAACCTCTCGTAACCTAATCCCTGGATCCTGCCTGCTATTACCTGTCATGAATTGTTATATTCGAGGAACTGCATTTTGAAGACACTGAACGAGGATTGATTAAGGTCAATGTTTTTAGATATCGCAGCCTGGGCATTGGCAGAATCATCCAACGATGCTGCAGAACTTTACAGGATGCAGGTCATTTTGCATGAAATAAAGAACCCGAGGCCTCCATAAAGTATATGTCAATGTTTGTTTTCTCACAATTATTATGTATAATACATGGAAAGTTCTTTTTTCATTTCTTGTTACGACATTATGTTGGTGTAAGACTGGGGTGACATACTGGCAAAGAAAACAACAGTGACTACAGAAAGACAAAGCATATGGCATTTGCAAACTTTGATATTACAAGTGTAAATTTGAAGGGAATAACTCCAAATTGTGGCAAAAGAATCGCCAGTTAATATAAAAATCAACAATCTATGAAAAGCACCAGCACCTTAAGGTGATATAACAACTCATGTAAAGGTTATGTAATGGTGCATGCACAAGTGACCACTTAATTCTGAAGTGCTTCTTCTTTTGAGCAGGTGTTCTTTCTAACCACAGTGGTCTAACCAGGTGGTCTGTCGGAGTGCTGCCCCCCACTGGCCTTTCTTAGAAGCTCTTCAGAACAAAGAGACAGTGAGCTGGATTCTCTGCTGTCGAGATTCTGGGTTACGTCAGCAGTGCACCCATGCTCGGGGATGCCAGGGGCTGGGGCACTGTTGGGGTGGGGGGGGTGGTCCGGGGCGCATGAGCTGGCCAAAGAGAGAGGCACTATTTTGCAGCCTGGGTCCGTGAACAGCCGCCACCATGTTGGACGGCCGCCGTGTGCATACGCGGCCACAAACCTGAAAATTCTCTGGGCCTTATCAGCAGTTTTGTGAGGGCCACGAAGAATCCAGCACGAGTTGAAGGATAGAAAGAAATAACATTTATTTACAATAAAATATATATACAGCAGCAGCAAATCCCGATCTGTTCACTCCTCTCTAGCTGGTTCCAAACTGGCCAGCTTTATTTATGCAGGGAATCTGCTAATGATTTCTCCACCTCCCCCCCCCTCATTGGGGAAGCTCATACTCCCAAAGGATTGTGGGATTACCATTAGTCCCCCGCCAGTGGTAAGCAGGCAGGTTATAACTTCCTTCTCCCCCTCCCAAAGTCCAAGGAATCCACCGAAGACCCTGGCGAAGGAGGGCGTCGGACTCGTTTTTCTGCAGACCAGACACCGTTTGCATGGCGAAATCCGCATACAAGTGCGCCCAAGGCTGCCCTGGCCATTCCCAGTGATGTAGGGCCGGGGGAAGCTTCTGATGCTCCTGGCAAATGAAGCAGTTTTGAGCCACCTTCTCAATGTCGGTGTTGAGGCCTGGCCACCAGACATAACTCCAGGCCAACATTTTCATTTTGGTCACACCTGGATGCCCATTGTGCAAGTCCCTTAGTATCAGCTCCTGTCCTTTTTCTGGGACAGTCTCACTGGTCCCCCACAAGAGGATACCATCTTCTATGCTAAATTCTGACAGCTTGGAGGAAAATGCCCGCAACTTGCCTGGGAGCTGTCTATGTTGCCCACCATACAGGACTATGTGCCGAACCTTTGACAGGAATGGCTCCATCTGGGTCCACTCACAGATCTGTGATGCAGTGACAGGCAAGGAGTCCATAAAATTTAGGGCTGCAACCACCTCACCGGTCGTGGGGGTCGACATGGGCCGGTCGATAAAGGCAATCGCTATCTGGGTTCCTGGTTTGTGCTCCAGAGAATACTCATAGGCAGCGAGCAACAACGGCCAGCGCTGGATCCGTGCGGAAGCAATGGGTGGTATTGGCTTATCCTCTTGGAAAGGTTCCAGCAGAGACTTATGATCAGTCACGATAGTGAAATAGCGGCTATACACATACTGGCGGAAGCATTTCACCGCAAAGACCACCGCCAGGCCCTTCTTCTCGATCTGCGCATACTTCTTTTCCGCTGCAGTCAATGTGCGGGCTATCGGCCGCTTGGCTCCATTCTCCATCTTGTGGGACAGGACAGCCCCAATACCATACGGGGATGCATCACACGTGATGAGCAAAGGCTTTCCAGGATCATAGTGGGTTAGTAACCCAGACGATGACAATTGTTGTTTTACCCGCCGGAAAGCGGTTTCTTGCGGCTGACCCCAAACCCAGGTGTGATTCTTCTTTAGCAGAAGGTGCAACGGGGCCAGCGTAGTTGCCAGATTGGGGAGGAACCTCCCATAATAGTTTACGAGGCCTAGAAATGAACGAAGATGTGAAGTGTCAGTCGGGGCGGGAGCCTGTTGAATTGCGCGCACCTTCTCTGCGATGGAGTGCAAACCTTCGCGGTCCACCCGATAACCCAGGTAGACTACTCCCTTCGCCTGAAAGATGCTCTTTGTGCGATGTAAACGGACTCCAGTCTCTGAAAAGCGTCTAAGGACAGTCTCCAAATTTTCCAAATGTTCCTACTCCGACGTCCCTGTAATCAAAACGCCATCTAAGTAGACAGCGACATGTGGTAAACCTCTCAAGATGCCCTCCATGACGCGTTGAAAAATAACGCAGACAGAGGATACCTCAAAGGGCAAACATGTATATTCATACATGCCCCGGTGTGTATTGATAGTTACATATGGCTGAGAGATAGGTTCCAGCACCAACTGTAGGTAGGTGTGACTCATATTGAATTTTGTGAACGAGAGTCCGCCTGCAAGCTTCGCGTAGAGATCCTCTATGCGAGGCATTGGTTATCGGTCAAGCCGGGAAGCCGTATTCACTGTAAATGTATAGTCGCCGCACAAGCGAACTGTGACATCTGGCTTCATTACAGGTACAATTGGTGCTGCCCAGTCAGGGAAATGGACGGGCCTGATAATACCCAAGGTCTCAAAAATGAGTGAGCTCCCCTTCTACCTTCTTGAGCAAGGCACAAGGCACCGGGCGCACCTGGAAATAGCGCACTGTGGCTCCTGGTTCGACTTGGATATGGGGTACGGCCCCTTATATTTTCCCCAAACCGGGCTGGAATACATCTGGGTACCATCCTCGCATCTCAGTCAACCCTCCAGAACCTGTTTGGAAGATGTGCTGCCACTGTAGCCATAAATGGCACAACCAGTCCCGACCCAACAGGCTGAGCCCATGGCTGCACACCACGATAAGTGGGAAATGCCCCTCCTGGCGTCCATAAACAACAGGGGTCATCGTAGTTGCTGCAATGTCCAACGGTTCCCCCGTGTAGGTGGCCAACCTGGCCTGTGTGTCAGTTAATGTAAGGGTCTGTATACCCTGCTTGATATGGTCGAATGTCCTCTGGGTGATCATGGAGACCACTGTGCCTGTGTCCAACTCCACCTCAAGCAGATGACCATTGACCTGTAATGTCACCTTAATGGGGGCCATACGGGGAGCTGCCCTGAAATAGTAACGCATCTGTTGTGCGTACTGGTTCCAACTTTCCAGCGCAGCATCAAAAATATCCAAACGTCCATACAGAGGCATGGTGTAACAGAAAAACAACTTCCAACCTGTGTCCAACAAAAATCCAGGAACATGGCTTCAGCAGTGTAGACAACTATCTGCTTTAACCCTCGTCGCCAGTTTTGTGAGGACCATGAAGAATCCAGCACGAGCTGAAGGATAGAAAGAAATAACATTTATTTACAATAGCATATATAAGCAGCAGCAGCAGCAGCAGCAGCAGCAGCAGCAGCAGCAGCAGCAGCAGCAGCAGCAGCAGCAGCAGCAGCAGCAGCAGCAGCAGCAGCAGCAGCTCCCTTGCTGCTCACTCCTCTCTAGCTAGTTCCAAACTGGCCAGCTTTATTTATGCAGGGAATCTGCTAATGATTTCTCCCCCCCCCCCCCTCCCTCATTGGGGAAGCTCATACTCCCAAAGGATTGTGGGATTGCCATTAGTCCCCAGCCAGTGGTAAGCAAGCAGGTTATAACAGGCAGCTAGGGCCGGGTGCTCTATGCTGCCTTGATGCTAGTCAAAGGAGGATCGGTGGCCGTTTTACGCCATTTTTCCTGTCGTAAAATGCCCATTCCCACGCCGGCGTGGTGACTTAGCCTCAAAATCGGAGAATCCAGCCCCTGGTGTGGTAGGATGGAAAATCCTTCCCAGCATGTTATTTTAAAAACTGAGGTTAGAAAGAACGCCTGCTCAAAATAGGAAGCGCTGTCGAGTTAATGGCCATGTAGACAACAGATACTTTCTTTTGAAATTACCTGGATTTGTCAATCAGGAGGTTTGTCAAAGCCAATGGACTGTGAAATTGATTATAAACAAAGTTCAAAGTTTCTAGCCTTCTAAGCATGCTCAGAGGCTCAAAAAAGTTAAAGGACAATGAAGTTAGCTGTGATAAAGCACTTCAAAGGTTTTCACAACATTTCACAACCTTCTTACAGATAATTAATAGTGACATGCAGGGAGAGAGTTTAAAGGTTCTAAGGCTACAGAAAGAACACTTTCACATTCTTCTTACAGATCATTGATACTGACATACTGGGAGATTCCAACACACCAGAGGAAAGACTTTAAACTGAAACTTGACATGCTGAAAGTTTAATGATTTTCAAGGCTACAGATGGGGAGACCAGCCAAACAGCACCCACCCTCGGAAGGACCCCTGATCTGAGCTCCTCTAGTCCAGCCCAAGATCCCACAATCCCCACGGCATCCTGGAGGCAAGTTTATGGAGGGCACTGACCCCCTTGCAACCTTTTGGGATGCAAGGTGCCAGGTCCCCGCTTGTCAGGACCTGCACCTATTCATGCTAGCATGACTCCCAGCTGGGGAGGCAGGGAACTGAGGCATCCAAGGAGGCTGGTGAATCAGGCGTCCTGCCTGATACTTACATGTAGATGAATTTGAATTGCTATTAACATGCTCATGCCTGCTCTGGGTGAGAGCCTCTTTGGGACTGGTGGGCCAGTGGAGTGGGCTGGGAGACTTGCAATGGGTTTGACCCACGTGAGAATCACATTTTTGCCCTCGCGCCCGATTTAGTAAGCTATTGCAATTTCTGCCTTTGGCTAGTGGTCCCGGAAAAACGACCCAATGTTTACTACCTCTTCCTGAATTGCTTTTAACATACAGAGAGCAATTCACCTGATCCAGAGGTTTTATCATCTCTATGTTTGATTAGTTTATTAATTGTCTCATCCTCTTCTATCTTAAATGCCTTCAGTATTTTTTGACAATTTTTC
The DNA here is from genome assembly GCF_902713615.1 of Scyliorhinus canicula. Lineage (NCBI taxonomy): Eukaryota > Metazoa > Chordata > Chondrichthyes > Carcharhiniformes > Scyliorhinidae > Scyliorhinus > Scyliorhinus canicula. The sequence goes on along the minus strand of NC_052148.1, from coordinate 111,630,539 downwards.
TAGTGTTATGTGTAGAACATTAGTCTTTCTGGAAAATATCAAGGTAAAGTAATTATTCAACATTTCTGACATTTTGCTGGTATTATCATTGAATTTGCCATGCATCTTTTAGTTGTCCTATCCTATTCTAATTTTCTTCTGCTTTTTTGTCTGTAGAATGTTTTACTATATCCTTTTATATTCCTCGTTAACAACTTTGTAGTTTTGCATTGCCTTTCTATTTTTAAAATTTGTTTCCTAACCTTTTCGCATTCCATCTGTCATCCTTCCCTTTGGTGTTGATACCTTTTTCTTTAGTTTCAATTTGTTCCTACTTCCTTATTCATCCATGATATGTCATTACTGATTTGTTTTTCTTGCTTTTTAGTGGGATAAATTTCTCCTGGACTCCACTGATTACTAGCTTAAATACTTCCCACAGCTGATCAATTACTTCTGTCAGTAACTTTTTTCCCTTTTGATATTTCTGACAGTAATTCCATTCTAATCTCCTCAAAATCATCCTTAATCCCCCAATTTATTACTTTGTTCTTTGCCTTACATCCTTCTCAATCTTTATCTCAGAGTTTTATTTCCCTAAAACCTCCCGTGGTTATTCTATGTATTTTAGCCATTTTACGTATTTACATACATATTTCTTCCTCCAGCTCCTTATATCATATTTTAATTGAATTAAATCAACATTCTTTAATGTTAGCAGCCTGTATTAATTTTTATTTGATTTTAAATGTTAATGTAGAATGATTACAGAACAGAAGGAAGCCATTCAGCTTGTCATGTTTGTGTCAGCTCTCTGCAAGGGCAACTCATTCCATCCCTCTGCCCCACCTTTTCCTTGTGGTGTTCCACTTTTTTTCCAGATAATTGCCCAATTCTCTTTTGAAGGACTTGATTGAATCTGCTTCCACCACACTCTCAAGCGTTACATTTCCAGATCCTAACCACATGCTGTGTTAAAAAGGTTTTCCGATGTTGCCTTTGTATATTTTACCGTTCACCTTACATCTGTGCCCTTGGTTTACAATCCTTCCACAAATGGAAATACCTCCTCCCATCTACTCTGTCCAGACCCCTCTTGATTTTGAACACCTCTCTCAGATCTCAGAATTTTCTCTTCTCCAAAGAGAACAGCTCCAACTTCTTAATCTATCCATGTAAAGTTCCTCGCCTTTGGAAATGTTTTTGTGAACCTTTTCTGCACCCTCTCGAGTGCCTTCATGCTCTTCCAAAAGTGTGACGCCCAGAACTGGACATGGCACTCCAGTTGAGACTGAAACAATGGCCCATAACTTCCTGGTTCTTCGGTGTTGGATTTGGGGGTTACCCCAAAAGATGCTCTGGGGAAACCCCTATCTGAAGATTCCAGGTAAGAGTTTATGCTGTAATTGTGGGAGTGGGGGGGATGTCCTGTGTGGGGACTGGTCTGGTCCTTAAAATAGTCACACTGAAGATAGAAGTGCTTTGATATCTTCTAATTTTTTCAGAATAACTATTAATGTAACACTAGCAGAATCATCCAAAGTTAGGGATTTAAGTTGCTTTGTCGGATGGTTCCCACACAGTGCAATTTTCCAGAGAAATATTGCGCTTCTGGACAATTTAAATTTTTTTATTCATTCATGGGATGTCGGCGTTGCTGACTGGGCCATCATTTATTTCTCATCACTAATTACCTTTGAACTGACCATTGTGGAGTGTATTTAAGAGTCAACCACATTGATGTGGTTCTGTCGGTCAGACCAGGTGAGGATGGCAGATTTCCTTCCCTGAAGGTACACTAATGTCCACAGCAAGCAAACATGCCAGCATGACTGTCATGTTAAATAGGATAACAGACAACTTAGTTTTGGTTTCACTGTGCTATAATGGTCTGTTCCAAGCTACTGTCAGCAAAGTGGTAGCAGTGAAGTGCATTTAGCCACAGAGATGGATATTAAAAGGGAACATGGAAAAGGAAACTCCACTCAAAGTTCTTTCATTTCTTACCTGTTGCCCACATTCCTGCACCTGACTTTGGTTAGTACCTAACATGCTCCCAGTGGGCCTTTCCGCCCTTGCACACTTTCATCTTTCGTTGACTGTGACAGGGACCTTAATCACTCAAAAACCCAGATGCCGTTAGCCAAATGTAGCTCAACAGTCAGAGTAGGGATTTGAGCAGCCTGCCTCTATAGTTGCTGGAGTCAGACAGTTTTTGTCAGATAGGAGCAGTAGGAAAAGATAGGATGCAAACCCTGTGGCCTTCACTGTGGTGGTGGAAACAGTTAATCAGGTAATCAGGTAGAAGGTAGTGGATTATGATCCTGTCACCTTTCCACCTCAACCCTGATTAAATTCATGACAGGAAGAGCCATGGACAGACTTCCTGCCCCACCCCAAATTGGGGCTTTTAGTTGGCCACTTTAAAGGGCCTCACCTCACCGCCACTAGTATTAATCTATTGGCTGCTGGGGGCTCACCATGCAATGTGCAAGCCAAGCAAACCCTGTGATATTTGATTCCCAGCTCCTGGGGTGGGAGGAGAGGGAGGTGCACTGAGAGCCACCCACAACCCTTGCTGCAAACCCCTCTACCTGCACTATACCCCCCCCCCCCCCCCCCCCCCCACAACCCCCAGACCTGAAACTCTTCCCACCATCACTCACCTCACAGAAGGAAAAAAAGAGTTTGTACCAGTATTCGTATTTCCAATTTTTAAACTATTTTTTCCTTCTGGGATCCTTGTGGTCCTATTTATTATGAAGATGAGGGAAGCCTTTTCAGGGTGATGGATGTGGTTGGTTGGTGTGGACTTGGGTGGTAGGATTAGTTAGGTCCTCACTGAGATTGAGGATAGACCCCCTCCCCCGCCCACCCCCAGTTAGAGCTATCTGAATCAGGTCTGTATTTGCTTTTTTGTTATATTGAATCTAAGAATCCGAGCTTGTCTCCTTTGATGGCTCAGGCAGATAATGTATTATGCAGAGGACTGGATTCCTTCTGATTTTTCCTTGAGGTTGGAGAGTTTTGTTTTTCTCCTTAGAGCTATTTGGAAGAATTGAGTAACGGCACAAGGAGAGGTCAGATTGGCCAAGCCTTGACTGATTGTTGAAAAGATAGACTGTTTGCCATGCCACTACATTGTTGGAGCCCTTCCCTCATGTGGGGGCAGGTTTGATGGGGGAGTTAGGCATCCTTCTCCAAGTGGTCCTATATGGTGGTTTCCTGAGTGTCCTTGTTGTGGCTGGATTTTCCATTTGGAAGCAGTGTTTGTGCCACTGTTGAGGCAACGCTGTCATTTCTCCTAATATCCTTCTTGTGTTGACGTGCTGCATGGGGTGATGGCTAATATTCCTAGTTCAGCTCGGGCATACTTGTCTTACGAGTTTCTTTTCTTTCTTGCTCTCTTCATCTGGGTAAGCAGTGATCTGTTATAAATCTTGTTCCAATACAGGGAGGTTCCCCTTATCATACCACCAGAGGGACACCCAATTATTGGGTGTTTTAACAATTCTTCTTCCCTTTGGTGAGGCGATCTCCCCGGCAGGGAATACTGAAATCTTTTTTATTTTTCTATTGTGTGAATGGGGCTGGTGCACTGCCCTGGGTGTGGTAAGGTTGGTAAGATGCCGGATGGGCCGGCCCGTATGCTTTGTGGTACTGAAGGTATTGATTCCTATGTGTCAGAATATGCAGGGCTAAGCTAGGCCCACTGCTGTGGTTGAGCAGTTGCCTTTTGGAGCTTGGGGTGTTCCTTCTCAAAGGCACTTATTAGGAACATCCTGAGAGGCTGGGTTTTGCTTCTTCTGTGCATAGGGGCCAAAGGTTAAGCTGAGTCCTGTACTTTGATTGATATCCTGTTGCCACCGAATATTCGGGATTCTTTCTTGTTTGAATGAGCAGCTTGTTGTCTTCTCCATTAATGGGCGATGGGCATGCGCCAGGGAATACGGATCATGGTGGGATCCTGGTCCTTTGTTATCCTGTGATCCGCTCCTGGTAGTTCTAGTTCTCCTTCCTTTTTGTTTTCTTAGGAGCTGTTGGTGACACTGATCATAATCCATTCATGTTGCTGGTGGTCTGGCATCTCTGTGTAAACAAATGGAATGACGTTGATTCTGTGCTGGGCCTGAGATTGGGGCTATGTTGCATCGTGTGATATATAACACCCATTTAGAGTTGGGGTTTTCGTGTTGTTGCATATTTCCATTTTTTCAGGAGTATGTATAAAGAATCCATGATTGGTTTCTACATGGGTCGGGTCTAGTATCTGAGAAGAGAAGGTTACAGTGTGTCATTGATGCCTTTGGCGCTGCTGGAATGGAGGGAGATATTTATTGATGCGAGCCGAACATTGTGTGAAACATTTATCTTGAACTCTCATGGCAATTTCATGCAATCGCTATGTGGGAAGATGTGCACCATCCCACCATGTTTTCATGGCCTTATCCTATTTCTCCCCCCTGTTCACTGGTTGGGCTTATAGAAGCATCAAGTCATGTCTACTGATTGTGTCGACTTGCTATATTGGTGTTCTCCTGTCCCCCTCTGTATTCATGTATGTGGAGCCTATTGTTTTTGCTTGCTGCGCTGTATCATTTTTGTGGGGTTTTTTGTGTTGTTTGTTAAAATGTAAAACCTCATAAATATACTTTAAAAATCTATCAACACTGTATCACTGCATTAAATACGCTCAACTTTTGTTTTTATAAATACTAGCAGATCACCCATCATGTTTCTTATTGTGAGTTGAAGAGTTTAGTATCTCATAACAACTGAAATATTACACTGTGCAGTGTTTAATTGCATAATTTAGTTCATGTGACAATATTGCTACGCCACCATCTTGAAGGTCAGAAGTAGTTGAAAAGGTGGAACATGCCAGCACTCAAAGAGCCAGACTGAGCTGTTACATTATTTGAAGAGTGTTAGTGTTATTGAGGGCTGACATCTCTTGTGAAAAGCTGGATCTGACAGCAGGTGGGGATTGGCTTGTGGACTGGCTGAATTGGAGAACTGAGTTTAGGATCAGGCAGGTAGTAGTTCTGGGAGCAAGAAGGAGAGGCTGGAATCTAGCAGGAAAGGGGAGAAGAGACTGGGGTCTGGCAGCAATTAAGGACCTACATTTTCCTGCAGTCTGACTTTATTTACTGATGGGTCTCCTGCAATGTTTCTCGTATTGAATGATAGGTTTTTCTGTTGTAAAGGTAAGGGGGAGGGATGCAATTCAACACTGAAAGGATGTGAAGAAATAATTTGCATTTGTGCAGCACCTTTCACAACCTCAGGGTGTCTCAAAGTGCTTTATGAAATACTTTTGAATACAATTTTATAAGATGGGAAACGTGGCAATCAATTTTACACACAACAAGTTCCCTCAAATAGCATTCAGACAATGACCAGTTAATCTATTTTAGTGATGTTGATTGAGGAATAAATATTTGCCAGTATAACTCCCCTGTTCAGCTTCAAAATAATGTCATGGGATCCCTTTACGGCCACCTGAGAGGACAGTTAGAGCCTCAGTTTAATGCCTCATCCAAAAGATGGCACCTTCTAATAATGCAGAACTCCCTCAGTACTGAACTGGAGTGTCATTCTGGATTATGTGTTCAAGTCTTTGGAGTGGGACTTGAATCCAGAATCTCTTGATTCAGATGTGAAATTTTTACCAGTGAGCCACAACTGATTTGAAAATGAGTTGGGAAGAAGCATGTTCAAAGACAGTGATGTGTTTTGATGGATATTAAAAAATAAATAAATTAGCTCTGAAACAATAAAGGAAGAAGAAAGCCTTGTAATAATATAGTGCTCTTTATGTTTTGAATCATTTCCAATCTTCTTACCTGAGATTATTTTATTTTCATTACTTACAATATCCTATGCATGAGCCTCCCTCAAATGTCCATACAGTAACATGCCCTGATAGTTTAACAGAAACTCTAAAACGTAATTGTTCTTAACTTTCAACATTATCTCCATATCATTTCTGTTAGTCCTCTTTTTAAAGGGAAAACAACAAATAAAGTTAATTTATAGAAGAAGAACAAATGCATAAAAAGTAGTCATATAACATTGTTCTAGATCATAGATCATAGAATTTACAATGCAGAAGGGAGCCCATTTGGCCCATCGAGTCTGCACCAGCCCTTATAAAGAGCACCCTAATGAAGCCCATGTATCAACCCCATCCCCGTAACCCTGTAACCCCACTTAACATTTTCTGGACACTAAGGGCAATTTAGCATGGCCAATCCATTTAACCTGCACATCTTTGGACTGTGGGAGGAAACCGGAGCACCCAGAGGAAACCCACGCAGACACGGGGAGAACGTGCAGACTCAGTACAGGCAGTGACCCAGCTGGGAATCGAACCTGGGACCCTGGAGCTGTGAAGCAACTGTGCTAATCACTATGCTACCGTGCTGCCCAACTATATTTACCGTGGCCATCTTTTCACCTAACTCCTTGAATGGTCAAAATAATAATACAAACATTTGCATTTCAAGAACGAAGCTAAATCTTTATAAATCATTTAAGTAACACCATATTTATTTTCTTTTAATTTCTTATCATTGTGCGAATCTAATCAATCTAAACCTTTCCTTTGAGATTCAAAATCTCTCTTTCAGCAGTTTCAATTGTTGGGTTTATTTTCACCATAACTCCTCAACCAGACTTTGATTTGAATAGAATAGACTTGAAAAGAAGCTTATTATTCCCCATTATAGGATTTTGATTTTGCTTTAATTTTCAAATTCTCTGATTCCCCTTCCAATAGCTTCATTCGCCATCTCGTTCGTCCAATTTTACCTTTTGGTTTATTTCTTCCATTAGTTTCCAGTGTTTCTTTTTGTTTCATTTCTTTTGTGTAAAATGCTTGTGTGTCCAAAATTGCAACCAAACAAAATTTGCAATCCGAAGACCAAATAAATTAGATTCCCATGTATAAACAGCGTAAAGGGTATTAGATTTTGTCTGTGTGCAAACATCTTGTCTTGTCTCATATAAATCATGTGCCATAGAAATTTGGCCCTATTGCTAACAGAGCAGTACTGCAATAGACTATTTGCAGCTGGTCTGTTCCAGCTGGTTGTTCCAAACAGGCTGCACTATTCTGGGACTTTAAGAATCACATGCACTTCTTCTGTGCACTTTTAGAATTACATACTTCCAAAATGCATTTATAAACAACAAAAAAGGCCAGAGATCCAGTCAATACTTGTGTTTTAGGGAGTAACTCATCTCAGGATCTGATACAAATCACTTTGGCAAATCTAACACTGCAGCACATGGATGATCCCTCATTTGCTTGTTATGTAGAAACCTTTTTCAAAATAACCATTAATGTAGGATAATGCAAATCCAGTATACATGAGGACAAACTGCCAAAGGTTAAATCTAAAATAAACAGAAAATGCTCAAAATAATTCCAGCATTTTTCGGTGTTACATGAGGAATATTCATTTAAAGCTACAATTAAAAGTGTGAACTATTTTGAATGATTCTAGCACAGTGACCTGTTTGGATGTCAGAGCAAATGTTAAGAGTAAATTTAATTTTCACAACAAAGAGTGAGATTGAAAATGTATTAATGATACCCACTTTTATTTCCCTGTTAGTGTGAAATATTTTTAAACCAAAATGAATTAAGCTGGCCAATTGTGTGGTGTTCTGTTTATGGGTCAGCATTCAAAGTCAAACCATTTAACTCAACTTCAAACTGGAGAGACTGTTTTTTGAGTTGGAAATTACTGAAAAATTGGAGAGACTTGTTGAAGCATGTATATAAATGCATTTGGATTGCTGACTTCTGATTGGGATTGATTAATTATTGCAGGATGCTAATGTCCCCAGTGAGTTGGAACATTGATCTGACAGCCATGCCCAAATCCCAACTTGATCCTTGGACATTTATACAGGAAACAACACTCTCTGCCCAGATAAAAGGCAGTCCTTCCTCTAGGTACAGAAGTGACCCCCTCTCTAATCATAGGACAGATCACCTCCTCAATGCAAATGGCAGACTCCTTCCCCTCTCTAAGCACAGGACAGCACCATCCCATTCTGAGCAGAAGTCAGACCACTCCCTTTAAGCACAGGATAGCCCAACCCCAATTTCCGATCATAGGTCTGTCAAGACCTCCATTCCCCCATCTCAGGACTGACACTCCCTCCCCCACCCACTCCCCAATCTTCAGAGATGACACTCATCTCCCACCCTCTCACCCAATCACAGGGCAAACATGCAACTCCCTCCCACCCAGTCCCCAATCACAGGGCAAACATTCAACCCCCACCCACCCATTCCCCAATGACAGGGCAAACACGCAACTCCCTCCCACCCCACAGCCCAATCAGAGGGCAAACACTCAACTCCCTCCCACCCATTCCCCAATCACAGGGCTGACACTGTCACCCCGCCCCCCCCCCCCTTCCCTCAATCTTCGGGGCTGACACTGAACTCCCACCCATCTTCAGAGCAGATACTAATACCCCCCCCCCCCCCAAATCTTCAGGGCTGGCACTCATACTCCCTCCACCCCTTCATCTTCAGAGCAGACACTCACATCACCCCCGCCCGCCCCTCAAATCATTGACATTGAACCACCCCCCGGCTCGTGCTGCCTCCGCTCTCGCGAGAGCTCTAGCTCGAGCCGCTTCACTAACGGGCAGCAATGGCCGCTCTGCGGAGATTCATGAAGCTGCTGCATCCCAGCTGCAACCACGGGCAGCCGGCCACTTTCAGCAGCTCTCGCCGCCTGAGACGGGCTGGCGTGTTCGCATCCCGGCCGGCGCCGGGGGGCGGCCTGTGGCTGGCGGCTGTGTGTGGCTTGGGAGGGGCGGCGGCTTCGTGTTATTGTTATGTGACTTGGGAGAGCGGGAGGAGGCGGCTCGGGCTCCTCTTCGGGAACGTGTCCGCTCCGCTCCCGATTGTAAAAGCCACGGGAAAGGCCAAGGTATGTGTTTGCGTGGCATCGCTGGAGGGGAGGCTCCTGCTGCTGGTGAGCATCTTGTTGTTGGCAACGGGTGCTGTCCGTCTCATCATCGCAGTTGCCTCAATGTAACTGCTATATTTACTAATATTTGTTGTATTCAGAATTCATGTTCTTTACATAAATGTAGATCTGCTTGTGATGCTGCAGAACCCGCCTCATTGGTCTCAGCAGCAGTCCCTGTCACTCCTTAATGTTACTGTCCCAGATGGTGTTCAGCAGCATCCCTACTGGTACCAAGGTGTATCTGTGCGTGCCTGGGATGCCTCAAAATCGAGGAAATGATGAATGGATAAAAACAATGAATATACTTTTGTCTGGATGTTTTTTCCTTGCCCATCCGATGATTCGTTTAATCTAATATTAAATATTGTTTTAAAAAAGTACGATCGAGTAAACTATGGGTCTCGTGGAGGAACAGCCTCATTAAAGTCGTAAAATTGTACAGGTTATAGTTGGCGTGGAGTGAGAAGGTGAGAATTGAAGAAGATCAGATGAGAAAAATAAATTATACACTGGATTTGGTGAGAGATCAAAGAGCATAATTGGATAGACCAAGAGGCTTTTCAGTGCCAGGAGACAGGGGGAGGGGGAGGGAGGGGAGGAGATGAAAATGGGCTAGATAGAGGCTAATTTCTAGTAAATCAGGAATTGATTCAACAATATGAAGATTAATGAATAAAGTCAAGAGGGAAGCATGGAAAGATTATTTTTTTTAAATACAGCATTTATACTGTGACTTTCATATCTTAATTCCAAAGTGCAGCTAATTGATTACCTTTGAAGTTGTTGTGTAAACATGTGGAAATGTATTTGTACATGACACTGCAAATAACAATGAGATAGATAATCAGCTAACACGTGTTGGTTGAGGTTATAAATATTGGTCAGGACACCAGCACAATTTCTTTGCTCTCCAAATAGTGCAGTGAGATTGCTTGTCCACCTGAAGAGGCAGACAGAATTCAGATTAAATAGTTATCCAAAACAAAAGGTGCCTCCAATAATGCAGCACTTCCTCAGACAGAAGTGTCAACTTACATTGCATAGATAAGTTCTTGAAGGGTGTGAGATCAGGGTAAACTCAAAGAGATGGATTAGGAGAATTCTGAATATTTCAGATGGGAAATTGGGTTAAGGTGGCATTCAAAACTGGTCCTAGTGAGTTGGAAGCAATTAAGTGAGAACATTATTTAAAATTAAAGTGAACTGCTTAAAACTTTAAACCTACTTCTAAAGTCTAGACAGGGAAACAAAGTTTTATTTAACCTAAATTTTGAAGATTTGAGGATGAAGAGTGATAAGTAGAGGAATTGAAACTTCATCTAGTCATAGAACTGCAAAGTGATACATTTTGATAGAACAAGGAGAGGCAATATAAAATAAAGGGTACAACTCCAAAAGGGCATAGAGAAACCGAGGGGTAAATGTGAACAAATAGTTGAAGCTGGCATGACAAGTTAACAAAGTGGTTAATTAGACATACGGGATCTGAGCTTTATAAATAGAGACAATGATCAGAATTTTCCGGCGGTCCATGCCAATGGGATCTTCTGGTCCCGCCAATGACGGACCCCTGCCACAGGTTTTCCGGCTGCATAGGGTTAATTCAACGGGAAAACCCCGTTGACAACGGTGAGACCAGAAGATCCTGCCATTGGCCAATGCTGGGCCACCACCGCTTTGTGGCAAGTTGCATGGAAAATGCCACCCATTGTGTACAAAAGCAAGAACGTTTGTTATGATGGAACGTTATAAAATATTGGTTAGGCCTCAACTGGAGGATTGTGACCAGTTCTGGGCACCACACTTTTTAGGAAGGTTGTGAAGGCTTTTGAGAATGGCTTCAGTTAAATGGATAAAAGGGAGACGTTAGTATTATCCTCCTTAAGAAGTCTTACAACACCAGGTTAAAGTCCAACAGGTTTGTTTCAAACACTAGCTTTCGGAGCACTGCTCCTTCCTCAGGTGAATGAAGAGGTATGTTCCAGAAACATATATATAGACAGTCAAAGATGGCAGACAATGCTTAGAATGCAAGCATTTGCTGGTAATTAAATCTTTACAGATGCAGAGGTAGGAGTAACCCCAGGTTAAAGAGGTGCGAATTGTCTCAAGCCAGGACAATTGGTCAGATTTCGCAAGCCCAGGCCAGATGGTGGGGGATGAATGTAATGCGACATGAATCCCAGGTCCCGGTTGAGGCCACACTCATGTGTGGCGGAACTTGGCTATGAGTTTCTGCTTCATTCTGGATCACAATGTCTTCACCTTCGACAACAAGCTTTTCATCCAGATGCACGGAACAGCCATGGGTGCTGTGGCGCGTTGGAACTGTTGATCGATGAGTCGAGTGCCATATCCCGTACAAGGGCATCTTTCAGCATCTATAGATGTCTGTTATGCTCCTCCTTGTCTGAGCAGATCCTGTGTATACAGATGGCTTGTCCATAGGGGATGGCTTCTTTAACGTGTTTCGGGTGAAAGCTGGAGAAGTGGAGCATTGTGAGGTTATCCGTGGGCTTGCGGTAAAGCAAAATGCTGAGGTGACCGTCCTTGATGGAGATGAGTGTGTCCAAGAATGCAACTGATTTTGGAGAGTAGTCCATGGTGAGTCTGATGGTGGGATGGAACTTATTGATGTCATCGTGTAGTCGTTTCAGTGATTCTTTGCCGTGGGTCCAAAGGAAAAAAATGTCATCGATGTATCTGGTGTATAATGTCGGTTGAAGGTCCTGTGTGGTGAGGAGGTCTTGTTCAAACTTGTGCATGAAGATGTTGGCATATTGAGGTGCGAATTTGGTCCCCATGGCTGTTCCGTGCGTCTGGATGAAGAACTTGTTATCGAAGGTGAAGACGTTGTGATCCAGAATGAAGCAGAAACTTATAGCCAAGTCCCACACACATGAGTGTGGCCTCAACCGGGACCTGGGATTCATGTCGCATTACATTCATCCCCCACCACCTGGCCTGGGCTTGCGAAATGCTGCCAACTGTCCTGGCCTGAGACAATTCACACCTCTTTAACCTGGGGTTACTCCCATGTCTGCATCTGTAAATAATTACCTGCAAATGCTCGCATTCTAAGCATTTTCTGGCGTCTTTGACTTTGTCTATATATATGTTTCTGGAACATACCTCTTCATTCACCTGAGGAAGGAGCAGTGCTCCGAAAGCTCGTGTTTGAAACAAACCTGTTGGACTTTAACCTGGTGTTGTAAGACTTCTTACTGTGCTCACCCCAGTCCAACACCGGCATTTCCACATGTTGTCCTCCTTATGATTAAGAGATTTGATATAGGTGCTGAAAATTATGAGGGATTGAGACCGAGAGAAGCTGTTCTCCTTTGCAAAGGGTCAAAAATCAGAGGAAACAGATGTAAAGTGATTGGCAAAATAACCAAAAATGACATGAGGAAAAGCTTTTAATATAGTGAGTGTTTACAATCTGGAATGCACAGCCTGATAGGGTAGTGGAGGAATATTCGATTGTGTTTGTCGAAATGGAATTGGATAACCAACTGATTGAAAATATTTCCAGGGTACAGGGGAAGCATAAGTTGGAACTAGCTAAATTGCCCTTGCAGAGAACCTGCACTGACTTACTGGGCTGAGCGGTTTGTTCTGTGCTATAACCAGTCTTTGATTCGAAGTACAGGGACCAGGGTCTGATAATATCCAGTAGCTGCTTGCTGAATAGTAGGGATATCTGGTTAGCTATTAGTGCTAAATAGAGACAATACAGAATGGTGATAACTAATTAAAATTTGAGGCAGCACGGTAGCATAGTGCTTAGCACAGTTGCTTCACAACTCCAGGGTCCCAGGTTCGATTCCTGGCTTGGGTCACTGCGGAGTCTGCACGTTCTCCCTGTGTTTGCGTGGGTTTCCTCCGGGTGCTCCGGTTTCCTCCCACTGTTCGAAGTTGAAATGAACTGAAAATCGCTTATTGTCACGTGTAGACTTCAAATGAAGTTACTGTGAAAAGCCCCTAGTCACCACATTCCGGCGCCTGTTCGGGGAGGCTGTTACGGGAATCGAACCGTGCTGCTGGCCTGCTTGGTCTGTTTTCAAAGCCAACGATTTAGCCCAGTGCTAAACAGCCGATGCATTGGCTATGCTAAAATTGCCCTTAGTGTCCAAAAAAGGTTGGTGGGGTTATGGGGATAGGGTGGAGGTATGGGCTTAGGTGGGGTGCTCTTTCTGAGGGCCGGTGCAGACTCGATGGGCCGAATGGCCTCCTGCACTGTAAATTCTATGATTCTATGATGATTCTATGAAGCAGAATACTAAACAATTGTAATCTGTTATGACACTCTGGGCTAGTGTGCAGTCAATTCTTGCACCACTTGACTTAGTGTTGCAACATAGTTGAGATTAACTTTTATTTTAAAACACCTGAGGTCTTCACCAGCCCAATAGCTACAGTCACCAGGTTTGTAAATTTAAATACAATTAACTTTTCATTCACAGTAACTATAATTAGGCAACAGATACAACTGGTTAACTACTAATTTCTAACTCTTCCCCCCACATATCTCACCCCACCCTCTGTTTTATGAAACAGAGGGGAAAGAAGGGTGTAAAATACCAATGACAACAATTATTTCAGATGCATGTCTTCCAGTTAGCTTATTTCGTCAGTCTAGGCTTTCAGATGGATGTTATTTCTTTCAGCTTGTAATGAATTTATTTCTAGATTCAGAACTATTAGGCAGTCAGCATTCGAGAGAGTGAGACAACTTCTTTCAGAGTCTGGAGTCTTCAGCCTTCAGCAGTAGGCGTTGGGCAGCAGAGCACAGAGAGAGAGCTGCTTCCACTTTGAGGGTCCAGTGACTTCTGCCGGGTTCCCTCTGGAAAAACTCCACCTGGCAGGACCCAATCACTGTCTGCTGCTGGGAAGGATATTGTCCCTTGCCAGTCCATTGGCCACCAGCCAACCAATAAAAACTAATCTCTCCAATCTGCTGGGTGCCATAAAGTCTGGTCTCTTCTGTCCATAATACAAAACTTCATAACACAGTGCACTATTTTTCAACTTTTGAGTTCCTTACTTCCTCTGCTCAACTTTGTCTCAATTAACAATCCATGGACCCAACATGATAAAGACAAACTAAGGGAATCAAGAGGAAGGGTCCTTGCGTAAACAAAAGCAAAATACAGCAGAAGCTGGAAGTCTGAAATAAAAACAGAAAATTCTCAGCTTCAGTTGAGAGAAACCAGGTTAACATTTCAGCTCGATGACTCTTCATCAGAACTGCCCTGGGATCCCTACAAAGTTTTCTGTGCCCCAACTATATTGTGCATTTTCAACCTGGACCTCTGATCCTTGTTGCAGAAGAAATGGGCCAGAGGAGACACTCCAGGGCAAGTCTGGCAAATGTGGAAGAAGATGAATGAAGAGAGGACATATACCCTTTTTATGACAGTAGCTGCCATGTCAAGGTATCAAATCGGGGAGGGAGGAATGTGTGTGTGAAGGGGGTTGGTTGAGGTGCTCAATGCACTTACACTGGTTAATCTTTGAGTTACACCAGAGATTAAACTGTGTAACATTTCCAGGTAAATATACAGGTAAGTCTGCTTGTCTAGCCCAAGTCTCTGATACGAAGCACAATGTTGGAGACTTTGGTGGAGGCTCCTAGACAGCATAGGGAGAAGTGAAAGGTATATCAATTATGCTCTATCCTGTAATACTGCAGAGGAGAGATAGTTTATGGCTCTATAAACACCTACTATAGATCTTGTTTTGACAGCTTGCATTTATTTCTCTAAGGATCAGTGTCAGGCATATAAGTGATTCATTACTTGAATAAGTAACTTGTTATTTAGAACAGTGTAAAATAAAAATGCATAACTGTTTAATATTCATATTATTTGAAGCAAATGAATAAGAAAGTAATCATGTGAGTAATTTTGAATCTGACTTTTATTAACTGTTTGCCATACGCAGCATCTATTTGTCAGACTAGCAAGGTAATCCAAACCACAGGTCTGTGTATTTAGCAGTGTTTCTTTGCGATTAATAGATCAGGAAACATGCTCATTTCTAGATACAGCAAAATATTCAGTTTGGGAACAGGAAATGCCAATTTGTGCAGCAAAGCTATATTTCTTCTGTCTTCTCATCATATCCCTCAATATCCTTTATTCCAGAAACCCACCTTTTAAAGTTATTTATACTGTTCATATTCATTGCCTTTCCTTTATTCCACAACTTTATTGACTTTTGTGTAAACATTTTTGTGATCCTTCTTATTTCTAATATCCTAAGTTTTAGCTTGTCCCTCAATTATTTTAACTTTCTGTTCTGTAAATAAATTGCTTGGATGAAATTTAGCAGTCCTCTTTGTAATCCAAGTTTGAACCATGTTACTTTCCAAAGTAAATCTATTTCCTTGGTCTTGTTTATAATTTAAACCCATAATAGCTGGATTCATCTGACTGGTTTAATTCTGTACTTGGTAAAGGCAGTAATATTACTGAATGAACCAAACTGTACGCATTATTTAAGATAAGTGCTACAAAATCCAGGCTTATACTAGATACACTCACAATCAACATAATGTTTATGGATCCTATATACTTTAGAATCAGAAGTTTATCTTTCACTGTCCAATATCTTGTTGTGTGATTCGGAATGGCATAACAGTTGTTGTACATTGTATGAAATGGATACTGTAACTGTGTATGTAACATGATTAGCATTTCTCCAATCTTCTAAAAGTTGGACCGCTGGATGCAGTTTTCCAGCTGGGTGTGGAATGAGACAGGCTATTGTTAGGGTATTCTTTCCGAGCCCCTTCCTCTAATGGTGTGAACAGAGATAATCTGGACTATTCATGCACAATAATATACAGCAAACACCCTTCTGCCTCAATTAAGAATGGAGCAATTCATTGATAACTGTCGTCTTTGTGTTGGGTTATGACCAGAAGCTTCCAGATATATTGATTCTGCCACCATTTTCACTAGCTGATTGATAAAAGGCTTGCGGAAATGTTCCATCTGTAGAAGAGCCTGTGCATGGTTGTCTTTTAGAACAAGAAGCCTATTGCACAGCAGGTCCCACCCTATTTTGGCAGGACACTGCCTGGTTGCAGTGGTCAAAATAGGATGGGACCTGCTGTGCATTCAATCTGCCACTATCATCAGTGCTTACCTTGGACTCAGAGGATGAAGTGAAATAAACCTTCTATTCCAACCTAGATGCAACTCTTGACAGCCATACTGAGATCATACTTCTTGATGGTTTCAATACCAGGGTGGGGGATAGCCATGCTCTTAGCTGAACACCACTGAAAAGCATACCGTTCAAAAGTCCAATTTCAATAGTGTACGCCTCCTTACCCTGTGTGCTGAACATGATTTTGTGGTCACTAACATCCTTTTCTACCATAAAAACCATGTTGACATCCTGGCAACATCCAAGATTGAGAACTGGCAGCTAATAGATATGTGCGAGTAGGACTAGGGATCAAAAATATGTGCATATTATATGTACTGTGACTGGGACCGACAGATGCTGGACAGACTATCGGCTTATTTGCTTCATATTGGTATTTGAGGCGATCTCAAAATGAGCCCACAGTCGTGACAGGTATGGATGAGGTTCAAAGTTTTCGGGGCCTGTCAAACAACACCAATCTCAAGGGATTTCAAGAACAAATAAATTGGAAATCACAGGAATGGATATTCACACCATTAACTAACACCCAAGATGGTTGGCAGCCATTAAAATTCATTATCACTCACACATGTTAAGAAATCCTCGGACATGCCACCGAAAGACACCAAGACTGAGATGTGACTGATGCAGAAATATGCAACCTCGTTGATTGAAAACAGACAGCATTCAAAACCTGGCAATGCAATCCAAACTCCACAGTGAAGAAGCTCGCCTATAAGACGGCAAAAGCTAAAGTTCAAAGAAGAAATGAAATGAAAAATGAAAATCGCTTATTGTCACGAGTAGGCTTCAATGAAGTTACTGTGAAAAGCCCCTAGTCGCAAC
Organism: Scyliorhinus canicula; assembly: GCF_902713615.1. NCBI lineage: Eukaryota > Metazoa > Chordata > Chondrichthyes > Carcharhiniformes > Scyliorhinidae > Scyliorhinus > Scyliorhinus canicula. Next base: position 111,613,551 of record NC_052148.1, on the reverse strand, counting down.
ATTCCGGCGCCTGTCCGGGGAGGCTGGTACGGGAATCGAACCGTGCTGCTGGCCTGCCTTGGTCTGCTTTAAAAGCCAGTGATTTAGCCTGGTGAGCTAAACCATGATTTGAAGAACAAACAGTGGACAGAGAACACTTCAGTACATTTGACATCTTGTTGACATGCAGGACCCAGGTGCATGGACACCTTATCCTGCTCCATGATCCTACCGTAAATCGTTGAAGCAACCCCACCCTCCAGCCCCATCATTGACAGCACGTCCTCCAGCAATGAAAAGGATGGTGCCAAATGTGGGCAGCACGGTGGCACAGTGGTTAACACTGCTGTCTCACAGCTCCAGGGTCCCAGGTTTAATTCCAGACTCTGGTGACTGTGTGGTGTTTGCACTTTATCCCCGTGTCTGTGTGAGTTTTCTCCGGGTGCTCCACTTTCCTCCCACAGTCCAAAGATGTGTGGGTGAGGTGGATTGGCCATGCTAAATTGCCCCATGGTGTCCAAAAGGTTAGGTGGGTTACGGGGATAGGGTTGAGGTGTGGACTTGCCCAGGATGCTCTTTCGAAGGGTTTGTGCAGACTCGATGGTCTGTGCAGTCCCCGTGTCTGAGTGGGTTTCCTCTGGGTGCTCCGGTTTCCTCCCACAAGTCCCGAAAGACATGCTGTTAGATAATTTGGACATTCTGAATTCTCCCTCTGTGTACCCGAACAGGCGCCGGAATGTGGCGACTAGGAGCTTTTCACAGTAACTTCATTGCAGTGTTAATGTAAGCCTACTTGTGACAGTAATACAGATTATTATTTAATGTTTGCTTTGTTTGACTATAATAAAAATTATTTTGTTTTAAACCGTGGAATCTTGTGCTTCATTCTTTCTGTAAATAACAGATTTCAGATTTCTTAAAAATTACTGGTCTCACGTAAGATCATAACTGATAAACTCTTCAGTCTTAACTGGCTTAAAACCGCAACTTCTATATTAGCACTATGGTACGATGGTGCTCATTCTGAAGAAGAACTGTGATAGATAATTGACATATTCACTGAAGCCTTCAAGAGCTTGGAGCTTACTCTGAACACCAGGAAAACAAAACTCCTCTACTAAATCCTGCCAAATGTATCAAATCGAATGCCTTCAATTGAAATTAATTATAAAGTGTTTAAAAATATCTTTAATTTCCCATCTCTTGAAAGCTATCAATCCCAAAAAACTGAAGTTGGTGAAGTATACATTTGTACTAGCTCAGCCTATGGTAAATTATGTACTCGTTTTTGATATCAGACCTGACACAAAACCTAAAGTCTCCCGGGCAGTGGTTCTCACTAGCTGCCTCTACAGTGCTGAAGCTTGGACTAATTGTGGATGTCCTATCAAGACACTAGAACAACAATCTCGCCATATCTTGTGAATCAAGTGAGGGGACAAAAGAGAAAATATGAGCGTCCTCCATGACACAGCTATACCTAGGAGCCGGTCATATTAGTTGACATGGTTGGCGCAGCTCAGAATACCTGACTCCAGACTGCTCAAACAAATTCTCTACTTGGAGCAATGCCAAGGTGTGCAGTCACATGGGGGTAAAGGGGAACATTTTAAAACAGTCTCTCAGACTCCAGTGAAAGTCTACTCTAATGTTGAGCGAATACTTTATATCGGTCTTCACCCAAGAGAATGAGGTGGTAGAACATAGAACATAGAAAATACAGCACAGAACAGGCCCTTCGGCCCACGATGTTGTGCTGAACTTTTGTCCTTGATTAAGAACAAATTAATCTACACCCCATCATTCTACCGTAATCAGAACTCGGGGAGAGAGAATGAGGTGCTTGAGCAATAGGGCGTGACAAGGTCTTGGAGGTGTTGGCAGGCTTAAATGTGGACATATCTCCAGGTCTGGATGAATTGTGTCCTAGGATGCACGTGAGGAGAGTTCGGGGGCTCTGACCCAAATTTTTAATTCCTCTCTGGCCTCCGGGGAGATGCCAGAGGATTGGAAGACAGCTAATGTGCTTCCGCTATTTAAGAAAGGTTGTCGAGATAAGCCAGGGAACTACAGACCAGTGAGTCTTTCGTCAATGGTAGGGAAACTATTAGAGAAAAGTCTGAAGGAGAGAATTTAGCTAAGCTTGGAGAGGCAAGATTTGATCAGGAATAGTCAGCATAGCTTTGTCAGAGGGAGGCCATGCCTAACAATTTGATTTGAATTTTTGAGCATATGATCAGGTGTGTAGATGAGGATAATGCCATTGATGTAGTTTACATGGATTTCAGCAAAGCCTTTGACAAGATTCCACGTGGGAGACTTATAAAGAAAGTAAATGCACATGGGATTCAGGGTAACTTGATGATAAGGTGGATTCAAAATTGGCTTAGCTGTAGGAGGCAGTGGGTGATGACAAACAGCTGCTTTAGTGACTGGAAGTCAGTGTCCAGTGGCATACCACACGGATCTGTGCTCAGTTTCCTATTGTTTGTCATTTATATAAACAACATAGATTACTATGTGGGGGTCGGACCAGTAAGTTTGAGGACGACACAAAGATTGGCCGGGTGTTTAACAGTGAGATCGACTGTCTTTGGCTACAGGCAGATATAGACGGGATTGTCAAATGGGCAGAAAAATGGTTGATGGAATTTAACCCTGAAACACGTGAGGTGATGCACTTTGGAAGGAGTAATGTGACAAGGAAATATTCGATGAATGGCGTGACACAACTTCTGAGGAACAAAGGGATCTTGGCGTGTTTGTCCATTGATCTCGGAAGGCAGAGGTTAATACGGTGGTGAAAAATGCATATGGATATTAGTCTTTATCAATCGAGGCATAGATTACAAAAGCAGGGGGGTCATGTTGGAGTTGTATAGAATTTTGGTGAGGCCACAGCTGGAGTACTGTGTGCAATCCTGATCGCCACACTATAAGAAGGATGTGATTGCACTGGAGGGGGTGCAGAAGAGATTCACCATGATTTTGCCTGGGATGGAACATTTAAGTTTTGAAGAGAGCTAGGATAGGCTTGGGTTATTTTCTCTTGAGCAGAGAAGACTGAGGGGCGACCTGATCGAGGTGTACGAGATTATGAGGGGCATCGATAGGGTGGATAGGGAACAGCTTTTCCCCTTTGTTGAATGATCAGTTACGAGGGGGCACATGTTCAAGGTGAGAGGCACGAGGTTTAGGGGTGATTTGAGGAAAAATGTTTTTACCCCGTCTGGAATGCACTGCCTGGGAGGGTGGTAGAGGTAGGTGGCCTGACATCCTTTAAAAAATATCTGGATTAGCACTTGGCACATCATAACATTCAAGGTTATGGGCCATGTGCTGGCAAATGGGATTAGGTGGGCAGGTCAGGTGTTCTTCATGCACTGGTGCAGACCCGATGGGCCGAAAGGCCTCTTCACTGTTATTCTGTGATTCTATTTACATCATGTGGGTAGGTTATGCTCAATTGTGGCCAAAATGGCCATTCATCACAATGCATGGTACCTTTAAATTGAGAAGAGCAGCAAATGAAAGAGAAATGAGAGAGTTGAAGGAAGAGAGCATCTGCTTAAGCTAACAATCCACCACCACCTCAACTGGCCTACAATTGATGTTCTGACTGGGGAGAGCCTGTAAAGCTAAGATGGGGCTTATAAATCATCCAAGAATTTGCAACCAAAATTGACATCTTACTTCCACCCAATCAAATGCAGGAAAAATTAATCCTCAGCACGAAGGATTGACAGTAGATTTTTAGCAACAAAATAGTGCTTTTCATAATGGAAAAGGTAACTGCTAATTCCAAACTCATCAAAAGAAATGAAAGCTTTGCTCCTGGTCATGTTTGTTTAGGGAGAAATATAAAACGATGGCTAGCTACCAGAAATATTGCATTTTCAGTTTTAAAACAAAATCAAGAGATGCATGCTGTTGTAAACCCACCTCTTCATTCACCTGATGAAGGAGCTGTGCTCTGAAAGCTAGTGATTCGAAACAAACCTGTTGGACTGTAACCTGGTGTTGTAAAACTTAAAACCTGAAGAAATGAGACTCCACCATTGTAAAAGTTAATTTTCAGTGCCAGATAGGTTGTTTGTAAGTAATTAAGACTTATCATACCATTAAAAATTACCTTATACTGGAATGGACATGCCCCAACATTGTCTGGTGTGTTTATTTGGTATATATCTATAAAGCAACGTTCTTTGGCCATGCAGCAATTGGGAATTTGTTGCACAATGATCTAAACAGGCTGCACGAAAATAACGGCTGCTTTAAGGTGTGTGGCAGCACAGAAATCTACAAATGGACTGTGCGCAGTGACTGGACTTTTGAAGGATCGTTGATTTTAAAATGGTAGTACCAGATTCAAAATAATTGGCTACCTACTGAAAATAATTGAGTTGTTGGAGATGTGGTCCTGGATGCTAGAATTCCTGTGTAGTTTATGTCAATCTGAATCTAACTGGAGTGTATATAACAAGGTTCCTATTCGCAGTGTTTTGCTAAATAATTTTCATCAATAGGTGCCAATTTACAAAGCAGCTTGAACTGCATTGATCACAAAAATACATTTTGTGCCATTTTTCTATCTGTTTTGCCATGAAGGCAGATATATACAATCTGCTGTGGTGTAATTTGTAAACCTTTGCTGATTTATATTTCACAAACTCTTCGTATAAAAATATATTTTTCACAGTTGCAGTCTTCGAATTATGCAAAAATCATGATATACTACTCATGAATCATATTTTTTTTTCTTAATGCAGGTCAGTTCCGTTTATTTATGTTTGTGTACCTGTGCTGAGGCAGAATGATGTATCTATTGAGTTTCAGTATTTGCTGTTAGAGGTCTTTTTCCCCACTTACCATTATTTGCTAGTATTATCATTTGGTGAGTATGTTGCTGGTGGGCTGAAAGGCTAATGTGTTGTATTAGGTAGATAAATGATTAAATTGGTCTCAGTTTACATCCTTTGTTTGGCATTTGATTTCCTTGCACCTTTGTGAATTCTTTATCTGGAAGTCAATCATGCCGTTACGGAAAAGCCAAATGTGAAACATCTGAGAGTAAAAACTTAGTGGTGTTGGCTCAATGTAATATGAGACAATGCTTTGGCAGTGAACCTTGCTTTTACTTGGTATGTAAGATAATGATGAAGTGCAACCTGCTTATAAGGAACATTATTTGGAGCATTTTGTTTAAAAATAACTGAAAATTTGGAAAAAGAAAATGGGAACTTGAGCAGGGAACTTCAAGTTCTTGGGTTAAAATTAATTTTAAAGTTTTAAAACTAGTTTACTTATTGCAATATAGTGGCAGGATAAGGAGGTTAGGTAAGGTTTTTTCTTTTACTGTGGTAAAGAACATAGAACATACAGTGCAGAAGGAGGCCATTCGGCCCATCAAGTCTGCACTGATCCACTTAAGCCCTCACTTCCACCCTATCCCTGTAACCCAATAACCCCTCCTAACCTTTTTGGACACTAAGGGCAATTTATCATGGCCAATCCACCTAACCTGCACGTCTTTGGATTGTGGGAGGAAACCAGAGCACCCAGAGGAAACCCACGCAGACACGTGGGAGAACGTGCAGACTACGCACAGACCGTGACCCAGCTGGGAATCGAAGCTTGGGCCCTGGTGCTGTGAAGCCACAGTGCTAGCCACTTGTGCTACCGTGCTGCCCCATTTTAACTCAGTTAAAATGGTATTGCTTTGGATTAGATTATTACTCAGAAACAGTAGGTGACAGGTGGTGCATTGAAGTCAGGAAACCTGGAACAACAGGATTCCCTCCGGGCATGCCGTATTTAACAGCAGAACATGATTAACATTTTCTGTAGCCAGGCAGATTGAGGGATGGTGATGATGGGGTAGTGTTGGATGGTAGATACGGGGTTTTGGGGAATATATGGAGGATGGGCAGGGCAGAGTTTGGGGGTGGGTGGGAGAGACCAGAGTCTGGAATGAAGAAGGTTGAGGGAATCAGACAGAGGCTATAGTGGTGATACAGGTAAAGAGAGAAATTGGAAGCTGAGTTATGGGTGGGGAGAGGGAGATCCAAAGTTGGCGGATGGAGAGATCAGAGGCTGGTTTGGGTTTTGGGTGTTTTGAGGTCTATGGACTCAGAAAGTGTGCAGGAGATGGGAGACCTGAGGCACCAGGTGGGATTGGAGATGTCATGTTTGGAGATTGGAGGCCAGGGTGGTGGTAGATAACAGAAACTGGAGGGAGGGATTTCAAACATGGGTAGATTGGGGGAGGGCAATCGGAGCCCTGGGAAGGGGGGAGATCAGAAGTTGGAATTCTTCCAAAGCCATTTAACATACTGAGGCAATAAATCATAGTGCGTCAGATTGTTAAAATTATTCCTTCTTGATTTAAGAAATCTGCCAAAACTCTAGGAAGTTCTAGGTGCCATGGATACCTGGTCAGCTCTCAACAGTGGCTCAGAGACTGAACCAGAGCTGTAATTTTTTAAGACTGTGTTGAAAGATCGATTTGTTCCAGGAGTGATAATATAAGAAATAGGGCGTGGTTATTTTATAAACAAACTTAATTAAACCAAGAAACAGTATTTAAATTTCAACTCTTCACTGACAGATTACATTTAGTTCCTTAACCTTAATACACTAGTTGCCGTTCACAGCACTATAAATAAACATGCTGCTCTTATTCCACTTACACAGACTGGCAGAGGCAATTCTTGCGTTTAGAAAACAATCTTTCTCCTGTAAGGAACATTCGTTCAGAACCCTTTTCCAAAGCATGCCTCGGTGGCAACTCTCATGACTCTCTCAGTCGATTTCCAAAGCCTTCTTGTTATGGGAGAGGTGTTTTCAAAACCCCAAAATGCATCTTGGAGTCCAACCAACCCCCACCTTTAATGGATTGTTGCTTTTGAAGCACACGGCTTGTTCCCCAGGTGTAGTATTACAATTATGGACATGTGTTTTTAAAAACAAAACAGTGTTTATTCCATGAACGCAACTTGACCTTTTAAAATAAACATTGGATCTCTTAACACCCCTTACTTCAAAGATAACCCCAAAAATAATACAACACTACCCAATCCTGCAAACTGTTCTTTTAAACATCCAAAAGACTTCACCCCTTCAAAAATAGGAGCCCAACAGAATACATTCAATATATTTATAGTCTTTGGATTTGCAGAAATCACAAGACCAGCTCTTTCCCTTCCTGCAGCTCTCAGCAAAACACACAGACACTCCCAGCTGCTCTCTCAAACTGAAACTAAAAACTTCAAAATGGCCGAGCGGAAGCCCAGCTCCACCCACACTCTGACATCACTGCATTTCCTAAAGGTACATTGCTTAAATATCCATTTTGTAAAGGTACTCTCACCTAACATTCCCCTCTGTAACTTTCATGATCCCTCTTGGTTGATCTCCAAAGCCTTACCTCTCTAACTGTTGAGAACAGCTTTTTTTTTCTCTTTCTCTATCTCTCTCTCTCTAAGCTTCACCCAGCTGGGGTTTCCAGGCTTGAACCCATCAGTGTTATGTTGACAGTTTGATTGCTCTCTCGTTTATACAAAAGAACAGAGCCATGCTATTGATATACAACTAACTTCCCATTGATGGACAAAGTAGCCATCAGACTCTGTAATGGGCTAATAGTTGGTCAGACAGAACTATGGATCTGGAGCATCCTGAGTATTCTCACTAATGAGTTTAAGTCTGACTTGGACAGTGTAACTCGACCAGACGTAGCTCTCTGACTCTGTGCTAGCATGTTTTTTTCACCTCGTCTTTTTAACCCCTAAATTGCCTGATAAATTGGGGTCTCATTTCTGGACCCAATTTCCTAATATCTTCCTTGGGTAACAGGAGAGAACTTTTTGTTCACCCTAGCAGATATAATTTAACATAAATCATTTGTGGATTTTTCAGGGGCACGCTCAATGACCGCAGCGGAGGCTGGATGTGGGGCTGTTGGCGGATGAGGGGGTGCGCGAGCGGGTGCAGGTTGACATTTGGACTGTGTGGAGTTGAAAGATACGGGGGAGGTCACAGCCGCCAAGCTGTGGGAGGCACTCAAGGCCGTAGTTAGAAGGGAGTTTATTTTGATTCGGGCCCGCAGGAAGAGATTAGAGCAGGAGGATAGGGCAAGGCTGATAGATGTGACTTTTGAGGGTAGAATCGTTTGCTGAAGGAGAGGCAGAGGCACTGGATGGAGTTTTGGTTAGTGTCTATAGGGAGGGTGGTGGGGCAGTTATGGAGAGGCATGTATGAATACAAGGAGAAGGCAAAAATGACTCTGGCCCATTAGTTGAGGAAGCATGCAGTGGCAAGGGAGATTGGTCAAGTGAGGGACGAGCGGGGTAAGGTGGTGATGCACCCGGAGGGGGTGAATGGGGCATTTGAGGCCTTTTATAGGAGGCTCTATAAATTGAACATGGGAAAGAGCGAGGTGTCCCCGATCAAAGCCAGAGGACAGGAAAGGAGATTTGTGGAGTTGCCATTTCGGGTGGTGGCAACGAGCTTTAGGTACTTTGTTATCGACCCCTTTACCATTCTCGCTGGCCAGGTACTCCATGAGCCCAGTGGTGGTGTCGGCGTTAAGTGTATGGTGGCAGTATAGGCAGCACTTCGGGTTGGATATATTGATGGAACCTTTTAACCGCAAACACCATGGCCAAACCCTCCTCGTCGATCTGGCGTAATTTTGGTCAGCTGCCCCAAGAGTCCAAAAGGCGAAGGCGATGGGCCATTCTGTGCCATCGTCCATTCGGTGAGGCAACACTGCTCCGACACAGTTAGGCGAGGCGTCACAGGGGACTATCAGCGATCTGGCGGGGTCGAAGTGGGTAAGCAGTCATGAAGACGACAGTTCTTTATCTCTGTAGAGGCCACCTGCTGCGGCCAACCCCATATCCATGTCTGGCCTTTCTTCAGCAGATGGTGCAGGAGGGCCAACTGGGTCACGAGGTCCGATGAGCTGAGTCCAAGGAAAGAACAGAGTTCTGTGGGGCCGTCCGAATCGAGGCCTGCCGAATTGCCTGCACTGTGTCTTCAACCAGGTGAAGGCCGTTTTGATCCATGCAGTAACTGAGATATGTAACCTCCCGGGCATGGAACATGCACTTCCCCCTATGGAGTCTAACCCCAGTGGCTGTAAAATGGCGGACTACCTTGTCAAGGTTCCTCAAATATTCTTGGTCCGAAGTCCTGGCTGTCCAGATGAACTGCAGCACATGGTAAACCCCACAGTATGTTTTCTATCACTCGCATAGGCTGTTGATACCCCAAAAGCCAATCTGCTATATTCACACAAGCCCAGGTGTCTATTCACTGTCATGTTTTTCATGGATCCTGGGTCCAAAATCAATTGAGGATAAGCGTGGCTCATGTCAAGCTTCCTGAAGGAATGACCTCCACTGAGTTTTGCATAAACGTCCTCTATCCTTGGTACTGGGTAACAGTCCAACCAGGAAACTTGGTTGACCGTCATCTTGGTAATCCCTGCAAAGGCGTACAATGCCATCTGTATTTAGCATGGGTACAACCGCCACTGCCCCATCTGTGACCTGTATGAGGAGGATGATGTCCAAAATCTCCAGGTGGTCGATCTCAGTGTCCTTCGGCCATAGTGCATATGGAACCGGGCGGGCACGGAAATAATGTAGCTGTGTTGATGGGTCTAGACTGATCTTTGCCGTGGCCCCCCTGGATGGTGCCCTTGCCCTTCTGAAAAGCATTGAGGAATTTCACCAGTATGGTGTCCGGCCCATCCGGGCACATTTGGCCAACCGGTTGCCAGTCGAGACACAGACGTTTCAGCCAGTCTTGGCACAGTAAGCTAGGGCCACCACCTCGCACCACGACTAGCGGCAAACAGGCGGATTGCTGTCCATAATTGATGGGAAACACCAAGATACCGGCAATCACCTGAATTTACGAAACAATTCCATGAATGGGCAGATGTCTTATGAAGAAAGGTTGGACAGGTTAAGTTTGTATCCACGAGAGTTTAGAAGACTAAGAGGTGACTTGATTGAAACCTTTAAGATTCTGAGGGGTATTGACAGGGTTGTTGTGGAGAGGATGTTTCTTCATGTCAGAGAATCTAGAACTAGGGGGTCACTGTTTAAAAATAAGGAATTGTTCATTTAAGACAGATATGAGGCGATTGTCTTTCTCTGAGTGTTGAGTCCGAATTCTCTTCCTCAATAGGCAGTGGAAGCAGTGTTCTTGTTCTTAAGGCAGAGCTAGATAGATTCTTGATCAACAAGGGGGTGAAAGTTACCAGGAGTAGGCAGGAATGTGGGGTTGAAGTTACAATCAGATGAGTCAAAAACTTATTGAATGGCAGAGCAGGCTCAAGGGGCCGAGAGGCCCACTCCTGCTCCTAATTTGTACGCTTGTATGCACAGAAGATGCACAGGGAATTAACAGGGAACGCCATGAGGGATATTGTGCTTTTAAAAAATATTTAAATACAGATTGTTCAATCCATGTTTGCCTCTTCATAAACAGATCCATTTCAATGAGTTGGACAATTACTACTATTCTTATCCTATGAATCGTAAAGGCCCCGACCAGTGATAAAAGTTCTGTTGTGACTTATTTTGTTTTTAAGGTGCATGTGGGCTCACACAGATACAACCATGTTTGCAATATCTGTCTCTTTCCCAGCAGATGCCAGTCATAGTCTTGTACAAGACTACGCTGTGCACATACCTGGATATGAGGAAGAGTTCTCTCTTAACAGTTCAAAATGTTGTTGTTTACACTGCCGGAAGGAAGTATGTATTCTCCTTAAATACAGGTTAGGTAGGCAGGTCCAATCTGTTCCTCAGGAGAGCCAGCAAGGTGTTGCTCGTTCTGGGTGAGTGTGCTTAACACTCAATTTGGCTCTGTTTCGTTACTTAGCTCTGGAGTCACCAGGTATCGTTAAGATCCCGCCACAAGTTTCAAGGTCAAGTTCAAAGCAATAAAACCATACACCAATTAGTAAGTTCAAACAAATGAGTTTATTATAATACAATTATAAACTACTCATGCACACGCTAAGATGACTAAACTATTCCTACCACTAAATAGACCAATACTTATCTGAATAAGGAACTGCCGGATCAGGGGACAATAGCCTCTTGCTCTGCACTGGGTCCGCAGACCTCAGGTTGGTACAGGTTAAAAGGGGTCAGGAGTGTCTATCTCTGGTAGCGATCGTTGTGAGACACTTACTTGCTGGCGGCTGCTGTCGGAACCTCTCCTCTCTCTCGGTCAAGGTCTTCTTCGGTAAAGGCTGGTCGAGAGGGCTGGTCAAGAGAGGAGGGCTGGTCAAGAAGAACAAACTGAGTTTGGGACCTGTCTTTTATAGGTCCCAGGGCTTCGCGCCCCTTTTGGGAGGACCCTCTATCTGCTGGGGATCGATTAGGTCTCTTCCCAGTCGATTTGTTTGAATCCCCCCAATACTGAGGCTGTCCCTCGGCTACTGGGCGGGCCTTCAGGTGCTTTGTCTTCGAACCCCGCTGGTGCTGGGGTGTCTGGCTTCCCATACAATGTTGCAATCACTTCCCTATTTGTGTCCTTTGTCCCTGGGATCGTTCCATTACTATGCTAACTGTCCCGGGGATTGCCTCATTAGTATGCAGAATGTTAGTTTCGGTGCTGTCTGCTCTCTTAGCAGACAGAATACACAGTGGTTTGTTGCAGCCTGCTGTGCTGCAAACTTTGTCCATTTTACCCTGCAAGCTTTGCGTTCCTCCATTTTGTATTGAGGGAATGGCCAACGTCGGTGGCTACAAAGGACAGAATGGGCCAAAATGCTTCCTTCCATGCTATAATAATTCTCTGGTTATTTGTAAACCTGGTTTGACATTATGCTAAATTTATACTTCAAGTCAAAGGAGTTTGAGACTGCTCTCTCCAGGGATTCTCGGCATACTTTGTCACAAAGTTAGATTGGGCCCTGACTCTGGTCTTGGTGAAAGCAGAAATGAATTTATACAGATGTTAAATTTGCAATATTTAAAAAGGTATGACTAAAAAGAAGAATTTTATTATACTGCTGTGGAAGGGAAGGCCATGATGATGTGTCTTCATGTTCAGATTTTGAAGAGGAAATGTCCTTCTCAATCTTGCCTGTTCAAAGAACTTTATTTAAACGTTTGTCATTTAAACACAACACAGCCCAGTCCATCACACAAACCTGCCTCCCATCCATTGACTCCATCTACACCTCCCGCTGCCTGTGGAAAGTGGGCAGCATAATCAAATATCTCTCCCACTCGGCTTGCTCACTCTTCCAGCTTCTTCCATTGGGCAGGAGATTCAAAAGTCTGAGAATACGCACAAACAGACTCAAAAACAGCTTCTTCCTCACTGTCACCAGACTCCTAAATGACCCTCTTATGGACTGACCTCATTAACACTACACCCCTGTATGCTTCACCCGATGCCGGTGTTTATGTAGTTACATTGTACACCTTGTGTTGCCCTATTATGTATTTTCTTTTATTTCCTTTTCTTCTCATGTACTTAATGATCTGTTGAGCTGCCCGCAGAAAAATATTTTTCACTGTACCTCGGTACACGTGATAATAAACAAAAACCAAAGAAAGGTTTTGTTCAAAGTGTGCAATGGACTTTATCAGATAGGTGATCTTCTGGAAAGAAGGAACTTCTGCATGTTTGTGTGCTGTAATAACAGTAAAATAAATTTAAAATATGTATTCAAAAAAAATTGAAGATCAACAACTGAATTTTATGCCTTACAGAGTGCAATGGAAGAATCTGATTTTGAAGATGTGGAACTGTATGTTTCTTCCCAAGAACAAAGATTTAGGCTGTTTACATCAATGACACATGAAGGTCAGCTTTTTATGACTCCACGAGATTTCATTGAATCTGTTACTACGGATGAACCAAGAGGTAAGTACATTGTACTGGCAAAATGATTTTAAATATGACCATTTTAAGCAATAGAAGAGGAGCTGTTACAATTCTAGGTGTTTTTACAATAGACCCCAAATGAAACAAAGGAGAAACTCTGTGGGCATATTTCGGGGCAATTGAAACATAAAATAGAATAGAAAGAGTAGGCGACTTCAAATAACCTAATATATTCTGGAAGAAAAATAGTGAAGGGCAAAGAGGGTGAAGAATTCCTAAAATGTTTCTATGAATAACTTAATCAGTATGTTTCTAACCCAGACAGGAAGCACTACTTGCTGGATCTAGTTCTGGTTAATGAACGAGGGCAAGTGGAGTGTGTTTCAGTGAGAGAACATCTGGGTAATAACAATCTAATATAAATAATTTTAAATTGTTTATGGGGGAGGACAAATAAAAATAAAAATGACAATCTAATTGCAAGAGAGCCAATTTCAGTGATTTGAGAAATGAAATGAATGAAAATTGCTTATTGTCACAAGTAGGCTTCAAATGAAATTACTGTGAAATGCCCCTCATCGCCACATTCCGGCACCTGTTTGGGGAGGCTGGTACGGGAATTGAACCGTGCTGCTGGCCTGCCTTAGTCTGCTTTCAAAGCCAGCGATTTATCCCTGTGCTAAACCAGCCCCGTACCAGCACAGGTGATTGGAAATGGAGAGGTCATAAAAACAGTACATATGCAACGAGAGGCCTTTTAAGGAGTTATTTGGATAAAACTAAGCACAGCCCCATAAGGTGGAAAGGTGTGGATCCAAAGCTAGAATTGCAGACATGTGAAAGGAAATGGGAAAAAAAAACAAACGCATGATATCAACCCTCACAGGTCCCTCAACAGAAACAAAGAAAAAGCCTGAGAATGTTTTATCATGTCCAGAGCTTTGTCGTAGAAATGATCTGTTCATCAATGCGTTACCTGTTGGTTGTTCCACATATCAGTACCATTCTTTGTCCACGAGCCGCAGCTGTGCAGGCCCTCCCTCACGGCGCAATCTCACCGGAACCAAATCCTGGCATACACATACTGATGCTCAAGGTGCAGTTGAACATCCTTAAATTCCAGCATGTTTGACCCATGTGATGTGCTAGTTATATGCAGCAATCGCCACAGCAAAAGCATCAGCAATCTGAAATCACAGAATCCCTACAGTGCAGGCGGAGGCCATTAGGCCCATTGAATCTGCACCCACACCCCTGCCCTATCTCTGTAACCCCATAACCCCACCTAACCTGCACCTCTTTAGTCACTAACGGGCAATTTTACCATTGCCAATCCACCTATCCTGCACATCTTTGGACTGTGGGAGGAAACCGGAGCAGCCAGAGGAAACCCATGCAGATATGGGGAGAACGTGCAAACTCCACAAAGACAGTTACCCAAGGCTGGAATTGAACCCACGTCCCTGGCTCTGTGAGGCAGCAATAATAATCTTTATTAGTGTCACAAGTAGGCTTATATTAACACTACAATGAAGTTACTGTGCAAAGCCGCTAGTCGCCACACTCCGCGCCTGTTCGGGTACACTGAGGGAGAATTCAGAATGTCGAATTGACCTAACAAGCATGTCTTTAAGGGACTTGTGGGGGGGAAACCAGAGCACCCGGAGGAAACCCATGCAGACACAGACTCTGCACAGACAGTGACCCTAGCTGGGAATCAAACTCGGGTCCCTGGTGCTGTGAAGCAACAGTGCTAAATATTGTGCTGCCATGCCGCCCAACAGAATGGTTTTGATCCATCTACCTCTGGGTTATGGACCCAGAACGCTTCCACTGCACCACTCTGCTCCCTGCAGTGCTAACCACAGTGCTTATCTATGAAATCTGCGAAAGCACTTCTTCAACATCTTCATAGGTTGCTCATTTGGATCAGTGTTGTGCACTAGGTCATGCAGCATCTTCTTGCTTCAAACCTGATTGTCTTCTGGACTCATGCGTACCCCTGAGCCCGGTGTTCTAGGTATCTTGAAAAAATTGTTCTTCTTTCTGGCTACAGAAAAGGAAGGAAATGGCAGCAGCAGCCTCCAGGCATTTGCAGGCACCAGCAGGAGCAAGCAGCAAACACAATCTGCAAATAATTTAGTTTATTGACCGAAGACAATACAATTGAGGATACCAATCACTTGGTACCCAGAACAATTGACAGTATCCAAATACAAAAGACAATACAATGAAGACACCAATCACTCGATACCCAGAACACAACCATGCCGGGGATTGGAAATAATTACTCACCTCCTCAGCTCCCCTTGCTCTAGCTTTGCATTTCTAAATAGGGTGCTAAACGGCACCCGGGTAACCTTTCGCTGGGCAGCCAGTTAGTTCCCGGGGGGCCATTAGATTGGACTTGTATCTCATTAATGAGATGGAGATTGTTCTTAATTGGTCTCTAAACATGTCTGGGCAGGATCTGGAACCCGCCAATGGGAGCGAGGCAGTTAGATCGCAAACCGAATCCTGCCTAAACGCGGATGCCGATTTTGGTGTCTCCCGCGATTCCTGTCCGACAAGGATGCCGATTTCGGCCTCTCCCGTGATTTAACCAGCATGCATGGTTCCGCGCCGAGCACAACGTGTCGTAGTGTAGGAAATGCAGCAACAGCACGGTAAACACCCACAAGCAGCAATATGATGATCTGGTTTTGTGATTTTAAATTAAGGATAAATATTGGCTAGCACACCAGGGATAACTCCTCTGATGATCTTTGAAATAGTGCCATGGAATCCAAAGGTTCACCTGAGAGAGCTGAAGGGGTTTTTCATGAGAAAGCCCACAACACGGAAAGTGCAGAACTCCCTCCCACAGTATTGCAGTGGAGTGATAGCCTACATTGTTCTGCTCAAATCGCTGGAGTGGAACTTGAATCCACAACCTTCTGACTCATAGGCAAGGGTGCTACCAACTTTGCCATGACAATGGCACTGAATAAATAAAGAATGTAGGTAGCATTGTGGATAGCACAAATTCTACACAGCTCCAGCGTCCCAGGTTCGATTCCGGCTTGGGTCACTGTCTGTGCGGAGTCTGCACATCCTCCCCGTGTGTACGTGGGTTTCCTCCGGGTGCTCCGGTTTCCTCCCACAGTCCAAAGATGTGCAGGTTAGGTGGATTGGCCATGATAAATTGCCCTTAGTGTCCAAAACTGCCCTTAGTGTTGGGTGGGGCTAATGGGTTATGGGGATAGGGTGGAGGCGTTGACCTCGGGTAGGGTGCTCTTTCCAAGAGCTGGGGCAGACTCGATGGGCCGAATGGCCCCCTTCTGCACTGTAGATTCTATGATAATCTATGATATAATTTTCACACTACAATGTCTATTCTCTCAGGTCTTTACAATATTGTGGGTGTACCTACACCACATGGACATGCGGTGGTTCAGGAAGGCGCCTCCCTACCACCTTCTCAAGGACATCTCCAGATAGGGAATAAATGCTAGCCTAATCAGCAACATCTACATCCTGCGAAAGAATAGAAAAATGGTATTGGGGTCTGTGGATAAAAAAACAATGTTGTCACCGCTTAAAATTATGAAGAAGTGAGAAAGATTCTATTGTTGGTGTGATGTCAGAAGTTTAATGCTACACTGTCGTACCATCTGAATGTGAGTTTGGCTCATGGAATTATCCCCCCTTTCCACCAACAAAAAAAAATTATATCATATCCTTGTAGTCTGTAAAGGCTGCCTTCAATTTGAGGAATACAGGGCGCGATTCTCCCAAAACGGGAGAAATCGTAAGGCTGGCGTCAAACCCGGGCGGGTTTGACGCCAGCGCGCCCCTTCCCGACCGGGAACCGATTCTGGTCCCCGGTCGGGGCTAGCAGCCCGACGCCGCAAGCTCTGGCATCACGGGCTTAACGAATTTCGTTAAGCCCGCTTGCCGGAGTTAGCGCCGGCTGACGCGTCATATGACGTCAGCCGCGCATGCGCGGATTGGAAGACTCCAACCCGCGCATGCGCGGATGACGTCATCGCGTATTTGCGCGAAATCCGCACATGTGTGGGCCGGATGCCCCTCAGCCGCCCCGCGAATGGATACTGCGGGGCGGCGGAAGGACAAATAGTGCACGGGCATTAGTGCACCGTGCCAATCGGTGCCATGGTTATAAAAAGCGAGTTGTTCCCGCCGTTTTTACGAACGGCCAGACCAGGTCTGTTTGCCGTTCGTAAAAACAGCGTAAAGGGCTGGGACTTCGGCCCATCGAACAGCTGTGAATCGCTGCCGGCCGTAAAAAAACGGCGGCAGCGATTCGTGTCGGGAGTTGGGCGGGGGGGGGGGAGAATAGCGGGAGGGCGGGAAATATGTCGGGAAGGCCCTCCCGCTATTCTCTGACCCGTCGTGGGGGTCGGAGAATTTCGCCCACAGAACCTCCTCCAAGGTGCAAAATGTTTCTTTCAGTACAGATAAACAATCTTGTGGATTTGTGTAGCTGTTAGACATGCTAAGCTATATTTGTACTTAACAATAAGATGCATACTTTGGGCATGTTACATTCCTCAGTATTGGCCACTGATCTTGAAGGGTCCTGACTCGAAAGATGTGATGTAACCGTTTAATGAAATTTATAGCTTTATGTCCTCATCATAAAAAAGACTGCAGTTATGTACACAGTAAAGCTAATTGTGTGAAGTATGTTGATGATGGGCAATTAGAGTCAACGGAGACATTGGTTAGTTTATTATCTTGGTACATAAACAATAATTTGGATTTGGTACTAATACAGACGCTTATGTAAACCTCTTTATTCCTAACTAAATAACCAAAATGCCTAGTTCAACATTATACTTTTTTCAATATAATTAGGATTTGCAGGTTTAATTCTGTGACTGAGTTTTGTTACAAAGACAGTGGCGGCGATTCTTCACTATGGAGCCCAAGTGTTCGCGCCGTCGTGAATGACGGCATGAACTGGGCCCTGGCGCTATAGTGGTTCACGCCGCTCGGCCGCGCCAACCCGTGAATGCGCTGTTGGGCCGCGCCAACCTGCGCATGCGCAGGGGACTTCTTTAGCGTGCCAGCCCCCAACTCAACATGGAGTCGCTGCTCAGGGGCCGGCTGCGGCAGAAAGTAGGCCCAGCGGGGGGAGAGGCCGGCCCGCCGGTGGGTGTGCCCCGATCGCGGGCCAGACCCCTTGGAGCCCCCCCACAGGCCGCCCCCCGACCATTCCCACCAGTAGCAACCGGAGGTGAATGGCGCCGGTGGGACTCTGTCATATCGGCGGGGCCGCCAATTCTCCGGCCCGGATGGGCCATGCGGCTGTGCCGATACGACAGATTCCCGCAACCGGGGCCGCGCCAAACGCGTCGGCTCAAATGGCGCTGATTCTCCACACCTCGGAGAATCGCGCGCCCGCGTCATCCCAGCCCGGCGCGGGGCTCGGAGAATCGCCCCCAACTATTTTCACACCCATGTATAAAAATGGTAGTACTAATTATTGCTGCTGGATAGATGGTTAAGTAATTTTAAAAATAAAATCTGTGCGACCTATACGCCTGACTTTTGGTTGTGCTTAATTTAAAACTAAGACTAAAACATCCTAATTTTCTGATTAAATTGCCCATTGTTATGTAGAATTGGAATGTTAGTATTAACATAGATCCCATAACTTTACTGTCCCAAAAGCTTTTCTTCTTCCACTAACTGCTAAGAAAATTCACATTATTAAGTGTATTATTGTTTGAGCTTTTATTCAGTTATGGGATATGGATGCGGCTGTTGTTGCCCACTCCTCATTGACCTTTAAAAGTTGTTGCCCTTCAAAAGGTGTTGGTAAGCCAATACTTTGAACTGTTTCAATGGCAGGGAGTTCCAGAATTTTGACTCATTGATGATGAAGGAACTGCAATACATTTCCACATCAGGGTGATGTGTGATTTGGAGAGGTGGTGTTCCCATGCACCCTTGCACTGCCACAGGTTAACAAAGCAGAAATTTGTGCAGGTTAGGTCGATTGGCCATGCTAAATTGTCCCTTTGTATCCAAAAGGTTAGGTTGCTTATGGGGATAGGGTGGAATTGTGGGTTTAAGTAGGGTGCCCTTTCCCAGGGCCAGTGCAGATCTGATGGTCTGAATGGCCTGCTGCACTGTAGATTCTGTGAAAGCCTTAAAAAAAAAACTAAGCATTAGGCTTTATTTGTGGAGGGGTGGAATTGGAAACTACTGAAGTTATCATAAACATGTATCAAAGCACACTACCTGAGTACTATGTGTAGTTCTGGTTGCCATATTATAAAAAGGATAAAGCAGCACTGGAGCAAATGCAGGGAAGATTTACAAGGATGATACCAGAAATCCATATCAAGAAAGGATTAACAGGCTGGGTCTCTTTTGTCTTCAAATAAGAACGGCTGAAGGATAACCTAATGGATGTTCTTAAAAGTATAAAAGGTTTTGATAGAATGGATAATTAGAGAATTTTCCCTTTTGTGGGGAAGAGCATAACTCGAAGACATCAATATAAGGTAGTCACCAAGAAATCCAATAGGGAATTCAGAAGAAACTTCTTTACCCAAAGAGTGGTCAGGGTGTGGAACATTCTACCATTGGCAGTGATAGCGAATACTATAGATTCAATTAAGGGGAAGCTAGACAAGCATTTGAGGGAAAAGGGAATAGATGGTTACAATGGTAGATTTTGATGAGGAAAGATGGGATAGAGGAGAGTTAGTAGAGGATAACCACTGGCATGGATTGATTGGGCTGAAAAGCCAGTATATCCTACATGCCATATACCTTCAGTAATTCCACATTCTCCAAGGCTGTAGAGGTTGCGAATTTCGAAGCTGCTGCCAGAGAACCCTTGGAAAGTTGCTGCATTGCACCTTGTAAATGCTGCACACTGCGGCTGTCATGTACCAGTAGTAGAGAAAGTGAAGTTTTGTGAGGGCCACGAAGAATTCAGCACGAGTTGAAGGACAGAAAGAAATAACATTTATTTACAATAACATATATGTACACAACAGCAGCAACTCCTTTGCTGCTAACTCCTCTCTGCCTGGTTCCAAACTGGCCAGCTTTATTTATGCAGGGAATCTGCTAATGATTTCTCCGCCCCCACTCATTGGGGCAGCTCATACTCCCAAAGGATTGTGGGATTGCCATTAGTCCCCAACCAATGGTAAGCAGGCAGGTTATAACATGAAGGCTTAAAGGTGAGAGTGCAGTGCCAATCAAGTGCGTGCTTTATCCTGGATGGTGTTGAATCAGTATTGTTGGAGCTGTTCTCATTCTTTTGAGTGGAAATGAAATGAAAATTGCTTATTATCACAAGTAGGCTTCAAATGAAATTTCAGTGAAAAGCCCCTAGTCGCCACATTTCGGCGCCTGTTCGGGGAGGCTGGTATGGGAATTGAACCGTGCTGCTGGCCTGCTTTGCTCTGCTTTAAAAGCCAGCTATTTAGCCCCTAAACCAGCCCCTGACTACTGGAGAGTAGTCAGCCACATTCCTGATTTGTGCCTTGTTGGTGGTGGAAAAGCTTGGACCGTCAGGAGGTGAGATACTACCCAGTCTCTGATCTGCCCTTGTAGCAGTGGTAATTATGTGATTCTTTCAATTAAATTTCTGGTCAATGGTAACCCCCCATAATGTTGATGGTGAATTCAGTGATGTGGAGTGTCATGGGGAGGCGATGAGACTATCTTGCAGAGATGGTTATTATCTGGCATATATGGGAGGGAACTGTTACTTGCCACTTATGAGCCCAGGGCTGAGTGTTGCCTAGTTATTACTATGAGCAGGTATGAGCTGCACAAAGACTTGGACTGTTTTATTGGTTCAGTGTGGGGTGAGCGGTGAAAGAAGGATGCTTGCTGTAACCTCAAAGAAAGCTTTGTTGCAAGATCTAGAGATCTTTGTGGCAGGAATTTCACTTCTATCCCTGTGCAATACTAGAGCTGATTACAGCATTTTTTACTGGGAAAATTAAGTGGTGATCTAATTGATGTATTTAAGAAAGACGATTAAACAACTTGCTCGAGCAAATAAAGTGAAATGGTTTTGTCTGTTGGGAGAGTCCAGAAAAAGGGTAATAAAATCAGAATTAGACTATGTGATGTCCAAAAACATTTCACACAAAGGGGAATCAGGAACTCTCTACCCCTGAAAGCAGTGAGGATGGGTCAGTTGAAAATTTCAAAACTGAACTTGATAGATTTTTATTCAGTAAAGGTTTTGTGGGTTATCGAAGCAAATGTAGGCAAAAGGAGTTTAGATACAAATCAACCATGTGCTAATTGAATTGAACAGGTTTGGAGTTGCCGGACCGACTCCTGCCCCTGAAAAGGTGTTTATTTTTTTGTGGGAATTGAAGAGTTATTCTGTGAACATTTTCTGTTGCTTATTTGTAGGTTTATGCCTTCTGTTAATGCAAATACTACAATTGTACAGTTGTGTAAGCCTAATATTTTCAGACCACTTTTTCTGCACATGTTAACAGAATGTGAGGAAAATCCACTGATATTGCCACTTATAACAGGGATCACAGGATTTACCCTGTAACCTTTGTAACATTGGATTTGAATAGGTAGTGGCAGAAAAAAATGTGTGTGCTTTCATTTAAAATTGTAGGTTTCAAACACTTCACCCATGTTAGGTTACAGTCGTATGCAAATTATAAGTTCTTTATTCATTTTGCATTTGAAAGCTAACATTCGGTCTTCTCAAGTAGAGAAATGAAGCATAGGTAAAGAAAGAGTTAAGTTGTTAAGAAGTCTCAGGGTTTCTTGCCCTATTATCCAACCTGTTTCCATGGCATTTTCTCAGTTGCTTATGTCAGTTGAAACTATTCTCTATGGGCTTACAGTTTCAACAGATTTCAGCACTGCTTCCTCACAGTGCCAGGGACCCGGGTTCAATTCTGGTCTTGGGTAACTGCACTGTCTCCCCGTGTCTGCGTGGGTTTCCTCCGGGTGCTTCGGTTACCTCCCACGGTCCAAAGATATGCAGGGTAGGTGGATTGGCTGTGCTAATATTGCCTAAGATTAGGTGGGGTTACAGGGATAGGGGTGGGGTATTGGGCCTAGGTAGGGTGCTCTGTCGGAGCAGGGACCAGTGTAGAATGGATGGGTCAAATGGCCTCCTGCACTGTGGGGATTCTAAGAAACTAGAGTTCTCAAGAAATGTTGAATCCTACAGGTCACTTGTATTACACTCATAAGTACTCAATTTTTGAAGGTCACTTTTATTTATGTAGCCCAGTCCAATTAGAAAATCTCATTCAGTTTCCAGAGTCTGCTGTAAAACTGGACATCATTACATAGATTGTTATGTCGTTGGGCGGCCACTGTATGTATGGGAAAGTTATGTTCTCAGTTTTGGCATTGTCAACTGTAATTTTTAAAGTTCTCCCAAAGCTGTATAATTGATTACACAACAAATGTTCTGCTGCAAAGAAAGTAGATTGTTACATAATGTGACAATGTGGAAAACTTGAACGTTTACATAGAACATAGAACAGTACAGCACAGAACAGGCCCTTTGGCCCTCGATGTTGTGCCGAGCAATGATCACCCTACTCAAACCCACGTATCCACCCTATACCCGTAACCCAACAACCCCCCCCCCCCGAACCTTACTTTTTAGGACACTACGGGCAATTTAGCATGGCCAATCCACCTAACCCGCACATCTTTGGACTGTGGGAGGAAACCGGAGCACCCGGAGGAAACCCACGCACACACGGGGAGGACGTGCAGACTCCGCACAGACAGTGACCCAGCCGGGAATCGAACCTGGGACCCTGGAGCTGTGAAGCATTTATGCTAACCACCATGCTACCGTGCTGCCCCACATAGTTTAAACTATCATTAGTGAACATTGAGTTGTAAATAATTAAACTTTATTTTAATTTTCCAATTTTTGAAAATAGCTGTGTTTCCAGTACATTTTGAAAAGAAAGATGTCTTTGTGCACCAACGTTCTGGGTTGGAATATTCAGTAGTTCATTCCTGAAACTACCCTGTACTTTTCTGACCTACATTAGCTCCTGATTAAGCACACCTTGGTTTTCAAATTCTTCTACACCCTTGCTCTTTTCTTCTCTCTAATCACCTTGGGCCCTGTCCATTTGCACATCTCTATTTTAATCATCCTGGCATTAGTGGCCTTGTTTTTAGCTGCCAAGATCTTAAACTCTGAATTTTCTCTCTCTCTGTTTGTCTACCTTTCCTCCCTCTTTAAGATGCACCTACCGCATCCTACCACTTTTTGACTAAGTGCCCTAAAAAAATGTTTGTTGCTCTCTGTCCAATTTTATTTGGTAATGTTCCTGTGAAATGCCTTGGGGTAATTTACTAGATGCTTTCTAAATGAAAGTCGTGATTATGGTGACAGGAATTCATGTAAAAGGAAAAATGTTCAACTCCCAGATGACTGCATTTCTGTAGCCAATCAAAAAGAGTAATAGAGACAGGAAGATCTGGCTAGTTTGCTAAGGTTTGCCTCTCTTCCACTGTAATTAAAGAAGTGTCATGACCACATAAAAGGTATTTCCTTAAAGTACCTGTGAGCTAAGAATTTGTGTTTGTATACTTAGATTAGATTTTAGATTCGATTAATTGTCACGTGTACCGAGGTACAATGAAAAATAGTGTTCTGCATACGGCCCAGGCAGATCCATATATGAAAAACATAGGACGTATGATAAATACATAATGTAAATTTGTAGACATCGGGTGAAGCATACAGTGTATAGTGCTACAACAGTAGAGAAGATGCGTAGAGAGAACAGTTCAGTCCATAAGAGCGCCATTCAGGAGTCTGGTAACAGCGGAGAAAATGTTGTTTTTAACTCTGTAATGCAGTGTTCTCAGACTTTTGCATCTATACGTAGCCTCTTTTTAATTTGAGTGATTCAATTTAAAAAATAACCCAGCAGAGAAGCTAAAATCTTAAAACAAGATAAATGTTAATTTATTACAAAAATGTACAACTGAGAACTACTTGGATAAAAGTGATAAAGTTATTAACTAAAATACAGATAAAGGAAAAAGATACGGAAAGATGAGATTTGAAATTGGTCTCTGAGATATTATTGCGTGCACATTATATGAGTTCCTTATGAAGTAAAGATTTTGAAACTTGAGGTTTAGTTTAGCAATTGTGATGGTTTCTGCAGTCAACCAGTGGATCTTTGCCTCTTTTGGTGGACTCATCAGGTTTTGGGAAAGATTTGATCATAATTTGGTTGAGGAACCCAAAAATAATGTCTCCAAGTTTTTTTGTTGACAACAGAAAACTAGATGGGAAAGTGAGTGGTGAGGAGGATGCTAAGATGTTTCAAAGTGATTCAGACAAGTTGAGTGAATGGGCAAATACATGACAGAAGCAGTATAACATGGATAAGTGTGAAGTTAACACTTTAGTAGGAAAAACCAAATGGTAGAGTATTATTTAAATGGTGATAGATTGGGAAATGTTGATCTCTAAACGGACTGAAAGCAAGTATACAGGTGTAGCAAACAGTTAAGGCAAATGGTATGTTGGCCTTCATTACAAGAGAACTTGAGGACAAGAGTAACGATATCTTATTGCAGCTGTACAGGCGCTGGTAAGACCACATGTACAGCTTTGGTCTCCATACTTAAGAAATTATATTGTTACAAAGAACAAAGAAAATTACAGCACAGGAACAGGCCCTTCGGCCCTCTAAGCCTGCACCGACCATGCTGCCCATCTGAACTAAAAATTCAAACCCCTACCCTTCCAGGGGCCATAACCCTCTATTCCCATCCTATTCATATATTTGGCAAGAGGCCCTTTAAAAGTCACTATTGTAACTGGAGTTCAGAAGAACCAGAGGAGACCTCATTGAAACGTATAAAGGTCTGACATGGCTAGACAGACTGGATGCAGGGTTAATGTTTCCTCTGGCTGGATGATCTAGAACAAGAGGTCACAGTCTCAGGATACGGGGTGGGCCATTTAGGACTGAGATGAGGAGAAACTTCTTCAATCAGAGGGTGGTGAACCTAAGGAATTCTTTACCACAAAAAGTTGTGAAGGCCAAGTCACTGAATATATTTTGGAAGGAACTAGATTCCAAGACTCGAAAGGTGTCAAGGGATATGGGGAGAGAGCATTGAGATACAGGATCCGCTACGATCCCATGTTTCCTATTCTTCACTATCTGTGTGATAATGGCATTTGTCGATTGCCTGGATTCTTTTGGTAGAATAGATATTGATTTCTTAATACCTTCCCCATAGTCATCCCTTGGCCAAAAACATCTCTCATGTTGTTTCTCAGAGGACTTTCTGGGGTTCAGCACCCAAAATCTCTGTCCTCAGCCTGTCTTATCACAACCAAAACAAAATGACTGCTATGTTGATTTTGATTAAGCGTTGTTCCACATGGAAAAGTAGTTATGTTTTTTTTTAAATTTAGGGTGTCCAATTCATTTTATTTTCCAATTAAGGGGCAATTTAGCATGTCCAATCCACCTACCCTGCACATCTTTTGGTTGTGGGGGTGAAACCCATGCAGACATGGGGAGAATGTGCAAACTCCACACGGACAGTGACCCAGGGCCGGGATCGAACCTGGGACCTCAGCGCTGTGAGACAGCAGTGCTAACCACTGCTCCACCGTGCTGCCCCAAAAGTAGTTATGTTGAGGTCCTTTTGAAGTCCCTTCCTGCCTCCTGTTCTGTGAGAAGTAAAAGATGGACATCCATGGAGGAATATTTTGCATTTTTTAATGACACTTCATGCCCAGCTCTAGAAATACAAATCTGACAAGCTTTGAATAAACAGTGGGCGGGCCATGTTGTCTGCCCACGCTTCCATTTTGAAATAAGCTTTTCAACTCGATGTAAAAATTTGAAAATGGAAATGTGTCTTTTAAACAGTTGTCCTTAAAATCTGTAATATTTTATGCATTTGTGACATAAGGGAAAGCTGGCCATGGTTTTGGCTCCTGATCACTGTCCCCCATATGTGAACATAATTAAGCTGTAATGCTCTCCGTAATCAAACAACCTACCAATACTTACTGTCACACATGAACAAAGGACAAATGCTCAAGCTAACTGGTACCCATGATACCCAAGGAATCAATAACCTCGGGAGAGGGAGGAGGAAATTTGTTGGAAGTTGGAAAGATAAGAAAAAATAAATGCATGTTGTTATAAAACCTCTCCAAGTAAAGGTTTTCCCCAGAAAAGGAAACTATTGATATGTTCTGAATGATTTTGAATAGTAGGCTGGAAAACGGTGTTTTGCTCCCTCAAACAACAATGGGATAATGACCATCAAGTCTCCTTTATTTGTGTGATGTCGATAGTAGGAAAAATATTGGTCACGGTACTGGGGCTAACACTGCTACTCTTCTTAAAAATAGTGCCATGGGATCGTTTGCGTCCACCTCAGAGGGCAGAGTGGGCCTTGTTTAATGTCAACACATTCGACGTATGTAGCATTCCCCCACTACTATATTGGATTGTCAGTCTTAATATTTACCCTGAAGTTGTGAAGTGGGACTTGAAGCCCTGATGTGCTACCATCTGGCCCATAGCTAACAAAACACCATTTTGCCATACCAATTGTGCCATATGGTTAATTTCTAATACTTTGTATTGTGCAACCTAAAATACCAGTATGCATGTTTTAGTGCAATCGACTGTTCTCTGAATTTGTCACAATTTGGCAAGCACAAGTGAAAAGCTACTTTCAGAATTATCACTGCTGTGGAGTGCTTTTTTAAAATCAAGTTCATTAATCTACATATAATATTAATGTCAATAAATTGTAAGCAGTAATAGTCGTAATTAAACTGGTCAAGCATTACTTTTGAAATTTTAAATCTACATTGGTTTGTAATGCACTGACATTTTACATATATTGACACTATTGACCCATGAAAACATATGCATGTTGCTTTTTCTGTGGCTCTGTTGTAACTATGGCAGTCAGTGAGGTTGCCCTCCTTTCTTTTGATATCTATATTCTAATGCTCAGAATCGCCAGGTATTGAATTATACCACCACAAGGTTCAATCGGCTAGCGATCAAAGAGCCAAACGGCAGTTAGTTAGTTCAAGGTCAAGGGTACTTTATTTACACACACAATTGATCATGCAACATGCGCTACTAGCTAACTACACCTATCGACTAAGACAATCTGTACTTAAGTGCAGGCACCCGGCTTAGGTCAGAGGAACAGTGGCCGTTGTTCGGTTCTGGATCTATCGAGTCTGTAGAAGTAACTGCTGCTCAGCTAGGCTCATCCGTCTGGTAGCGGGCATTGAACTTGGACTTCCTTCTGGTGGTGCTGCGATTGCAGATGGACGTTGCCGAGGCGCCAGGTCCAAAAGAGGACGAACACATCGTGGACTCTCTTCTTATGCTTGGGGGTTGTCGGGCTCTTTTGGGTGGTCCTTTGGACCCCATTAATTGGGTGATCCCTGATCACTATGTTCGATGTCGAACCAATAAATGGGTGGAGGCTGGTTGTGTCCCAAGCGGCCACTGACCCTGTTGTTTACGCTTCCCTAGTACAGGGAGTGGTGCCGAAATGTGTGGACTGTACCGGTCGCTCAAGTACCAGTCCTTTGTCTTGGTGGAGATGGGCCATCAAATGCTAATCGGTCCATCAAAATGCTAATTGGTCGGAGTTTCGATACCATCTGGATTCCTCACTTGCAAATATATATTTCAGGCTATGAGCCTGCCTGAATCCTGCTCTGTCCATTTTACCCGCTATGCTTTGCGAGTTTCTCTGTTCCTGGTTGTGAGTGGCCATCCCAGATGGCTACATGCATAATACGCATATTGATCACAAAATTATTTGTTTTCTGCTTGAAAATGTTAGAATGAAGCAAATTCTCAAGATAAAAAAAAGTATCAATTTAGCATTAGCTGACCGCCTTCTTAAAATGAGTAATGTGTCAGAAGGTAGTAATTGTAATCTTTGGGTGGCTGAGAAATTAATTGTTAATTCCCCTACCTACTATCCTTTTAATTAGTAACTGCTTAATTTTAATTCTCAGCATATCGTGAAAGAGGGACATTCAGCCCATTATAAAGAAAGAGACAATGCGGTCAAAAATAAATTACTGAAGGCGGCACGGTGGTGCAGTGGTTAGCAATGCTGCCTCACGGCGCCGGGTCACTGTCTGTGTGGAGTTTGCACATTCTTCCCTTGTCTGTGGAGGTCTTGCCCCCACAACCCAAAGATGTAGAAGGTAGGTGGATTAGCCATGCTAACTTGCCCCTTAATTGAAAAATAAATGAATTGGGTACTTTAAGTTTATAAAAAATAAATAAATTATTGTCCGCAAAAAGTCAATTTCACACACAATTGGTCCTACTGTTACAGAAGATAAGCTCAAAAATCTCCAAATAAGTAAAAGTTACAAATTTAGGAAAACATCCTGTGTGGCATATCAACAGTTCGACCAGCTATCTTTTATGATCCAGTTTTATATTAAGCAGTTTTTCAACTCCACCTTTATTTCTTCTTTCCTATATTAGAGCATTGACAAGTTCACCAAATTGGGAGATTCCAAGTATAGGGTCTTTTTAAAGCAAATTTCCCATCCGTGTCAATTTATTCCTCATGTAAGAACTAATCGGATCTTTTCAAGTATTGATTACCAATGGTTCCTGGTTCTTGTCTCTTTGAGTGAAAACTTTATTTTCTTTAGCTTTCTTATTTTGTAATCTATTACTCTAGTATAGTAGAAATTGCTTTTAGGTGAGGACTTAGCATGTTGAACCTTCTATAGGTTGCCACCTCGTTGTGATGGAGAGGCTTGAGCATTCTGTTCATCCAGAGTGATGCTGTCGGGAGCCAAACCCCTGGCAGGGTCACCCATGACTGTATAAGGTCGGAGGAGAGGAACCAGTCAATGTGCAATCCAAAACAAGTCCTTAATGGCAGATCAGGTGGAAGATACTAGTATGATATCAATGGCTGCGATGGCGAGTGAAGGCTGCAGCAGTTGGAAGATCCCCAGTCGTCTAGGTTCTCTTGCCACTGGAACAGGACCTACCTGTTATCAAGGACCATATGTCTGCTGCCATGCAACAGCATACTCATGTTGAAAGATGTCCCTCACCAGGCATCTACCTGGAGGAAATCAACACCACCCACACAGACACACACACACACGACCTGTGGCGATCGGCAAGGGACAGGGCTGTGCGATCTGGAAGTCCATAGCTTTGAACTGGCATGTTAGTGGTGGAATTTGATCTTGTTACTTTGTGCTAGGAATAGGAACAGGGATGTGTTTCGGCACAGCTTTCTTCGCAAGAAAACAAGAAGAAAGATCACGTTGAGCGGCTTCAAGAGCCAAGGATGCTAGCCAACATCCAAAAATGACTTCAACAAAATCTCCAAAGTGTTCATTCTAATGGAGTGGAGGAAAATGGGAAAGAGCTGAAGACAGCCATCATCTCAAGCTGTGAAGACACCATTACTACAAGACCAGGAAACACCAAGATTGGTTCGCTTCATTGACAAGAAGAGGAAAGCTTTCCTGCCTGGCAAAGCGACATCACCAGCAAAGCAAAAAGGAGACCTCATTAAATAGCAAAGGTGGAGGTACAAAGAAGAATTGGGAAACAGAGAACCAATGGCACTTGGCTCTTAAAGCCACTCAACATTGATCTTTTTTCTGGTTGTTTTTTCATCTTCCACTGCCTCTGGTGGAGATTTTTGGACATTTTAGGAGTGGATGAGCCTCTGGTCTGTCCAACAGTTGTCTGCTTTAGTGATGAGGGCATCCTTTTGATCTCTGGATCAAACGATGGTGTAGTTGATCATGCGTGACATCTTTGATCGTGGATGTCTCCAGGAATTCTTGAACTTGTCTTTTTGGGGGAACTGCGTTATTTATGACAAGCTGGTACTCTGCGCATTTGATGAGTGTCAGCAGGAGAACCTCATTGGATTTGTAATTCCCAACTCCTTCCTTTCCTATGATTCCGCCATTGATTCTTGAAGGTTAAGGAGTTGAAAATCCTTGCTGACAAGCATGATACCTGGGGCTTCTTCAGTGTCACCAAGACTATATATGCACCCAACACCCTAGGCTACAAACCAGTGCGGAGTAAGGACAGAACCCTTTTGCGAGACTAAGAAAACATCAGCCTTCGATGGAGAGAACACTTCATAGAACACCGAAACCACGATGCAATTGTAGATGAGGATGCGTTCGCGGAAATCCTACAACTCCCCTTCAAAGATGATCTTGGACTCCCACCAAGCGTGGATGAAGATAAAGCCACCATTAAACACATGAACGGAAAAACCACAGGAGTGCATGGGATTGGGACGGCACGGTGGCACAGTGGTTAGCACTGCTGCCTCACTGCACTGAAGACCCGTGTTCGATCCCGGCTCCGGGTCACTGTCCGATTTCTCCGCATGTCTGCATAGGTCTCACTCCCATAACCCAAAGATGTGCACCGTAGGTGAATTGGCCAAGCTGAATCCTTAATTGGAAGAAAAATGAATTGGATATTTTAAAATAAAAAGAGTGGATGGGATTCCAGCTGAGATTTTCAAACTTGGAGGAGAAGACATCACCCGTCAGCTCCAGCAGCTCTCCCTGAAAATAAATTTGGGACAGAGAAGAGGTTTTTACTGACCTCAGGGATGCCGTCCTATTGCCACCATCTTCAGCAAAGGAGACAAAGCGGACTGTGAGAACTACCAAGGAATTTCACTTGTCTCCATGGCCAGGAAGATAAGTCCCGATTCCTCGCTAGCCTCTTTCTCCCAGTCTCTGAAGAAATCCTTCTGGAAAGGAAGTGTGGCTTCTGACCAAACCATGGAATAATGGACATGATTTTCATTGCTTAACAACTTCAAGAGAAATGCCAAGAGCAACATCAACCACTCTACATGGTCTTGATCGATCTGACCAAGGCTTTTGACTCAGTCAATCGGGAAGTGCTGTGGAACACTTTGTCAAAGGCTGGCTGTCAGAGAAATTCATCAACATCCTCTGACTCCTTCACAACAGGATGTTGGCGACAATCCTCATGATGGAAATAAGACAGAAATCTTCAAGGTCATGACGAGTCAAGCAGGGATGTGTCATTACCCTCACCTATTTCTCCATCTTCATTGTCACCATCCTTCACCTTTTCAGGAACAAGATTTCCAGTGGAGTGGACATCGTCTACTGGATGGACTGAAAACCTTTCAACCTCAACCAGCTGAAATCCAAATAGAAAACAACACTGACATCGTCCGTCAAGCTTCAGTATGCGGATGACAATGCCATCTCCACTCTCGCAGAAGAGAATCTCCAAGCCATGCTTGACTCCTTCGCTGAAGCATACCCAAGAATCGGTCTCAGCCTCAACTTCAAGAAGACTTGAGTCATTTACAAACCCACCCCAGGGCAAGATCTGGTTTCTCCCTGCATCAAGATCAATGGAGAAACCCTCCTAAACGTGGAGTATTTCCCCTACCTGGGGAATTTCTCTAAATCTGACATCAATGTGGAGATCTGACATTGTGTCCAATCACCCCCTTCGGGCACCTAAGAATGAGAGTCTTCGACGACCATGACATCCGTGCTAATACCAAGATCCTTGTGTACAAGACTGTAGTCCTCGCAACTCTTCTATTCAGCTCAGAAACCTGGACTACATATAGAGACCACCTCAAGGCCCTGGAGAGGTACCATCAACGCTGTCTGAGACGGATTCTCTGCATCAGCTGGGAGGACAGGCGTACTAACGTCAGTGTCCTTGAAGGATCCAAGAGCACCAGCATGGAGGCCATGATCATCCAAAATTAACTCAGCTGGGCCGGCCACGTGCTTAGTACTACCAAAGTCAATCTTCTTCGACCAGCTCAATTAAGGCTCCAAACAAAGGAGGACAAAGGAAGTGCTTCAAAGACACCCGGAAGGCTTCCTCAAGCAACGCAATATAGACATCAATGCCTGGGAGACTTGCTCAGAAAAGACCTACTTGGAGGAACCTCCTATTTGAAGGGATATAATTCTTCAAGAACAACCGACGGCAAGAGGAGGCCCAGAAAAGGAGCCTGAGAAAGGAATAGTGTGTCAGAAATGCAACTCTAGGATCGGACTAATCAGCCACGCAAGGACTCACAGAACACATGACCAGTGACACAAAGTTTCTTAGATGGACAATCATGCTCGTTAGCGAGTGATCACTGAAGAAGAGAAACACATGTTGCAGAATAGAGGCAGCTTTACTCTTTATCAAACCCATGTTATACTTGACTGGTAAGTATTTGATGCTGTCACTGCATCTGAAACAGCAAATGTTCCATTTTGTAGCAGTAATATATGTCACCTTGACAAAACCATTATATGTGAACATTTAAAAAAAAAAAGAATCACAGGATGTATGCATCACTGGCCAGGCCAGTATTGGATGCCCATCCCTAATTGTCCTTGAAAAGGTGGTGAAGGTACACCCATAGTGCAGTTAGGAACGAGTTGCAGGATTTTTGACTCAACAACAGTGATTGAATGGTGACATAGTTCCAAGTCAGGTTTGGCACTGACTGAAATGCTTATTTATAGTGCCAGTGTAGAGACAATTAGCCGAATGCCGCCTTCTGCACTGTTAACAAGAATCTGTTACCCTGTGTGTGGCTTGAAGAGGAACTTACATGTGATGGTGTTCCCATGCATCTGCAGCCCTTGCCTTCCTGCTGGTTTGGAGGGTGCTATCAAATCAGACTTGATGGGTCGCTGCAGTCGTTTAATGGTGCACAAACTGAATGTTGAGGTGGTGGATGGGGTGCAAATCAAGCAAGCTGTTTTATTTTCCTCGGTGGTGTTAAGCTTGAGTGGTCTAGTCTTATGAAGACTATTAATATTAAATATTATCTGTGCTTCAGTAGAATATTATTGAGACAACAGATATGGGGGCATCATCACCATCAATAACGTAAAGCAGGAGTCCTTTTATAGAACTTTAACTCTCAATATTTTTTCGACTGTTTTTAATTCTTCTTTTGTTTAACCTCCCCATGTAAATTGGATACTGTTGCCATCCTTCATGGGTAGAATGCCTAATCACACTTACTTCATTCTGCAGTCTTTTGACCTCCCCAACCCTATTTTATGAAAGAATATACAAACTTTAGTTGTTAATCCTTTGTTATTGCTTTAATTGACCAGAAACTTGAACTTGTCTTTGGTCATCTAGATGGAGATTGACCTGCTGTGCATTTCTGGCATATGACTATTGATTTCATTTTCAACATTTACATTTCCTTTAATACATATTTTGGGGTGCACCATCTATTTTGTTATTGGCATTAGTCCTTTGTACCACCAGAAAATGTTATGTTTATTTTGTATCTTCATTCTGTAATTTCTCATCTTGTATCCAGTTGTCTTGAATATTAATGCACCTTTAATATCAATTATACTGTGACATTTATATTGAATTACAGATCTTTTCTTAGGACTGACACTTTGCTGCCTTCATTCTCTCTGGATTCTTCAAAGGGTGTTTTACACTTAACATACCCACGCACACACGGTAGCACAAGTGGATAGCACTGTGGCTTCACAGCGTCAGGGTCCCAGGTTCGATTCCCTGCTGGGTCACTGTCTGTGCGGAGTCTACATGTTCTCCCCATGTCTGCGTGGGTTTCCTCCGGGTGCTCCGGTTTCCTCCCACAGTCCAAAGTTAGGTGTATTGGCCATGTTAAATTGCCCTTAGTGACCAAAAAGTTTAGGAGAGGTTATTGGGTTACGGGGATAGGGTAGAAGTGAGGGCTTAATTAATTTGCAGGAAGTCAGCACTGGCTGTAACAATTCTGAAGTGCACTTTTCCACTCAGTTTGGTATATGGCCCAGTTAAGAAATGCTTCTTCACTGTCAGATCAAACTGAGAATTTTGCATTGATAGACACATTTACAAAACTGGCCCCACACAGATTCATCAATGAAACCGACTTTCATGTCATTGCAAAGAAAGTAGGAACTTAGGAAAACACTTCTGTGCGTTGATCATTATCCACCAATTTAGAGTATCCAAATTTCCAACTGGTATTTAAGTACCCTTTTTAATACCCTCACTGGTATAACTTCCAGTGTCACTAAAATAATCACTTTGGTTCAGGAACAGGTATAAATCCAGATTAACAACATCAAGCCACAATTGATATGGTGGAAGCTAAAACGTGGATTCTCAGGATCAGAATCCTGGTCAGAGAGAGTAATATTTTCACTAATGAACCATCTCCAAGTAAATTAATTCTATCCCAATATATTGCGAGCTATGTTAAAAGCTGTTTTTTTCCCCCATTAGCCACTATACCAACCTAATCGGGACTCTTTTACAGGGTCTTTTCCTCAGTAAACACATCAGTGGATACCAGAGCAACATGGATTTTAAGATGTAACTGTGTCACTTCCACATGCCAAAAGAAGGCCCAAGAAATATATCTGCTGCTCCCATTTCACTTCTGACACCTTGTGGCTGCAGTGATCATATTTCTCACCATTCTGGGAAGAGACCTAACTAGATGGTGACCATCAGACATAGAAGCAGAATTAGGCCACTCGGCCCATTGAGTCTGCTCCGCCATTCAATCATGACTGATATTTTTCTCGTCCCCATTCTCCTGCCTTCTCCCCATAACCCCTGATCCCCTTATAACGGTGTATAATTCCATACAAAATCACTTTGAAATGCATGGGTGGGCTTCTTGAGAGAAGTGAAATGTATTTTCTGCTGATAGTTTGAGGACTTACAGAAAAAAATATCACTTGCATTTGCATAACAGCTAGTTCCTGAGTCTGCAAAGGATGTTCTATATATTCAGGAAAATGCATATCTATTCCTGCCATTTTGTAACTCCAAAAGGACCAGGGTGTTTAAGCTCATGCTAAATATCATAGTGTTGAAGGCCTTTGTTTGAGGACATTGAAGTGGTGAAAACCGAGAACTAACTAATTAGAGTAGACCTGAAGGGTTAAATAATTTCATATTGGAGTCCAGGATTTGCCAAAAAAATGTATTAACCATAAATGTTGTGGAATGGATCAGATGTTTCTTAGCACCTTCCTCCCCAAAATCTTTGCTTTGTCACACTGCTTGTTTTGGATGAGCAGACATTGCCTCCGACTGAGCAAAACCTTTGGTTCCTAACACAAACTTGATCCTCCAGTTACTGCTTCTATTGCTCTCCTTAGCAGCTGCCTGAGACTTAGCAAATTGGTGTCGTATTTGATTCTGAGATGAGATCTCACTGCATATCCACTTCTTCACCAAAATCACTTAGTTCCATCTCTGGAACATTAACTGACTACACCTGTGCCTCAGATCATCTACTACTGAAGCCTTTGACCATGCCTTTGTTACATCTCAGGCTTAATGACTGTGTTCTTCAGGCAGGTTGTCCACCATCCATCCTATGTAAAATTGAGTTCAGCCAAAACTCTGTTGCCCTTTATTCTATTCTAATTCTTATCAAGGAAAGAGCACACCATCCTTGTGCTTGCTGACCTACACTAGCACCTGGTCCAGTAACACCTTAATCACATCATTCTATGGACTTAGCTATCCCTCCCTCGGTAGCCTCCTCCAGTTCTGCAAATCTTTTGAGATCTCACTCCTCCAATAGCGGCCTCTTGTCCATCCTTGATTTCCTACAGCCCACCATTAACATCTGTACTTTCAAGTGTCTCGGCCATAAATTAAAACTGCTCTGCCTCTTCCTTCCTTACGGTATTCTTTAAAACCAGTCTAATTAAATAAGCTTTTGGTCATCTGTGGACGGGATTGGGGCGGCACGGTGGTGCACTGATTAGCACTACTGCCTCATGATGACGAGGACCCGGGTTCGATCCCGTCCCCAGTTACTGTCTGTGTGGAGTTTGCTCATTCTCCCTGTGCGTGTGTGGATCTCGCCCCACACCCCAAAGATGTACAGGTAAGTGGATTGGCCATGCTAAATTGTCTCTTAATTGGAAAAAAAAATGAATTGGGTACTTTAAATTTAATAAACAGTGGACGCGATTCCAGCAGAGAAGCACTATGGCTCAGTATTTGATTTTTTTTAACATTTTAGTGAGGCACCTTGTTTTTTTTTACTATTTTAAAGGCACTATATAAATGCAACTTGTTATTGGTAAATTAAGTTTTCGCTGGTAGAATTTTCTGTACAAAGTGCTGATATTTGAATCTTGGGAATGAATAATGTTCCATTAAAAATTGGCTAGAATATTGAAAACCACAGATCTTATCTGAGGAGTAACAATAGGATAGGTGTACTGACTACACTGCTACAGGGTGCCTTGTTGGGACTATTGCTATTTTTGATTAAGTCAGTAATTTGGATTAAGAAACTCAATCGCAATTGATCCCATTTGGGCATTAATCACATTTGCTGATGGCAGCTTGGGCAGGAAGTTCATTTGGAGGAAGAAGCACAAAAGTTACAAACCAATATATGTAAAGAAACAGAGTAATGAGAAATGAAATTTAATACAGACAAGTGTAAACTACTGCAGGTAAAAAGGAAAATGTATGGGAAGTTTAATGAAATTTGCATTCATGATCTGCAGGAAGGTACTGAAGGCACGGTTGCTAAGTTTGCAGATGATACAAAGATCTGCAGAGGGGCAGGTAGTATTGAAGAAGCAGGAGGGCTTCAGAAGGACTTGGACAGGCTAGGAGAGTGGGCAAAGAAGTGGCAGTTGGAATACAATGTGGAAAAGTGTGAGGTTTGCACTTTAGAAGGTAAAATGGAGGCATATTTTCTAAATGGGAAGATGCTTAGGAAATCAGAAGCACAATGGGACTTGGGAGTCCTTGTTCATGATTCTCTTAACTTTAACGTGCAGGTTCAGTCAGCAGTTAGGAAGGCAAATGCAATGTTAGCATTCATGTCGAGAGGTCTAGAATACACGACCAGGGATGTACTTCTGAGGCTATATAAGGCTCTGGTCAGACCCCATTTGGAGTATTGTGAGCAGTTTTGGGCCCTGTATCTAAGGAAGGATGTGCTGGCCTTGGAAAGAGTTCAGAGGAGGTTCACAAGAATGATCCCTGGAATGAAGAGCTTGTCGTATGAGAAATGGTTGAGGGCTCTGGATCTGTACTCGTTGGAGTTTAGAAGGATGAGGGAGGATCTCATGGAAACTTACAGGATACTGCGTGGCCTGGATAGAGTGGACGTGGAGAGAATGTTTCCACTTGTAGGAAAAACTAGAGGCAAAGGACACAATTTCAGACTAAAGGGACGATCCTTTAAAACAGAGATGACAAGGAATTTCGTCAGCCAGAGCGTGGGAATCTGTGGAACTCTTCAGCACAGAAGACTGTGGAGGCCAAATCACTAAGTGTCTTTAAAACAGAGATAGATAGGTTTTTGATCAATAAGGGGATCAAGGGTTATAGGGAGAAGGCAGGAGAATGTGTATGAGAAAAATATCAGCCATGATTGAATGCCGGAGCAGATTCGATAGGTCGAGTGGCCTAATTCTGCTCCTATGTCTTATGGCCTTATGAAGTTCACATTCTGTGAGTGATGTTGAAATAGTTACTAATTAAATTGAAAGTGTCTGAGTCTTCGTAGATCAAAGCTGAACTTGTTCAAGGAATGCAAAGCAACAATCAACAATGTAATTTGAAGATTGACTTGTGTTGTAAAAGCAGTGGAATGCAAAATGTGTTCATAATCAAAATTTTGAGTACTAAAGTAGACCATACCTTGAGGGCTCTGTCCAGTTCTGACTACCAAAACACGAGGCTAATTCCGAGTGTCAAAGGTCTGTGATGAATTATTGGAGGAACTGGAATTTTACTCACTGAACAAGGTAGCTGAGATAAAAGCAAAATACTGCCGAAGCTGGAAATCTGAAATAAAAACAAAGTGCTGTAAATTGCTCAACTGGTAGTGCCAAGGTGCCTGGTCCATGTTTGTGTCGACCAGTACTGGGAGACCGCAACCTGGTGAAATCTCCCAGACACAGCCCTGAGGCACATTTAAACATGCAAATCTGCATCACGCCCAGTGAGGGTCTCGCCTTAACACCAAACCAAGCGCGATGATGCCGCGGAATTGCGCCCTTCAGCTCAGATATTAATGAGCATTGATTTTTCAATTTTAACTGTGCATACCAACTTGATTTCCACTACAATGAAATAAATTAACTCGACTTTTTTTTTTTGCAGGTTTTAAGTCTCGGAAATCACTCTCGAAACAGGTGAGTGATCCTGAGAAAGTGGGGGTTTGGTTGGGAGTGGAAAACTGGTTGTGGAAGATTTAGAACATAGAACATAGAACAGTACAGCACAGAACAGGCCCTTCGGCCCTCGATGTTGTGCCGAGCAATGATCACCCTACTTAAACCCACGGAACCCGTATACCCGTAAACCAACAATCCCCCCCATTAACCTTACACTACGGGCAATTTAGCATGGCCAATCCACCTAACCTGCACATCTTTGGACTGTGGGAGGAAACCGGAGCACCCGGGGGAAACCCACGCACACACGGGGAGGACGTGCAGACTCCACACAGACAGTGACCCAGCCGGGAATCGAACCTGGGACCCTGGAGCTGTGAAGCATTGATGCTAACCACCATGCTACCGTGAGGCCCCTTTGTTGCTCATTATACACACTGCCTGATTTTCCTTCCTATAATGGAGAGAAAAATTTGAGTGGCATGCATTGCAGTAGTGGAGTGATCCACTACTGCCAAGTTTCCACCCCTTACCTGCCAAAAGCGAAACTTGATTCCAAGGCGTTTAAAGTGTTGTTTAGCATACACACACCATTTTTACCTTTGGGGAATAGTGGGGAAGTGATGGAAGGATTCTTGAGCTGATCATCAGCCTGTTGTACCATGTTGTGAACACTCCTTCCATGAGCAAGAAGTCCTGGTGTTGGACTTGAACCGAGAGCTTCTGGGCCAGAGGTGGGATGCTACTACTGTGTCATAAAGCCTCCTTGTTTAAAATATATCGTGACTGAAATCATATTTAATTTTTCAGAAGATAAGAAAGGAGAAAGTATATCTAAAAGTTTACAACATGCTATTTAGAAGCAGCAATTTTCTTACTGGGTATATAAAAATATTTTTCAAGATTTTTTGCCCCTCCATCTCCCACAAGGATGTTCTGAGGGATCTATGCCTCTCACTTGAATGCAGGCCAAACAGCCTCCATCCATCACCATTGTCTGGCTGAACCTGTTCTCTCTTAACAATTTCTCCTTAAACGTGTCTCACTTCTTCCAAATAAAAGTTGTAGCTGTGAGTACTGAAATAAACCCTAATTATGCTTGATATTTTATGGACTATGTGGAGCATTCCTTGCTCCAGTCCTATTCAGGCACCCTCCCATGACTATTTTTGCGGTACATCGATGACGTGCAGTTAGGTAATTTGGACATTCTGAATTTTCCTTCAGTGTACCTGAACAGGCGCCGTAGTGTGGCGACTAGGGTATTTTTACAGTAACTTAACTGCAGTGTTAATATAAGCCTATTTGTGATAATAAAGATTATTATTATTGGGGACAAGAAAAAAAGGGCAGCCAAGCAGGGGCTTATTGACTCCATACTGGAGGTGGATCGGCAGTACTCCAGGGTCCCAATCGTGAAACTGCTTATGGAGAGGAAAAAGCTGCAGATGGAATTTGATTTGCTGTCCACAAAGTAGAATGGAGAAACCTCATGGAGGTATTTGAATGGTTTGGCTTTGGAGCAGGGTTCTCCACATGAGTGAAGCTCCTGCACAGCGCTACTATGCCGAGCATATGGATGAACGGCATCAGATTTGAATACTTTCGACTGCACAGGGGAACGAGGCATGGGTGCCCGTTATCCCCTCTCCTGTTCGCACTGCCAATGGAACCACTGGCCATCGCCCTTAGAATGATGGAGTGGTGGGCGGGCATTTGGAGAGGGGGCAGAGAGCATAGAGTCTCGCTCTCAGCAGATGACTTGCTCCTCTGTGTCCAACCCTCTAGGATGGGAAAGATAACCGGACTCCTTAGGGAATTTGGTGCCTTCTCAGCTTACAAACCCAACCAGGGAAAGAGCAAAATCTTCCCAGTGAACCCTTGAGAGGGAGAAACGGGGCTGGAAGATCTCCTGTTTGAAATTACCCAAACCAAGTTCAGGTACCTGGGGATTCAAGTGGCCATATCTGGATGGGGCCCAACAAATGGAACCTCTCCAGCCTGGTAGAGGAGGTGAAGAGGGACCTGAAAAGATGAGACTCACTCCTGCTTTCGCTAGCGGGAAGGGTACAGGCGGTCAAAATGATCATGCTGCCTAGGTTCCTCTTCATATTCAGATCACTCCTGACCTTCACCATGGTCGACCAGTTAATCATGGCCGTCTTAGGAGGTAAAGTCCCTAGGATACGCAATCTTGCAGCGAGTCGACACATGGGAGGCCCGGTCCTACCGAACCCACTATTCTGTCACAGAGCGGCAAACACAGAGAGAGTGAGGGGTGGCTAAGGGAACTGCAGGCGGACTGGGTCAGAATGGAGGATACCTCCTGCACGGGCTCGCCCCTCTGAGCGCTGGCCATTGCACCACTCCTGGCCCCTCCACACAACCCTCCAGGAGCCCGGTGGTAGTGGCCACACTAAGGACATGGAACTAGTTCAGGTGCCATTTCAAGCTTGCGAGATGTCCACAGAGACCCCCATCTGCAACAACTATAGGTACATATTAATGTAAACAATGTAGGAAATGATAGTACTGGGACTACTGTCACAGACGAGCTGGCAGCTTGTGATACTTATGTTGGTTTGTTATCATTTTAGCTATTAGTACTGTTTTTATGTCGCTTTGCAAAGTTTTGATTTTAAATGCGAAAATTCCAATTAAAATATTTTCCCAAAAAAAGGTAAAAATATATTGAGATGGCTTTTTTCTCACTTAAAATACTTGGTGTTGCAGGAATTGGACAACATGCTTGCAGAAACTCCTCCAGTATGGAAAGGATCTTCAAGACTCTTTCGAACTTTGAATGATAGAGGTGAGTGAAATTATTTTGAGAAATTGACACTATATCAATCATTGTGAACCCATGACTTGTAGCCAATACTGGTGTTCTGGGTCAGTTGCAACTCAACTTATTTACACATGATAATGTTGGACCACGCGGAAACACTGGGCGGCAAACTTTTATGAAATATGAAACTTCTGGTTTGATTGGTTTATTCCCTTGATATAGTTTCATGTAGCACATTTCATGAGATCTGGTAAATTGATATTTTGCCATTCTTTGGCAACTAAGGTCAAAATACATTGACTTTAAGTTGTGTGGACTTCGTAGATTCTGTACTGAAAATGCAACTTCATTTTCTTTGCACTTTAGTCACCACAGACATAATTTCATAAAAATTGTATGTATTTAAATTGAATTGTAGCAATAATATCAATAGACAGTGCATTAAAAAACACGTTTTAAAAAAAAAACTTATGCATAGTGAGGTACATTTCTCTTGCAATTGAAAGTCTAATGTAATTTGAAACTTGTCTGAAACAGTATTTTTTAAAGTTTAAGGGGAAGAAATTCAATGCCGCATTTAAAGACTGCATGGCGAAGTTTTGAACGTGTAACCATTTTAACATTGCACACATTCCATTATTTTCACTTGTCAGTCTACAAAATTATCAAGGCAAGTACAGCTGCATATTGCCCAACATTTATCCAGAACCATAAATGTAAAAGAAGTCTCATGATCGAGGCCAAATGGAAATAAAAGTCTGAAAAAGAAAGATTAATAAATGTGATCAAAAGCTTGGAGGCGTTTTTTAAAAGAGGAAAGAGAGCTGAAGAGGTAGAGTGGTGTAAGATAGAAATTCCAGACAGGTGCGCCCAATAATTGCAAGGTGAAGTGAAAGGATAAGAGAAACGATGTGCAAGAAGCCAGTATTGTAAAAATCTTGAAATCCGAGGGATCAAGATGTAATCGAGGATGTGGAGTTAGGATGAGGTGAAGCTATGGAGGGATTAAAGATGAGGCATTAAAGGGATGGGTAGCAAATGTTAGTCATTGAAGACTGGAGTAATGGGTGAGCAGAACTTAATTTGGGAAAAGGTAGCGGAGTTATTGACAAATTGGAGTCTATGTAGCATGTACGGGAGCAAACGGGCTGTTGGAATAGTTGTTTCATGGGTGATGAAAGCATATTTTAAGGGTTTCCCTTGTCAAGGGACTGAGCTCAGAAGAGTGGAAAAGAAAAGCCTTGTATAGATACTGCATGTCAAGACCAAAGTATATCGAGACCAAGAGATTTTAACTTAGCAATTAATTTTACAGTCCATCCTTTAAAAGGAAATGTGGCCAGTGGCATAAGGCTATTTTGTATATTTACTTCTGTAAGCATTACTGTGAATAGTTTTGAAATTTTTTTTTAAATTGTTCCAGATGGGACAGTGTAGACATTCATGGAAAGTTAGAAAAGGATAAAAATGCTTTGAAACATTGTCTATATATGAATGAAACTGGTTTGTATTCTGTATTCCAAAATACAGAAAGCCTTACTGTAGTTTGGGTCTAGTAATTAAAGGATCTAAAATGTAGTTTCTGCTAAAATGTGGGATGAAAGCCTTGGTATGCAGCAGTAAATTTTAAGAGGATCATACAATGTTTTTTTCATTTTTGTGGACTTAGATGTGCTTCACTTTCCCACTACTATATGTTTCCTATTTCTATTAACAATGCTAATACTTTGTTTTCAAAAGGAAGTTGATGTCATTTGGTGTTTGTTTTTTAAAGTTTTAATATATTGGCGATGTTCCACAATTTGTGTGCGGATAGTTTTATCTAAATATTAAATTTGAAAAGTTAAATGTTTCTGAAAAAATGCTGAAATTACTGATTTTTCATGCCATTTGTTGGTAGGAGTTTAGGCGATTTAAAAAATCTTACATTTCGAGAATGTTGCTCATTGTTGATGGATAAAGCTGTCATTTGAGCTTTGAGGAGTTAATTCCTACACTCTGAATACCTGTGATGTAGGTACTTTTCCACACTCAGACCAAATACCGATGTTGGAACTGAAACTGAGCACCAGAACTGGGTTGAAACCTGTTAATCCCGGTGTTGAGTTTCAAACCAAAGCAAAGTCACTCACAAAGGCATTATGCTAGCCGTCAAACAATGCTCATCTTTAGAAGGGCTTGTGAAGGCCCTCGAGAATGTCAAAGACTATTTGAGGTCCCTGGCTAGCAAGACAATTTTATGTTCTTACTACAGATCATTGTGAATAGAATTAACTGTTAGAGTAGCATTGAGTTACAGTGTATGCAAGAAAGCTTTTTGTGAGGTGTTGCTGTGGAATTTTTCTGTTAACAACATCTATTTGAACTTTTGCCTTGTCAGTGTCAATTATTTGAACTAGAATTTGAAGGCATTCACAAAGAAACACAGCAACACTTTGTAATTCAGTAGGTATTAAGTATTTTTGTAATATAAACATTGCTTATTCCTGGAGAGAACTTTAACAGAAGGTGGTATTGTCATAGACTTGACTGGAGGGGGAAGAATTTTGGGTTTGAATCCTGCAGGTTCCTGTGTAATCCTGCTAGAAACCACTGCAAGACTGTATTTACTATAGAAGCTATCTGATCTCTTTCAAGAAACAATATTGTGAATTCCTTTTTAAGATCAGTTTTTATTTAGCAGAGGAAAATGCTGAAGTGGAATCTTATCTGTTGTCTTATCTCCCAAACATGCTGAGATAATATAATGGAAATAAAGTGTAGTGGACACTACCTTTGTACAGC
Organism: Scyliorhinus canicula; assembly: GCF_902713615.1. Classification (NCBI taxonomy): domain Eukaryota; kingdom Metazoa; phylum Chordata; class Chondrichthyes; order Carcharhiniformes; family Scyliorhinidae; genus Scyliorhinus; species Scyliorhinus canicula. Next base: position 111,569,935 of record NC_052148.1, on the reverse strand, counting down.
TATATCAACAGTCCCAATTTATTTACAAGTCTGTCAGTTGACAACATTCTTGCTGCTAGTAAACTTGTCATGTTAACTGCACTCTAATGTGAATGGTGAAGTTTATTCATCATGTATTGCATAGAAATTCTGAAGTCCCACCAACATTATTTTTCTGCTTCTCAAATTGTAATTTTTTCCAATTTGATTTGATTTGATTTGATTTATTGTCACATGTATCGAAGTACAGCGAAAAGTATTTTTCTGCAGCCGAGGGAATGTACACAGTACGTATATAGTAGACAAAAGAATAATCAACAGAGAACATTGCCAAATGGTACGTCGTCAAACGGTGATTGGTTACAGTGTGGAACAAGGGGCCAAACAAAGCAAATACATGAGCAAGAGCAGCATAGGGTGTCGAGAATAGTGGGTGCGATTCTCCGACCCCTATGCCGGGTGGGAGAATCGCGGGAGTGCCGGGCGATTCCCACCATGCCGCTCTGGCACCCGCACGCGATTCTCTCGCCCCCCCCCCCCCAAAAAACGGCGTGCCACGTTTCACGACAGGCCGCTCGGAGAATCGCCGCTCGTCGTTTCTAACAGGCGAGCGCCGATTCTCCGGCTCGGATGGGCCGAGCGGCCTGCCCAATCCGACGGGTTCACGCCGGCGCCAACCACACATGGTCGCTGCCGGCGTGAACAGCGCGCGAACGCTGCGTGTGCGGCCTGTGGTGGGGGGGGGGGGGGGGGGGGGGGGGGAGAATCGAGCACCAGGGGGGTGCTCAGTAGGGGTCTGGCCCGCGATCGGTGCCCACTGATTGGCAGGCCGGCGTCTCTAAAAGACGCACTTTCTTCCTCCGTCGCCCCGCAAGATCAATCCTCCATGTCTTGCGGGGCGCCCGCGGGGAGGACGGCAACCGCGCTTCGATCTTCCTTTACTTCCCTCCCTCTTAGTCTCCTCTTCTCACTCCTCCCCAATTTTAATACAGTTATCTGTCTGTCCTCTAAAAATCCTCCTTTATGTAAATCACTTCATTGATCTGAAATGCCTGTGTGTAATCCCATAGGATATTAACTAGCAATATATTAAAAACTTCATAATTTCTATGAAAACGTTTTGTTCTTTCACAAGATGTGGGCTTTGCTAGCTAGGCCAGTGTTTGTTGCCATTCCCAAATGTCCTTGATTATGTGATGATGAGCCTCCTTCTTGAACTATTGCCATCCACCTGGTTTGAGTACACCCATGGTGCTGTCGGGGAGGGAATTCCAGGATTAGATCCAAAGACGGTGAAGAAATGGTGATGTATTCCACGTCAGAACGGTGTATAGCTTGGAGGGGAACTTGCAGGTGATAGTATTTCCATACAGCTGATGCTGTCCTTCTTCGAGGTGGTGGAGTTTGTGGGTTTGAATGTGCTGTCAAAGGATTACCCAGTGTATATTAGGTCAGCCAGTAACGCACCAATCAGAAGGACTCCAATGTCCTTATTACAGAACTTAAGGCTGGTTGAGTGAGAAACTCTCATAACATACAAGAAGTTTTTATTCACTTTTATACTGACATAGCCTCCAAGACTATGAGTCAAGTGCTGGAAAATGGGAGTAGTGTAGTCAGATCTTTGTTGACCGGCGTGAAAATGATAGGCCAAATGGCCTCCTCTGCTGTAGACGTCTATAAAGTAGGAAAATAGAGTTAAGGTACAGATAAAGCATGTTAGGCCAGTTGAAGGGGCTATTGAATATAAAAATTACTTATAATTTTAAGTATTATTTGAAGTTAATAAGCGGAAATATGGTACAGATATAGAATCTCAAAACCGGCCACCTTGGAACTGAATCCATACCGGATTTCGGTTCATACCAGTTTTCAGGTTGAGCGCTTTGGTTCCGACCAAGTAGGGAAAGACAGATTTATGAAGCTGATAACTAGTCGACGCACCAACACTCAATGCAGCACCTAGCCTAGGAAGCCGTTAAGTTATTTTTCTCATTTTATGATCATTCAAATTCACGCAGAGTAGTTTAAAAAAATATCCGTTTTTCAGACAACGTTAATGTTCGGATAGCCGAGACACTGAACCTGCACACACTTTCTTGAAACAGACATGAACTAAATCAGAATCATTTTAATCCCATGTGAGAATGGTTAGAGAGTACGTTTTGATGATTGTACACCGTTTTTAATAAAATATGATAATACATTTGTTTCTGGTTACACAACCATGTTCATTATTTTCTCTCTCAAAAATGTAGCCCCAGTGGAATTTGTTGATAGCCTGCTTATATTTAAATGTCACACTTCTATTAACATTATAAATGTCAGAATCATGTTCTATCTTACTTTCTTATGAAATTGTTTACAAAACTGTATATTTTCACAATTAAGAACCCCAACCAAAATTATTTTTGTGAAGTCTGGGGTAATCATATAATCATTATACTGATGTCACCAGCCACACACTGCACGGAAACTGAAAGCATACACATATGTTAAGAACTGCTGCCAATTCATTAGTCTAAGTTTATTGAGTTGATCCAATTCTCATTAAATCAGTCCATCAGTCTCTCTTCTACTGGACACCTATCTACACAGCTTGGCATTATCAGCAAATGTTGTATAACACCGAATGTAAAACAGTCCCAACATGCTTCACAGGTATGTGCATAGGAAAACAGACCAGGGAATGGGAAGCAGGAAGGTAACCAAAAACCTCCAGAATTATGGGTTTTGAGGAAGTTTTCAAAAGGGAGGGAATCCGAAAGATTTATATAGCATGACGCATGCGGCCTCAAGAACGCTCTGCTGCCAGTGGTGTGGCAAAGGGAAGCATGTTTGTTTGGCATAGAGGAACAGAAGGTTGGGAAGGGGATATAAAATACTGGAGGAGGTGGCGGCCATGGTGTGTGTGGTTGCACATTTTGAGTTCCTGCTCGTGGCAGTTTTTTCAGACCTTTTCCCCGGTTAATGGGTGGATGTGAGGAGGCAAAAAAGGTGCAGGTGAGTGAGTGGAATGGATTGGTGTATGGAGCTGAGGGTCAGAAGCAGTCACAAAAGAGGGAATCGGGCTGTAAGAGTTGGCGTGGTACCTGCGATTCATGTGGAGATGGCAGAGGGGAAGGGAGCAGCCTTGCCAGTTCAGTGGTCAACAGAGCAGCTGGTGGGCTTCCTGAATGAGCAGTTCTCCCAGCAACGCAAAGAGAGTCTGGAAGACCTATCCCGGGCGGTGGATTCGATTTAAGGCTGTGGTCGACTGCGTGGAGATATAGCTGGCGGCCCTGGGTCAGGCAATCCAGAAGATGGAGGAGATGGTGGGGTTCTCTGCTGGAAGATGGGGGGGGGGGGGATGTTGATCTCTTTGATTGGGCTTGAGGTGAGGTTGTTTGTTTGCACTAATAAGATATTTGAGCGGGGACTGGGCGGAGGTGAATCAGTGGGAGGTAGGATGTTAGGAACCATGGGAGGGGGCTACCAGGCTAGCTGGGCGGGCTAGTTCATGGAAGCGCAGTGGGGGGATGGGGGCAGGGGTTCTTCGGGGAGCTGGGGGGGAATGGGGGACGTACTGCTGACCGAGGTAGGGCTTTTGAAGTGTAAGGGGAGGAGGATCAATGATGGTGGGCGCCCGAGGGCGGCCTGAGGAGGTGCGGGACACGATCTAGAGGCTGGCCCACAACTGACGGAAGAGGGTCCAGACGGGTGGCAAGATGCCGCACATCACAGAGTCCTCACCCCCTCTGAGGAACAGGAAGAGGTGGAGGTTGTCGGGGTGGCCAAGGACAGATTAGTCTCCACTGTAGAGGTCGCGAAGCCACAGAGCCAAGGATCCACCTGCCCCCACACAGATGACCAGTCAAACGTGAGTTGTTAATGCCATACAGACTGAGCCATCTCTCTCACTGAACACATGTCCATTCTCCCACAGGACCTGAAGCCGACCACGCTGGTCTTACGGCCAACCATAACTACTATTATCAATTCCCCATTAGCAATAGCCTTCAGCCATGCAGCAGAGGCCTCCACTGTCTTTGGGAGTTAAGCGTGTTCAGTGGAGCAGGAGGGCTGGGCTTGCCCCTGCAACTGGACCACGCGGTCCAGGGGTTGGCATGGTGGACCCGCGAGTGTTCAGGCACCCACCCCCTCCAGATTTTGTCCCAGTTGATTTGTTAAATATCAGGTCCTCTCGGCCCAAACATACTCCCCATGCCCCATACTCATGACTCCTTATAGTCCCTATGCCAACTTAGTGCCAAATCATGTCAGTCCATGTTCCACCCACCAACCCTTTGCCCTTACACCCTCCATACCAACTCAGCCCAGTATCTAAGGTAGGCAGATCTCAGGAGCTATGCGAGAAGAAATAACATAACATTTTAGTGTAATTTGCAAATTTGGCTGCAGTACATTCTATCACTGCATCCAAGTCATTGATACAGATTGTAAATAGTTGGAGACCGAGGACCAAACAGTGTTGCACACTTCTAGTTCCACCTTACTGACCAAAAAAGACCCATTTAACCCCACTCTCTGCTTTCTGCTGGTTAGCCAATCCTCTATCCAAGCTAATATATTACACCCAAACCCTATGGGATCATATCTTGTGCGGCACCTTATCAACTGCCTTATGGAAATCCAGATATGCTGCATCAACAGGATCCCCTTATCCATTTTGCTTGTTACATCTTCAAAGAACTCTCACAAGTTAGTCAAACATGATTTACTGTTCATAAAACCATGCTGACTCTGGTGGATTGCATTTTGATTTTCCAAATGTTCCGCTACAACTTCCTTGATAATGGATTCCAACAATTTCTCAACGACCGATGTTAAACTAACTGGTCTATATTTTTCTACTTTCTGCCTTTCTCCCTTTTTGAACAGGGGCATTATATTGACCATTTTCCAATTCACTGGAACCTTTCCAGAATCCAGGGAATTTTGGAATATTATAACCAATGCCTCCACTATCTTTGCCACTTCCTTTAAGACCCTCCCTCCATTAGACTAGTAAGGTTCTTGTCCAACATTTCAGGATCTCATTAAGTTGAGTGCCTCTGCAATTCCTCTCTGGTCATGGGCTGCCTGCCCCAGTGTTTAAATATCCCTATCGTCTTGATTTGGAACAGGTTGATGTCCTGCAGAGTTAGTGGCCAGTGATCTTCCACAATTCCAGCAGTGGAGGAGCAGGAACTCTGGAATTGTTTGGCCACTTTTTATATTTTTGTGTAATAGCTTGATTCTTGTATTAAAATGTATTCTGCAAGAGTAATACTTTTTACCTTTTTAACAAATTCAATCTATGTACACATCTTCTATTTAATTTTTCTCAAGGCACCTCCACAGTGACCTTCCTGTCATGTTTGTAGTCTTGCTGGAAGTCCCTCTTTTTTTTTTTGCGACCATTTCAAAGTCTTTCTCCCATAACACTCGATGCAGTCAACCAAAACTATCTAAGCATAGGTCACAATCTACTACAACAAAGGGCAGAATGCTTTCAGAGACGGGTAGGTAGTTTACTTCATGTTTAGATACTTGTTGCCCGACAGATGTTCTTCTCTTTGTTAGATGACAATCTCTTTGTAAAACAAATAAAAACAAAATAAAAAAGTATTCACATTAATTGAGTGATTACCTAAGGGTGTTTTACATCCTCTTATCAAAATCCAAGAAGTACCTTATCTGGAGGTGAATGTCACAGGTATCTCAATTTTATTTGAGTTTGTAACAACTTAAAAGGTCAATTATATTTGTTCTCCATTTCTTTGTGCTTCAGGGAACACAAGCAACAAGTTGTAAGGCAGCAGACCATTTAACTTCAACAAATTCACTTTATCATCATCAGTTTCCATATAAACAGGAGACCATTCTCAAAGGATAAAAACCTTGATTTGGAGCATTTTTATTTACAATGCTATATTGTCAGTACAATACTAAAAAACATTGGGAGATAGTGTGCAGATAATTTACTCCAGAAAAGTTGTAGTGAATAGTGATACTTGAAACATTCTCTTTCTTTTGCTAACTAACCTGTAGTTCAGTAAGAAGTCTTACAACACCAGGTTAAAGTCCAACAGGTTTGTTTCAAACACTAGCTTTTGGAGCACTGCTCCTTCCTCAGGTGAATGTTGCAGTTGATTTTATTTTCCTATTGCAAAATAATCAAAAGTGCCACTTTCTCCCCTTTTAGGTCTGATTGCCTACACAGAATATTTGTTTCTTTTGTGCATACTAACAAGTGAGTCTGAAACTAGCATGTTTAATAATTTTAACTAAGAATTCTACATGTTACCATTTTGCTAATGAGTATAAGTTAACAGTATATTAGCAATTTTCACAGCTGCATGTTTCTAATCGTTGTTACAGTGTCAACAATAAATTGTGAATTGAAGTACAAAAATAAGCCATTCGCAACTTTAATTTTTAATTGTATCACCATTATTACAGTAATTATCTTATTTTTATACATTCAAAAGTTCTGTCAAATATTAGCCGAATATCAAACTTGCAGCAGTAACAGAAAAGTACATAAGATTTGCCAAGCCTGAAAAGGCAAAAAATGGTTAAAGTTTCAAGTGGAGACCTTTTGTTAAAACTGAGAAAAGGAAGTAATAGGAACCACAAAACAAATCAAAGTGAACAGAAAAATAGGTGCAAGTCAAGGAGTCGCCACCCAACTATTCCATCTTTGATCTGATACATTGTTCCAACCAATCTCAGTGAAAACATCTATCCTTGTTTTACTCCAGGGACTTAGAATCCTTCAAATCGGAACGACAGAATTTCAAATTTTAATCATCTGCATTCCAGTTAGTTCCATTCCATTTTGGGATGTGTTTTGTCTTATCCTTTGCTTGAGCCAGTTCTAAACTGGGCTATTTTTTTTATTTTCTGAAGAGTGTTTCCCTGTCCTTTTGTTCCATATTTCTATGAAATGCAATTAATTAATCAGGAACTGTTATTATTATTACATGGAGGGGCAGTACAGTGGCACAGCGATTAGCATTGCAGCCTCACGGCGCTGAGGTCCCAGGTTCGATCCCGGCTCTGAGTCACCGCCCATGTGGAGTTTGCACATTCTCCCCGTGTTTGCGTGAGTTTCGCCCCCACAGTGCAAAAGATGTGCAGGGTAGGTGGATTGGCCACGCTAAATTGCCCCTTAATTGGAAAGAAAAATGAATTGGGTACTCTAAATTTATTTTTAAAAAGAATTATTATTACATGGAGTACTTACTAATTTTATTCTCACCCATGTATTCCCCGTTGGCAGTAAGGAAAAGTTAATCCAGAACCGCTTTGCATGAAAGCAACTTGGGATGTTTTCACATATTAAAGACACTATATAAATGGTGCTGTGTGTTCTTTTATGCTTAGTTGGTAATATTTCTCAACAATTTAATATAATTTTAAGCACTGGAAGCTTAAGAAGGAAAACATTCTGGCCATGATTTTCCGGTTCTGCCGAAGGTGACCCCCTGTGGCAGATTCCTCAGCGGCGCAGGTACTGAGCAAAGTAAATGGTCATTGATGTAGGTGGGACCGGAAGATTCCGTCACCAGCCAATGTTGAGCCATCTCTGCTGCGGAAAAACTGTTGCAGGGGTGGGGGCATGGGCTGTGCAGCAGAAAATCCAGGCCTCAGTATAGATAAAATATCGTCAATGAAGCGGGAAGTTAGTATAAAGCAAAGGATATGAAGGATAAAGTAGTTTGGTCCCGTACTTACCAACATTGTTTCTCTGTCTTACTTTTTGATCATGCTTCCTGTTGGTAGATTTTAATGTCATAAACTTAACCATAAAAAAATCTTGCTTTTACATTACTGGCTCATTCTACGATTTGTCTTTTAATTTAATTCTCTTTTAACGATTGTTACCTGTAATTATTTATCCTAGTTTCTTATGAATTGGTAGTAATATACATTAATTCCTTGATTTCGCTATTGTGACATTGGGACATTTTATGATGTTAAATGTGTGAAATAAATATAAGTTGCTGACGCACCATAAAAGCCTATTTAATATTTTAAATACTCTCAATTAAAATGTTGTCATATTGGTTGACTTTATAGGATGCAAAAAGGAATCAAGGCACTGAAACATTTTGTATTTATCTGTTGTCTCTTTTACAACTAATGTATTGGTATTTTGAAAATATGTTGCAGAACCTCATGCAGGTTTTAAAATAGCTTTCAACATGTTTGATACTGATGGAAACAAAATGGTGGACAAGAAGGAGTTCTTAGTGGTATGTACTTTATACTATCCATTTGAAATCCAGTTTTATGTTAACTTCATTGACTGAAGAAAATGGTTTTTGAATTTCAAGTTTAAATGATGACTGGTTTTGATTACAATGAAAAATATATCCTTAAAAGGCTTTGCATCATGTAATTTTGTGGATTTATAAGAATTGTTCTCACTGCCTATCCCCCCCTCTCTCTCTCTCTCTCTCAGACACATGCACATACTCCTTCATTAAACAAAGCACTATGTCGATCAGTCGCTTATTTTTTTTCCTACTATGTAAGTACTGTGTACCTTCCCTTGGCTGCAGAAAAACACTTTTCACTGTACTTTGCTACACGTGACAATAACTCAAATCAAATAGTCAAATATCACAATCGCAGAATTGTTACAGAAAGAAGCTCTTCGGCCCATCATAAATGCACCAGCTCTTTGAGCAATCCACGAGTGCCACTCCCCTGTAATCTGCACATTCTTCCTTTTCAGTTAACAGTCTCCATCCTTTTTAAATGCTTCAGTTGACCCTGCCTCCACCACACTTTCAGGCAGTGCATTCCAGACTTCAACCAATTGCTGCATGACAAAAAAATCTAGTATCACTTTTCTAAATTTGTACTCTCCCCTTCACAGTCCTTTCATGAGTAAGCATAGTTTTCCCCTATCTACTTTGTCCAGATCCCTCATGATTTTGAATACTTCCATCAAATTTCCCCTCGACCTTCTTTACTCCAAGGAAAGCAGTCCTAATGTCGGCAATTGGTCTTCATAACTGAAATTCCTCGCCCCTGAAACCATTCTTGTGAATATTTTCTTGTACTTTTTTCAATGCTTTTATCCTTTCTAAAGTCTGTCCTTCAGAACTACACCCAATACTCCAGCTGAGGCTGAACTATCTTGTACAAGCCTCATGCGTCTTATACAAGTTCAAAATAACGCCCGAGTTTTATGCTCTATGCCCCTTTTAATTAAGCTTGGATGTTTTATTAACTGCTCTCTGAACTGTCCTGCCAACTTCAATAACTTATGCACATATATGCCCAGGTCCGTCTGCTCTTGCATCCACTTGAGAATTGGACCCTTTATTTTATATTATTTATCCATGTTCTTTTTACCAATATAGATCACTTCACATTTCTCTGCATTGAACTTTATCTGCCACCACTCCGCCCATTCCACCAACTTTTCTGTGTCCTTTTGAGATCTTCTTCACAGTTTACAATGCTTCCAAGTTTTGTCACATCTGAAGATTTTGAAATTGTCCCATGATCTAGGTCATTCTATACATATGGAAAGCAAATGTCCAAAACCACTGACCTCTGGTGAACACCACTACAAACCTTCCTCCAGCCCAAAAAACATTCATTAATCACTATGTCACTTGGCCACTTCCATTTCCATGTTGCTACTGCCCCTTTTATTTTATGAGCTATAACTTTGTTCACAAGTCTGCTGTGTGGCACTGTATCAAACGCTGTTGGAAGTCCATGTATACCATATCAACAGCATTACTCTCATCATTGATTTATTTAATTTGTACTTTATAAAGGGTCCACCCATCTGCTTCATCCCATTCTTATAAAGGGTCTCTATATAAAGGGCCTTTACATAAAGGGCCTTTTTTCACATGCTTATGGGTATGCTGCCCGTATTCAACATGTTCTGTATGTATTGAATACACACCTTGATGCCTCATCAACAGCGCATGCGTGTATGTTAGTGTGCGGGGAGGAGAGTAGAGGGGTGGGGCCTCTGCGCAGGGCCCTGTTGCCAAGGAAACCAATACGCATCTCGATGCCTCATGTGCGAGACCACACACAGGTCATGATCACCTGACACTGTCAGGTGATCCTGACCTTCGCGTGGTCTGAGGCATCGAGGTGCCTGAGAGTTACTGGGAGAAAAAAATCATGTTGAGGGAAGGTGGACTACAGTAAGTAGACTCAGCACTAGCTCTATCCGTGATCTTTGTAGAGCACTGCTATGTATTTAAAGAAAAGAAAGTGCTAAACATACGCGGGTCAGGCAGCATCAATGGGGAGAGAAGCAGAGAGTTAACGTTCCAAATTGTTGAAAGGTCATTGATCTCAAATTTTAACTCTGCTTCCCTCTTTCTATACTGATGGAGTGCAGCTGATAATACATTGCACATTATTGAGTTTCAGCAGGATTCAGTTCATAAATCCTTGTTTTACTTGTGGAAACTGCTATTTGCTGTGAGCGTGAAAGAAAAATGCTGAAAAAGTAAACCTGAATCATCATGCATCTGTTTAACTATACCTTTACTATCATAAACCCTAATTTGAACATCAGATCTGTTAGTGCTACTTCATGAAAATATTTTTTGAAAGAAAGAAATGCACTGGATTCCTTTTTTTATGTATAGTTTCTTGCAGGAATTCAATTAAGTTAATCAAACGTCAGGACAATTTTGAACTTCATGAAAAAAGGCAAATTCTTTATTCACATTTTTCATTCTTAGATTTACTGAATGTTTGACACTTAATTTGAAAACACCCACTCATGATGGTGTACATGTATGAAGCATTAGATTTGCATTTCCATTTGTGTTTTAGATTTTTGCAATAAAGATGTAAAGCTGCACTTCAGATTGGTGGGCAATTTTCCTTTGAAATGAAAATCCGTATTTTACTGCCAAAATACCGATTTTTGGTATCTGGAATACTGATTTCTGTTAGGAAAGGTTGGCAGCTCTGTGGAGGAGACTTGATGGGCCTAGTGGTCTATTCTGCTCCTATGTCTTATGAAATCTTGCATAATTTTTAAAACCTCTATTAGATTCTCCCTTGACGTTTTCTTTTCGTAAAGTTTACACTTTAAAATAATTTTTTCAAAACTTTCGCCTCTGAATTTGAAAAGAGTATGTGGTTTATATTTTTCATTACTCTTAATACCCATTTTAGCAAGATCCATCGCTGGGCAATTAGAGAGGCGAAGGCCACAAAATCAGACCCGTTCCCCTCCAGCAGCTCCGGCACTTCCGATACCCAAAGAGTGCCACCATTGGGTCCGGCCTGACCTCTACCCCCACAGTCTTGGACATTGTCCCGAACACCACTTCCCAGTATCTTTCCAGCTTCTCGCAACTCAGAACATGTGCGCATGATTCGCCGGCCCACGCCCACACTTCTCACAATCATCGGCCACCCCGTGGAAGAAGCTACTCATCCTTGTCTGGGTCATATGTAACTTGTGCACCACCTTGAACTGAATCAAGTTCATCCTTGCACAGAAGGAGGTTAAATTCACTCTACACATCGCCTCGCACCACAATACCCAGCCTATTTCCCCCTCCCAACTCCTCCTCCCATTTGTTCTTGACTCACCACCTGCGCATCCTGCCCCCCCCAACCACTCGTATATATCCCCAATCCTACCCCCTCCCAACTCATCCACGAACAGCAGTTGCTCCAATAACATGTACTCCGGCACCTGGGAAACATCCGCCACTCCTTTCGCACAAAGTCCCTTACCAGCATATATCCAAATTCATTCCCCCATGGCAACTCAAACCTCTCCTGCAACTCCTCCAGACCTGTAAACTTCCCTTCCAAGTACAGGTCAGTTGCCCTCACAAGTCCTGCTTCCCTCCACTTCCCACATCCCATCCATCTGCTCCGGTTTAAACCTATGGTTCCCACACAGTGGTGTCAACACCGACATCCCCCGCCAACATAATATCTCCGCAACTGATTCCACAACCTGACCGGCAACTATACCACCAGGCTCCCCATATATTTCCCCAGAGCTAGTGGCAGCAGAGACAGTCACTTCTACTTGCTTTGAAATGAAAAATCTTGGCAATATTTTCCAAGTCAATAGAAAATTAAAACTGGCATGGTGAAAAATCTGGTACCGATTTGCTACCATCCCATTTGCACTGCTGGTGTCAACCAACTTCACCCCTTATGTCTTTGCAGAATTTAATGTTTTTCTTTACTCCATGATCAGTTGAAAATTGTTTAGAGATCAGGGGCGTGATTCTCTGCCCCCCCATGCCGGGTGGGAGAATCGCGGGAGGGCCGGGCGAATCACGCCATGCCGCCCTGGCACCCCCCACGATTCTCCCACCCCCCCCCCCCAAAATGGCGTGTCGCGTTTTGCGACAGGCCGCTCGGAGAATCGCCGCTCGCCGTTTCTAACGGCGACCGACGATTCTCCGGCCCGGATAGGCCGAGCTGCCTGCCAAACCCGACCGGTTCACGCCGGCGCCAACCACACCTGGTCACTGCCGGCGTGAACAGCGCGCGACCGCTGTGTGTGGGGCCTGTGGGGGGCGGAGGGAGGATCGAGCACCACGGGCGTGCTCAGGAGGTGTCTGGCTCGCAATCGGTGCCCACCGATTGTCGGGCCGGCGTCTCTAAAAGACGCACTCTTTTCCCTCCGCCGCCGCGCAAGATCAAGCCGCCATGTCTGGCGGGGCAGCGAAGGGGAAGACGGCAACCGCGCATGCGCGGCTGATGTCACTTAGGCACCGCCGGCCGCGTCATTCCCGACGCGCCACTTTGACGCAAGCGTCAAGGCCCGAAAGGCTGCGAAATTCACGCGCCGCCGCTTCTAGCCACAGGGGGGTGGGGGGTTGGGGGGGGAATAGGGGGCGAGGAGCGGCCTCCGACGCCGGAGTGAAACACTCCGGTTTCACTCCGGCGTCGGCTGTTTGTCTCCCTTTGGGAGAATTGCGCCCCAGGTCACAGACTAGATAAAATTTACCTTATGTAAAAGAAAATTAAGATGTCCTTTAAATATTCTAATTCCATTTAGGATATAAATATTCTAATTCCATTTAGGATATACAAGATTTTAACTTTGTATTAATATGTTATATGAGTGAACCTTTTGAAAAACTGAAGAGATGAGAGTGGGAGATTAAAGTCTGCATAGACTTAAAGTTGCTGACAAACATTCCCTGATAATTTGGTAAAAGGTAATTGGGGACCCCAGTTCAAATCCCACCAAGGCAGATGGTGAAATTTGGATTTAATAAAAATTTGGAATTGCAAGTCTAATGATGACCATGGAACCATGGTTGCATGTAGTAAAATCCCATCTGGTTCACTTATGTCCTTTAAGGAAGGAAATCTGCCATCCTTACCTAGTCTGGCCTACATGTGAATTGTAAATGCCCTCTGACCTCAGTTCAAGGGCAATTAGGAATGGGCAATAAATGCTGGCCCAGCCAGCGACATCCACATTCCATTAATGAATAAAAGAAACACTTCCTTAGTTATTCATGGATGGAACATCTTTCTCATGGAGTCTTTCTTTGTTAAAAGTTATAGAAATTTCTCATTAAATGTCTGCCACTGCTTCTCTACTGTCTAATCCGGGGCTGGTTTAGCACAGTGGGCTAAACAGCTGGCTTGCAAGGCCAGCAGCGCGGGTTCAGTTCTCGTACCGGCCTCCCCGAACAGGCACTGGAATGTGGCGACGAGGGGCTTTTCACAGTAACTTCATTGAAGCCTACTTGTGACAATAAGTTATTATTATTATCATTATCATCTTTATTTCCCCAGTCCACGTTGCCCGACTCTGTCCTCATACCTTGGTAATTGCCTTTATTTAATTTAACACATTGGTTTCAGACCGATGTTTCTCACCCTCAAATTGAATGTGAAATTCAGTCATGTTATAAGCACTCTTGTCTAGAGCAGTGCTTGGCGGGGGGGGGGGGGGGGGGACAATTATATTACATTATATTATCTTGCAAATATATCCATTATATTTGCAATTATATAATATAATGTAATATAATTGCCCCTGCAATAAGATATATCTCAAAAAAATTTCTGGGGGTTCACATCCCCACCCCCCGAACCCCCAGCTGGACTGGCTTGTTTCGCTCACCGGTCCCTGGCACATTGAAAAAAAAACTGCCGGTACGCCACATCAGATAGTTTGAGAAGCACTGGTCTAGAGAATCCTTTACTGTGAGGTCATTTATTCATCCTGAGGCGTTACATTTTGCCAGGTCTAAAATAGCCAGTTCCCTGGTGGGTTCTGGAACATACTATTCTAAGAACTATCCCAAATATATTTTCGGAACTTATTCTCAAGGTTAACTTGCAAATTTGATTCATCGATCTATATGAAGATGTTTGCAGTGCCTTTTCTACAAGCCTCCATTATTTTGTGATTAGGGTTAGGGTTAGCTACATTATAGCTACTATTCGTGGACCTGTAAACTACTCCCACCAGTGTCAACTTTCCCTTGCTATTTCTTTTTTCTCAAACGCGTGGCGACTTAGTCCCCAGAAGGGAGAATCCCGCCCCTTGAACCTGTTGGACAATTGCAAGGACTGCGACTCCTCTACAGCTACCTTCAGTATCACCATACCTGCCTCACCTGTAGTCATGCCCTCCTGTTCCTAACCATGGAACAAATCTGAAGTACCTAGCTTAAGGATAGGTAGACAACCTCCTGAAACTAACTTTCCCCTCCCTGATGTCATGTCCGAAATTTGGACTCCAGCTCATCAACTCTGAGCCAAATTTCCTTGGGCTGCTGACACTTAGTGCAGTTGTGGTTGCTATGGATGATGCTGTTGTCCACCAGACCCTACAGCTGCAGTCCACCGCCTGCAAAAGTAATCTCTATTATATTTTGTTTAACTAATTAGGGTTACAAGTTTAGAAATATCATTCAACTATTATTTGTAATTATATCAGATAGTTTAACTTGATAAATTATAAATTAATACAGTACACACATCTCTCCTGTGCTGGCTTAAACAACTGCCCCAGTTTAGAGCAAAAAAAACCTTGAAAATCACTAACCAATCGGCTATTTGTTTACCCAGTTAATGCCTCTGTACTTGGCTCTCGGGTCTCGTCGTCTCTCACTTCCTCTCTCAGACCACTCCTTGTTCTTATAACATGAAAGCAACACCTCTACCCTCACTCACTAAATTCCCCAAGTTAAGTAAGTATTGTGTCAGCAGTACACGATTAACGTAGAACATAGAACAGTACAGCACAGAACAGGCCCTTCGGCCCTCGATGTTGTGCCGAGCAATGATCACCCTACTCAAACCCACGTATCCACCCTATACCCGTAACCCAACAACCCCCCCCCCCCCCCTTAACCTTACGCTGGACATTGTGCTACGAACCAACCATGGAATATTATTTTTATTCCAAGGGTGGCATAACCAAATCACAGCATCGCAAAGTTATGTGCGAGTTGGGATAATGTATTTCAAATAGGATAAACCTGGTTTAAAGTTATTGGGCTGGATTCTCCGTTCCTGAGACTAAGTGCTGACGCCATCAGAGGGTCCATGGTGTTTCACGACAGGCAAATCGGCACAAAACCTGCACCGATTCCGCTACCGGTGAGGAACTAGCATCGGCACTGCATGAAACACCCACGGAACGTACGGAAAACAGTTGGAGAATCGCCGGGTCATGCAGCACATGCGCAGGGCTGACAAGTTGCAGCTGCACGTATGCCTACACCTCCCACACATGCACCAATCGTGCTGGACCGTGTACCCGCCCATCCCCCACCACGGCCTAATGTAGCAGAGCTGGACACTGTCCGCACGCTCGCTCTCTCTCTCTCTCTCTCTCTCTCTCTCTCTCTCTCTCTCTCTCTCTCTCTCTCTCTCTCTCTCTCTCTCTCTCTCTCCATAGCTGCCACGCCAGGCTCACGACTGCTGAGACGACCCGTGGCCCCCGTCCGGAACACGGCCATTGGAGGCGGAGCATCGCGGGTGGGCCCACTAATGACCATTCCAGCAGGGTTGCGACTGATGTGTTAGGCAGGCTGGTTCGATGTGGACTGCACTCGATGCAGGGAAGCTGCAAGCAGACATCTAACACAGGAAAAAATCCAACACTGTTTTATTCAACGATAGAACTGATATACATGTTCAGCTGTGGGTCGACACTATACTAAACTGACTGGTGACCTTGTATTAGCCTGACCAGACTTACTAGCTGAAAATGAAATGAAAATGAAAATCGCTTATTGTCACGAGTAGGCTTCAATGAAGTTACTGTGAAAAGCCCCTAGTCGCCACATTCCGGCGCCTGTCCGGGGAGGCTGGTACGGGAATCGAACCGTGCTGCTGGCCTGCTTGGTCTGCTTTAAAAGCCAGCGATTTAGCCGAGTGAGCTAAACCAGCCAGCATGGTGTTTGCACTGGCTAGCTCGTGGACTCTGACTGTCTCAGTGGCTGGGTCCAGAGAGCGCGGGAAACCTAGTGCCCTTTGGCTTTATAATGATAGTGTCCTGTATGGTGATTGGCTGCTCTGTGTTGTGTGCTTACTGGTCATCCTGTATGTCAATCACTGCCTGCCTGCACCTCATTATATATATATATGAGTGGATATTATGACATCTCCCCCTTTTTTTTAGATAAATAAATACTAGGGTTTGTGAGCGGATATATATGCCTGACTATATACAAAAAGTGTCTAGATGAACGTGTGTATATATATATATATATATATGTGTGTGTATATATATATATATATATATATATATAGGAAGGTGTCGATAGTGCAGATACATGGCAAACAAAACAATACTTTTGAGAAAAAAATGTTGTGATCAACACTTGTTTGATCACAACAGCTGTGGCTGACCAGCCGCCCTCAGGCAACTGGACATGAACATGATCAGTAGGGGCCAGCTCGGGTAGATCCGCGGCATGAGCATCGTATGTGGCTTTCTGTTGGGCCCGTGACTGCTGTATTTCCTGTAAGACCGTGAGGTGGTCAAGGTCTGGAACATGGATGGCTGGAACTGTGGTCCTCAGAGTGCGATTCATGAGCATCTGCACTGGAGACAATCCAGTGGACAGTGGGGTTGCCCTGTATGCCAGCAGTGCCAGGTTGAAGTCGGAGTCTGCAGCTTTGCCCAGCAACCGCTTTACAATATGGACCCCTTTCTCGGCCTTCCCGTTTGACTGCGGGTAGTGGGGACTGGAGGTTACATGACGGAAGTTGTAGGACTGTGCAAAATCAGACCATTCCTGGCTGTAAAAGCAAGGACCGTTGTCGTTCATTACCGTGAGTGGTATCCTATGCCTGGCGAACGGTTCTTGGCAGGCTTTTATTACCGCCTTCGACGTGAGGTCAGACAGTTTCACCACCTCTGGGTAACTGGAGAAGTAGTCGACCAGGAGTACGTAGTCACGCCTCTTGGCGTGGAAAAGGTCTGCACCTACTTTGGACCACGGACAGGTCACGATCTCGTGCTGCTGCAACGTTTCTTTGGGTTGAGCTGGCTGAAACTTCTGACAGGTAAGGCATCAGCCAATAGACCGCCTCCCGAGCTCTGTGTCGGCATTTCTCGACCCCAAGGTGACAGTTGGCCCAGCACCATAGCTCACATGCTCTGAGGAATTACGATCCTGTCGAGTTTCAGAAGGATGCCTTCCACCACCGTCAGGTCGTCTTTTACGTTATAGAACTGGGGACATTGTCCTTTCTGCCAACCATTGGTAAGGTGCTGCATCACACGCTGCAGCAGATGATCCTTGGCCATTTCCTCACAAATTTGGACCACCCGTTCGTCAGAGGCCGGAAGGTTGGTGGCACACAACTGCGCTTGCACTTCTATGTGACAGATGAAGTCACTTTGTTTACACGGTGTGGTAATGGACCTGGATAGGGCATCTGCAACGATCAGCTCTTTGCCTGGCGTGTAGGCAAGTTCGACGTCGTAGCGGCATAGACTTTTTAAAAATTCACTGTAACCGAGGTGTCATGTCATTTAAATCCTTTTGGATTATGTGGACTAGAGGCCTGTAGTCCGTTTCTACCGTGAATTTTGGCAGGGCGTAATCATAGTCGTGAAACTTGACTATCCCTGTCAGGAGGCCCAGAGACTCCTTCTCAATCTGAGCATACCGTTGCTATGTGGGCATCATGGCCCTGGAGGCATACGCCACTGGAGCCCAGGACCAGGAGTCATCTCGCTGAAGGGGCACCGCCCCAATGCCGTCCTGGCTTGCATCAGTTGATATCTTGGTTTCCTTGGCTGGGTCGAAGAACACTAGAACCGGGGCTGTAGTGAGCTTTGCTTTCAGCTCACCTCTTCATGCGTAGGCAGCCACTGGAATTCCGTCGGCATCTTGATGAGATGGTGGAGGGCCGTGGTGTGGGATACCATATTGGGAATGAATTTCCTGAGGAAGTTAACCATCCCGAGAAAGCGGAGGACCGCCTTCTTGTCCTCCGGGGTCTTCATGGCGTTGATCGGCGCAACCGTGTCGGCATCTGACCGCACACCCTGCTGCGAAATGTGGTCACGTAGGAATTTGATATCCGATTGACCAAATGAGCACTTGGCCCTGTTGAGCTGGAGACCATGTTCATGGATTCTTTGGAATACCTTCTTGAGGCGAGCGATGTGTTCCTGGGGCGTTGTGGACCAGATAATTACGTCGTCAACGTACACTCTCACCCCCTCGATGCCCTCCATCATCTGCTCCATGATGCGGTGAAATACTTCGGAGGCAGATATGATGCCAAAGTGCATCCGGTTGTAGCAGTAGCAGCTGAACGGGGTGTTGAACGTGCACAGCTTGCGACTGGACGCATCCAGCTGTATTTGCCAAAAACCCTTGGAGGCGGGTAATGCTCCCGCATGATGTTGCGGTTTAGATCCTTCGGGTCAATGCAAATGTGAAGCTCCCCGACGTCTTCTTTACGCAGACCATGGAGCTGACCCAGTCTGTGGGCTCTGTGACCTTCGATATGATGCCCTGGTCTTGGAGGTCCTGTAATTGCTTCTTCAGACGATCCTTGAGGGGTGCCGGCACCCAGCGTGGTGCATGAATTACAGGGGTGGCGTTTGGCTTGAGCAGGATTTTATATCAGTACGGGAGCGTGCCCATCCCATCGAATACGCTGTGGTACTGTGTGATAATGTCATCTATGTCGGCTTGCAAGTTTCCATCAGGCAAGGCCGTCGCCGGTGATGATGACATGGTGTGGACGCGCTGAACCAGGTTCAGGAGCTTGCAGGCTCGAGCACCGAGCAGGGATGCTCTGTCAGGCCCGACGATTTCAAACCGCAGCGTCGCCTTGATCGCTTTGTTGGCTACCCCTAGTTGACATGAGCCACTGGCAGTTATGGCATTTCCATTGTAGTCAAGGAGCTGGCAGGCCAATGGAAGAATGCTTGGTCTGGCGCGGATGGTGTCGAGGTCGGATTTTGAGATGAGGTTCGCCGATGCGCCGGTGTCCAGTTTGAACCGGATTTGAGCCTTGTTAACTGTGAGGACAGCACACCACGCATCGTCGGGATCCACTGAGGATGGAAAGGCGTTTCGCCGTTGTAGTGGAAGGCAACGCATGTGTCGTTATGATGCCCACCCGGTATGGGGACTTGAGGCACTCCGCATCAGGGTCTGTTGGGCTGTCGAGATCGGGATCTGGCATGATTGTTGTACTGGCTGTTGAGAGATGGAGCAGATCTGCAAAGAGCTGCGTAGTGGCCAAGCTTGCCACACTGTAGACACCGGCGTCCTTTTGCCGGCAATTGCCGCTTTAAGTGGGCGGAGCTACAATTCGAACACGTCTTGATGCCGACATCAGCGCATTCCGTGCGCCATCGCGCATGAGCAGTGGTGTCGGTCGATGTACGCACTTACGCAGTCGGGTTGTCGGTCTCGTCGTCTACTCGGTCGTGGTGCGCATGCGCAGGGACCCGGGAAAAGCACGTGAAACGGCCACTCCCCTCGATAGCCTGCACCCGTTCCACCTCGTGGAAGGCCAGCTTTGCAGTCTGTGCCGCCCTGATGTGGGAGTAACGATTCTTAGCATGCTCATGGACAACGCCTGTCTCGATAGCAACAGGGAGGGTCAACTGTTTGACTTTCAGGAGCTGCTGGCGAAGGGAGTCAGAGTGGACCCCAAAAACGATCCCGGATCATGGAATCAGCTGTCGAGTCATAGTTACATGACTGCGCTAGGATGCGGAGATGGGTCAAGAAGGACTGAAAAGGTTCATCCTTACCTTGAAGCCTCTGCTAGAAAACGTACCGTTTAAAGCTCTCATTCACCTCAATGTGGCAGTGGCTGTCGAACTTCAGCAGGACTGTTTTGAATTTCATTTTGTCTTCGCCTTCAGCGAACGTAAGGGAGTTGTAGATGTGGATGGTGTGGTCCCCTGCTGTGGAGAGAAATAGCGTGATCTTCCTGGCATCCGATGCGGCTTCGGGGTCGGAGGCCTTGATGTACAAGAGGAACTTTTGCTTGAAGATCTTCCAATTGGCGTCGAGGTTGCCGGAGCTGCGGAGGAGGCTGGATGTTTTCCATTTCACCGGATGGCTGCTTGCTGGTCAATGCTGATTTGCTCGAGGTAGATCCGTCAATATCAGTACCACTCTGGTACCATGATGTGTTAGGCAGGCTGATTCGATGTGGACTGCATTTGATGCAGGGAAGCTGGAAGCAGACTTCTGACACTGGAGAAAATCCAACACTGTTTTATTCAACGATAGAACTGATATACATGTTCAGCTGTGGGTCGACACTATACTAAACTGACTGGAGACCTTGGGCGGAATTCTCCGCAGGGGGCTGAATTTGTGAAGGCCGTCGTGAACTCGGCCGAAGTTCACGACGGCCTCGGAGCCCGCTCCCCGCACCTAATTCACCCCCACCCGGGGGGCTAGGAGTAGGCCTCCGTCTTTCTCGGCAGCGACCTCATCAAGCCGAGAATGTGAAGTCATCCGCGCATGCGCGGGTTGCCGGTTCCAACCCGCGCTTGCGTGGATGACTTCGTCGCGCAGACGGCACGCACCCGCGCATGCGCGGATGACTTTGTCGCGCAGACGGCACGAACCCGCGCATGCGCGGTGGCCGTCTTTCTCCTCAGCCGCCCGGCAAGACTTGGCGGCTTGATCTTGCCGGGCGGCAGAGGGGAAAGAGTGCGTCCGTTTTGGACGCTGGCCCGACGATCGGTGGGCCCCGATCGCGGGCCTTTCCCCTCCCGAGCACAGTCGTGGTGCTCCCATCCCAATCGGGCCCTTAGATGCCCCAAACGGGCATCTGGTGCCCGTTTCACGAATGCAGCGACCAGGTGTGTTTGCCGCCGTCGTGAAACGGGCGTGAAGGGCCGGCTGCTCGGCCCATCGGGCTCGGAGAATCGCCGTTCGTCGTGAAAAATGGCGAGCGGCGATTTTTCCGAGGCGGGGGGGGGGAGAATGGCGGGGGGGGTGGGGGGGGGGAGAATTGCGGGGGGCGCCAGGGGGGCGTAGAAAATGTCGGGGGGCCTTCCCGCGATTCTCCCAGGCCGCGTGGGGAGCGGAGAATCACGCCCCTTGTATTAGCCTGACCAGACTTGCTAGCTACCGCATGGTGTTTGCACTGGCTAGCTCGTGGACTTTGACTGTCTCAGTGGCTGGGTCCAGAGAGAGCGGGAAACCTAGTGCCCTCTGGCTTTATAGTGGTCGTGTCCTGTCTGGTGATTGGCTGCACTGTGTTGTGTGCCTGTCTGCACCTCATTATATACATGAGTGGATAGTATGACAGCGACTGTGCACAGCACGCGTATCAATTTGAGGGGGGGGAGCATCGCAACCCGGTGTCAAACTGGCGCCTGCCTCGATTTTGGCATCGGGCGCCATTCTCCACCCGATCGCCGTTCCCAATTTCAGCTTTGGGCAACTGAGAATCCTGCCCATTGCAGAAGTTTCAATTTCTATTTAATTTTATTTAAAGAAAATAGCAGGGAGGAGAATTAGAAACTAATATTGTCAAACGTGCAGTCTTTATTGTTTTTATAATATTAAAACTTACAAATACAAAAAATTAATAATTGCATTTAAAATAATCATTTTGATATTACTGGACACTATTATAAATGTCGAAAGGGACGTCAACACACATAGGACTGCAATCAAGATTTTGTGGGACAGGTAAGTGGAAAAGATGTAACTGATGGTGTAAGAGGGGCTCAGAGTGGAAAGTCTACATTGAGTCATTAATTGTGGGAGGAAAAGACATGGCAGAGGGCAGTGTGGGGACAATTACTCAAATAAAAATTCTGTGCATAAGTGTAGGCAGCAAAATATATTTTAAAATTAGTTGGAAGCACAAATTCATCTTAAGGGCTATGATGTAATAGTCAGAACAGAGACCTTACTACAAGGTGGGGATTATTGAGAATTAAATATTCCAGGCTAAGGAAGTTTAGAATGGACAAGGAAATTGGGAAAGAAGGAGGAATATTAACATACTATAGGAACGGATTTCATTAAGGGTGGTCCGGCAGTTGGAAACATCATGGTTGAATAGCAAAGGATGCAAGACTACGAATCTCCTGACAGTGATGTAGTGGGAGAATGTATAAGTATGAAGATACGGCAAGGTATGCAGCAAAGGTAGTGTAGCTTTGATGGGAGATATTGATCTGGAATTTGAGATAAGAATAATGGTGAGTACTCACCATTACTTAAGGAGTAAAGCATATGTGTGGAATCGGGGAATTGCAGGCCGGATTGCTCTATCCTCCACAAGCATTCTTACACCAATACACTGCCGAGAGATTTAGTACTCAAACACATTAAGGAAAACCTTTTGGATCAAATTGCATCTATTTCAATGCCAGAGGGATTCCAGGTAAGGCTGATGAACTCAGGGCATGGATAGGTACGTGGCATTGGGATATTCCAGCCATAACTGAAACATGGCTAAGGGAGGGACAGGACTGGCAGCTTAATGTTCCAGGGTACAGGTGCACTAGGCGGGACAGAGGTGGAGGAAAGAGAGGGGGAGTTGCATTTTTTGATTAAGGGGAGCATCACGGCAGTAGTCAAAGAAGAAATTTTTTTCTTTTTTTTTTTAAATTTAGAGTATCCAATTCACCTAGCCTGCACATCTTTGGGCTGTGGGGACGAAACCCACGCAAACACGGGGAGAATGTGTAAACTCCACACGGACAGTGACCCAGAGCCGGGATTGAACCTGGGACCTAGGCGCCGTGAGGCTGCAGGGCTAACCTACTGCGCCGCCATACTGCCCCGTCAGAGATCAAATAACCCAGGGATGATCCGACGAGACTTTGTGGGTGAAACTAAGAAATAAGAAGGGGATGGTAACTTTATTGGGGTTGTACTTTAGGCCCCCAAATAGTCAACAGGAATTAGAAGAGCATATATGCAGGGAGATTGGGGAGACTTGCAGGAGTAATAGGGTTGTTATAGTCGGGGATTTTAATTTTCCTAACCTAGACTGGGACTGCCATAGTGTTAAGGGCTCAGATGGGGTGGAATTTGTTAAGTGTGTTGAGGAAAGTTTCCTCAGGCAGTATGTGGAGAGTCCTACTCGGGAAAGAGCAAAACTTGACCTACTCTTGGGAAATGGGGCAGGGCAAGTGACTGAGGTGAGGGTGGGGGATCACTTTGGGACCAGTGACCATAATTCTATTAATTTTAAAATAGTTATGGAAAGGGACAAAACTGGTCCACAGGTGCAAGTTCTAAATTGGGGCCAGACAAATTAGACAGGAGCTTGCAGGGATTGATTGGAATAGCTTGTTTGAGGGCAAAGGGACCTCTAGCAAGTGGGAGGCCGTTAAAAGGGAAATAGCTGGAGTTCAGGGTCTATATGTTCTTGTTAGGGTGAAGGGCAAGGCTGGCAGGAGTAGGGAACCCTGGATGACGAAACATATTGAGGTTTTGGCCAGGAAAACAGAGGACGCATGGCTCAGGTATAAGCAGCTGGAATCAAAGGATTTTTTAGAGTGTACAGTGAATACAGGAGTATGCTCAAGAAGGAAATTAGGAGGGCAAAAAGAATGCATCAGGTAGCTTTGGCCGAGATAATCCAAAGGGATTCTTTAAGTAGATTAAAGGAAAAATAATAACGAGAGAGAGAATAGGACCCCTCAAGGACCAAAGTGAACACATATGTGAAACTGCAGGAGATGGGCGAGGTTCTCAATGAATATTTCTCCTCTGTTTACCATGGAGAAAGGCATGAAGACATGGGAACCTGGGAAGATTAATGGCGATATATTGGGGACAGTTCGCATTACAGTAGAGGAGGTGATGGACGTATTAAAATGTATGAAGGTGGATAAATCTCCTTGCCCTAACCAGGTATATCCAAGAACACTGCCTGAGGCTAGAGAAGAAATTGCGGGAGTCCTGGCTGAGATATTTGCATCGTCGTTGGCCATGGGTGAGGTACCAGAAGACTGCAGGGTAGCAAATGTTGTGCCCTTATTTAAGAAGGGCAGTAAAGAAGAACCTGTGAATTATAGACCGGTGAGCCGAACATCTGTGATGGGTAAGTTACTAGAGAGGATTCTGAGAGATAAGATATGCAGGCATTTGGAAAGATAGAGTTTGATTAGGAGTAGTCAGCATGGTTTTGTGCATGGGAGATCATGCTGTTCAAATTTGTCAGAGTTCTTTGATGAAGTGAGCAGGAAGGTTGATGAGGGCAGGGCGGTAGACATAATCAGTAAGGCCATTGATAAATTGGATATAAGAACATAAGAACATAAGAACTAGGAGCAGGAGTAGGCCATCTGGCCCCTCGAGCCTGCTCCGCCATTAAATTAGATCATGGCTGATCTTTTGTGGACTCAGCTCCACTTTCCGGCCCGAACACCATAACCCTTAATCCCTTTATTCTTCAAAAAAATATCTATCTTTACCTTAAAAACATGTAATGAAGGAGCCTCAACTGCTTCACTGGGCAAGGAATTCCATAGATTCACAACCCTTTGGGTGAAGAAGTTCCTCCTAAACTCAGTCCTAAATCTACTTCCCCTTATTTTGAGGCTATGCCCCCTAGTCCTGCTGTCACCCGCCAGTGGAAACAACCTGCCTGCATCTATCCTATCTATTTCCTTCATAATTTTAAATGTTTCTATAAGATCCCCCCTCATCCTTCTAAATTCCAATGAGTACAGTCCCAGTCTACTCAACCTCTCCTCATAATCCAACCCCTTCAGCTCTGGGATTAACCTAGTGAATCTTCTCTGCACACCCTCCAGCGCCAGTACGTCCTTTCTCAAGTAAGGAGACCAAAACTGAACACAATACTCCAGGTGTGGCCGCACTAACACCTTATACAATTGCAACATAACCTCCCTAGTCTTAAACTCCATCCCTCTAGCAATGAAGGACAAAATTCCATTTGCCTTCTTAATCACCTGTTGCACTTGTAAACCAACCTTCTGTGACTCATGCACTAGCACACCCAAGTCTCTCTGAACAGCGGCATGCTTTAATATTTTATCGTTTAAATAATAATCCCGTTTGCAGTTATTCCTACCAAAATGGATAACCTCACATTTGTCAACATTGTATTCCATCTGCCAGACCCTAGCCCATTCACTTAACCTATCCAAATCCCTCTGCAGACTTCCAGTATCCTCTGCACTTTTCGCTTTACCACTCATCTTAGTGTCATCTGCAAACTTGGACACATTGCCCTTGGTCCCCAACTCCAAATCATCTATGTAAATTGTGATCAATTGTGGACCCAACACGGATCCCTGAGGGACACCACTAGCTACTGATTGCCAACCAGAGAAACACCCATTAATCCCAACTCTTTGCTTTCTATTAATTAACCAATCCTCTATCCATGCTACTACTTTACCCTTAATGCCATGCATCTTTATCTTATGCAGCAACCTTTTGTGTGGCACCTTGTCAAAGGCTTTCTGGAAATCCAGATATACCACATCCATCGGCTCCCCGTTATCTACTGCACTGGTAATGTCCTCAAAAAATTCCACTAAATTAGTTAGGCATGACCTGCCCTTTAAGAACCCATGCTGCGTCTGCCCAATGGGACAATTTCTATCCAGATGCCTCGCAATTTCTTCCTTGATGATAGATTCCAGCATCTTCCCTACTACCGAAGTTAAGCTCACTGGCCTATAATTTCCTGCTTTCTGCCTACCTCCTTTTTTAAACAGTGGCGTCACTTTTGCTAATTTCCAATCCACCGGGACCACCCCAGAGTCTAGTGAATTTCGGTAAATTATCACTAGTGCATCTGCAATTTCCCTAGCCATCTCTTTTAGCACTCTGGGATGCATTCCATCAGGGCCAGGAGACTTGTCTACCTTTAGCCCCATTAGCTTGCCCATCACTCCCTCCTTTGTGATAACAATCCTCTCAAGGTCCTCATCTGTCATAGCCTCATTTCTATCAGTCGCTGGCATGTTATTTGTGTCTTCCACTGTGAAGACCGACCCAAAAAACCTGTTCAGTTCCTCAGCCATTTCCTCATTTCCCATTATTAAAACTCCCTTCTCATCCTCTAAAGGACCAATATTTACCTTAGCCACTCTTTTTTGTCTTATATATTTGTAAAAACTTTTACTGTCTGTTTTTATATTCTGAGCAAGTTTACTCTCATACTCTATCTTACTCTTCTTTATAGCTTTTTAGTAGCTTTCTGTTGCCCCCTAAAGATTTCCCAGTCCTCTAGTCTCCCAGCAATCTTTGCCACTTTATATGCTTTTTCCTTCAATTTGATACTCTCCCTTATTTCCTTAGATATCCACGGTCGATTTTCCCTCTTTCTTCCGTCCTTCCTTTTTGTTGGTATAAACCTTTGCTGAGCACTGTGAAAAATCGCTTGGAAGGTTCTCCACTGTTCCTCAACTGTTCCACCATAAAGTCTTAGCTCCCAGTCTACCTTAGCTAGTTCTTCTCTCATCCCCTTGTAATCTCCTTTGTTTAAACACAAAACACTAGTATTTGATTTTACTTTCTCACCCTCCATCTGTATTTTAAATTCCACCATATTGTGATTGCTCCTTCCGAGAGGATCCCTAACTATGAGATCATGAATCAATCCTGTCTCATTACACAGGACAAGATCTAGGACCACTTGTTCCCTCGTAGGTTCCATTACATACTGTTCTAGGAAACTATCGCGGATACATTCTATAAACTCCTCCTCAAGGTTGCCTTGACCGACCTGGTTAAACCAGCCAACATGTAGATATACAGTTGGTTTGATGGTAGGAAGCAGAGGGTAATGGTGGAAGGATGCTTGCCATACTGGAGGCCTGTGACTAGTGGTGTGCCTCAGGGGTCAGTGCTGGGCCCATTGCTGTTTGTTATCTATATCAACGATTTGGATGAGAATGTACAAGGCATAGAACATAGAACATAGAACGATACAGCGCAGTACAGGCCCTTCGGCCGTCGATGTTGCACCAACATGGAAAAAATCTAAAGGCCATCTAACCTACACTATGCCCTTATCATCCATATGCTTATCCAATAAACTTTTAAATGCCCCCAATGTTGGCGAGTTCACTACTGTTGCAGGTAGGGCATTCCACGGCCTCACCACTCTTTGCGTAAAAAACCCACCTCTGACCTCTGTCCTATATCTATTACCCCTCAATTTAAGGCTATGTCCCCTCGTGCTAGCCACCTCCATCCGCGGGAGAAGTCTCTCGCTGTCCACCCTATCTAACCCTCTGATCATTTTGTATGCCTCTATTAAGTCACCTCTTAACCTTCTTCTCTCTAACGAAAACAACCTCAAGTCCATCAGCCTTTCCTCATAAGATTTTCCCTCCATACCAGGCAACATCCTGGTAAATCTCCTCTGCACCCGTTCCAAAGCTTCCACGTCCTTCCTATAATGAGGCGACCAGAACTGTACGCAATACTCCAAATGCGGCCGTACTAGAGTTTTGTACAACTGCAACATGACCTCATGGCTCCGGAACTCAATCCCTCTACCAATAAAGGCCAACACACCATAGGCCTTCTTCACAACCCTATCAACCTGGGTGGCAACTTTCAGGGATCTATGTACATGGACACCGAGATCCCTCTGCTCATCCACACTACCAAGAATTTTACCATTAGCCAAATATTCCGCATTTCTGTTATTCTTTCCAAAGTGAATCACCTCACACTTCTCCACATTAAACTCCATTTGCCACCTCTCAGCCCAGCTCTGCAGCTTATCTATGTCCCTCTGTAACCTGCAACATCCTTCCGCACTGTCTACAACTCCACCGACTTTAGTGTCATCAGCAAATTTACTCACCCATCCTTCCGCGCCCTCCTCTAGGTCATTTATAAAAATGACAAACAGCAACGGCCCCAGAACAGATCCTTGTGGTACGCCACTCGTAACTGAACTCCATTCTGAACATTTCCCATCAACTACCACTCTCTGTCTTCTTTCAACTAGCCAATTTCTGATCCACATCTCTAAATCACCCTCAATCCCCAGCCTCCGTATTTTCTGCAATAGCCGACCGTGGGGAACCTTATCAAACGCTTTACTGAAATCCATATACACCACATCAACTGCTCTACCCTCGTCAACCTGTTCAGTCACCTTCTCAAAGAACTCGATAAGGTTTGTGAGGCATGACCTACCCTTCACAAAACCATGCTGACTGTCCCTAATCATATTATTCCTATCTAGGTGATTATAAATCGTATCTTTTATAATCCTCTCCAAGACTTTACCCACCACAGACGTTAGGCTCACCGGCCTATAATTACCGGGGTTATCTCTACTCCCCTTCTTGAACAAAGGGACCACATTTGCTATCCTCCAGTCCTCTGGCACTATTCCTGTAGCCAACGATGACCTAAAAATCAAAGCCAAAGGCTCAGCAATCTCTTCCCTGGCTTCCCAGAGAATCCTAGGATAAATCCCATCCGGCCCCGGGGACTTATCTATTTTCACCTTGTCCAGAATTGCCAACACTTCTTCCCTACGCACCTCAATGCCATCTATTCTAATAGCCTGGGTCTCAGCATTCTCCTCCACAATATTATCTTTTTCCTGAGTGAATACTGACGAAAAGTATTCATTTAGTACCTCGCTTATCTCCTCAGCCTCCACACACAACTTCCCACCACTGTCCTTGACTGGCCCTACTCTTACCCTAGTCATTCTTTTATTCCTGACATACCTATAGAAAGCTTTTGGGTTTTCCTTGATCCTACCTGCCAAAGACTTCTCATGTCCCCTCCTTGCTCGTCTCAGCTCTCTCTTTAGATCCTTCCTCGCTTCCTTGTAACTATCAAGCGCCCCAACTGAAACTTCACGCCTCATCTTCACATAGGCCTCCTTCTTCCTCTTAACAAGAGATTCCACTTCTTTGGTAAACCACGGTTCCCTCGCTCGACCCCTTCCTCCCTGCCTGACTGGTACGTACTTATCAAGAACATGCAATAGCTGTTCCTTGAACAAGCTCCACATATCCATTGTGCCCAACCCTTGCAGCCTACTTCTCCAACCAACACATCCTAAGTCATGTCTAATGGCATCATAATTGCCCTTCCCCCAGCTATAACTCTTGCTCTGCGGGGTATACTTATCCCTTTCCATCACTAACGTAAAGGTCACCGAATTGTGGTCACTGTTTCCAAAGTGCTCACCTACCTCCAGATCTAACACCTGGCCTGGTTCATTACCCAAAACCAAATCCAATGTGGCCTCGC
This sequence comes from Scyliorhinus canicula, assembly GCF_902713615.1. Taxonomy (NCBI): domain Eukaryota; kingdom Metazoa; phylum Chordata; class Chondrichthyes; order Carcharhiniformes; family Scyliorhinidae; genus Scyliorhinus; species Scyliorhinus canicula. The sequence goes on along the minus strand of NC_052148.1, from coordinate 111,540,278 downwards.
CTCTTGTTGGCCTGTCAACATATTGTGTCAGGAAACCCTCCTGCACACATTGTACAAAGAATGACCCATCTAATGTACTCGAACTATATCTTTTCCAGTCAATATTTGGAAAGTTAAAGTCGCCCATAACAACTACCCTGTTACTTTCGCTCTTTTCCAGAATCATCTTCGCCATCCTTTCCTCTACATCCCTAGAACTATTAGGTGGCCTATAGAAAACTCCCAACAGGGTGACCTCTCCTTTCCTATTTCTAACCTCAGCCCATACTACCTCGGAAGAAGAGTCCCCATCTAGCATCCTTTCCGCCACCGTAATACTGTCCTTGACTAGCAGCGCCACACCTCCCCCTCTTTTGCCCCCTTCTCTGAGCTTACTAAAACACCTAAACCCCGGAACCTGCAACAACCATTCCTGTCCCTGCTCTATCCATGTCTCTGAAATGGCCACAACATCGAAGTCCCAGGTACCAACCCATGCTGCCAGTTCCCCTACCTTATTTCGTATACTCCTGGCATTGAAGTAGACACACTTCAAACCACCTACCTGAACACTGGCACCCTCCTGCAAAGTCAAATCTGTGCTCCTGACCTCTATACTCTCAATCTCCCGTACCCCAAAACTACAATCCAGGTTCCCATGCCCCTGCATGATCAGTAAGTTTGCAGATGACACTAAAATAGGTGGTATTGTAGACAGTGAGAAAGGTTATTAAAAATTGTAGCAGGATCTTGATCAGCTGGGGAAGTGGGCCGAGAAATGGCAAATGGATTTGATACAGAAAAGTGTGAGATGTTGTATTTTGGAAAGTCAAATCAAGGTAGGACTTTCACGGTGAATGGTAGTACCTTGGAGAGTATCGTGGAACTGAGGAGCCTTGGCGTTCAGGTGCATTGTTCTCTAAAAGTGGAGTCACAGGTAGATAGGCCCGTGAAGAAGGCTTTTGGCATGCTGGCCTTCATCAGTCAGGGCATTGAATATAGAAGTTGGGAAGTTATATTGTAGTTGTACAGGATGTTGGTGAGGCCACACCTGGAGTATTGTGTTCAGTTTTGGTCGCCTTGCTATAGGAAAGATGTTGTTAAACTGGAGAAAATGCAGAAGAGATTTAGAAGGATGTTGCCAGGACTCGAGGGACTGAGTTATAGGGAGAGATTGGATAGGCTGGGATGTTTTTCTTTGGAGCGTAGGAGACTGAGGTGTGATCTTATAGAGGTGTATAAGATCATGAGAGTTATGGATAGGGTGAATGACTCTGTCTTTTTCCTAGGTTGGGGAATCGAAAACTAGAGGGCATAGGTTTAGGTTAAGAAGGGAAAGAATTAATGGGAACCTGAGGAGCAACTTATTTACACAGAGGGTGGTAAGTATGTGGAAAGAGTGGTTGAGGCAGGAACATTGACACCATTTAAAAGGCATTTGGACACATGCATGGATAGGAAAGGTTTAGAGTGATATAGGCCAAATGCAGTCAAATGGGGATAGCTTAGATGGACTTTTTGGTTGACATGGATCAGTTTGGGCCTCGGCAGTTCCATGTCATAGATTCTGTGATTCTAGGAATTGGCACAAGGACAAGAAAAAACAACTCATGGTTGACAATTGGTTATTTTTTTTGGATTGGAGCTTGGTATAAAATAGTGTTCCCATAAAGATCAATGCTAGGACCACTACTTTTTGTGTGAAACATATATATAAATGGCTTGGATTCTGGACTACAAAGTAGAATTTCAAAATTTGCTAGTTTTGCCAAACTTGAAGGAGTGCCAATTAGTGAGGCCAAACAAATCACCGGCAACATTAAATAGGCTAGCAGAATGGGTAGGCAAGTGGCAGATGATTAATTTTTACAGAGAAAGGGAAAGGCAATCTAGCCTTAATGAGCGGCATTTAATCCAGGTGATGGGGATCTCACTCGTTGACTGGCAAACCCTCCATCTTCTCCTTTGGGGGAGGCCCCTGGGCTTAAATGACCAGCGGAGGGGATTCCCCAGTATTCAGGATCCCAGGAGCAGAAATCCCCCTCCCTCCACCCAAGATCTACCACCCAAGCAGATGTCAGCAGTTGACCATTGGAGGTGGTGCCAGTACCACCAGCGCTGCATCCCACCAGTGCCCACAGGTGAGCGACAGCAGGAAGGGGGTCACGGGAGATGTGTGAGATGGGGGTCAGCAGTAAGGGCAGGCTCTCAGGTGACCGCCCCATCCCACTTTCCGATGTCGGGACCCTTGGTCAGGCACTGAGTGCCTTTGAGTAAGGGAGCTCCACAGGAGGTCACAAACAAAACATGACGGTTTTGATTTTTGGAGTTTCCATGTGGTGACTGACCCATCAGCCACTAGTTGAATACCAGCAGTGGTGGGATAAGCCCCTCATGGGCCCCAATTGGCAGTGGAGCTGCCAAACCTAAATTCCCTCATTACTTTCCGAACTACCCACCTTCCCACTGCACGCCACACACAGTCCAAACCCAAGGAATGGAGCTAGTTCAAAAACAGAACATACTGGATAATCTCAGCAGGTCTGACAGCATCTGTGGAGAGAAAAGGGAGATAACGTTTCGAGTCTGGATGACTCTTTGTCAAACCTAGAGACACCTGGAAATGGGATCAGATTTATACTGTAGTGGGGGGGGGGGGGGCAGTGGGACTGGATAGGAGGCCAGTGATAGGTGGAGATTGACAAAAATGTGGAGGACAGAAGACAAAAGGAGTATAAATGGGGGTGATTAGGGCAAAGAAGGATGCTGATAGCAGCATATAAAGAGGTTAGAATGTGTGAATGGTAGAACAAAATTGAGCAGTGTGCCAAAGGGCAATAGGACTAATTGGCCCAGTGTGTGGTGGGGGGGTGGGGGGGGGGGGGGGGGGGGGGGGGTGGGGGGGGGGGGGGGGTGGGGGGGGGGGGGGGAAGAGACAATGGTGAGGGGAAAAACAGATCAATGGAAGAAATGAAAGTAAATTGATAGAAATAAAAATGGAATGAAGGTGGAAGAGAGAGTTCATCGTCTGAAGTTGTTGAACTCAATGTTAATTCCGGAAGGCTGTAACGTGCTTAATCGGAAGATGAGATCCTGTTCCTCCAGTTTGCGCTGGGCTTCACTGGAACATTGCAGCAAGCCAAAGATGGACATGTGAATGTGAGAGCAGGACGGTGAGTTGAAATGTCTGGGTCCTACTTGCGGACAGACAGGAGATGAGAGCCAATTAGCTGTTGGACAACTAACAAACATAAATTCAAACCCTCATTTGGCAGGCGGCAGATACCAGATGTTTCTCCTGTATGGCATAGTCTGCAATTCAATTCATTACAAAATATGCACGCACTTTCCCATCCGTCTCCTGACCTTGACTTGCTCATACACCATACTCCATCAAGCTAGGGTTCAGTCTGTTCAAACATGCACAGCTTTAGCAGCAGAACCTAAAACAAAATAGACATAGAAGTTCACATGTTCAGTTTAGGCTTATTTTGGCATTAATTGCTGATAAAGGTTGTCATCTCTTTTAGGATGCTGAGCAACACATTGATGTTGGCTGGAGCTCTCTTTGCAATCATTCCAGTTTTCTCTCACAAATCAGTGCTGTAGTTTGACCTTGAATCTTGTACATATTAGTGAGATGGTTTGCCTGTTACTTCAGATACTTTTGAGTTTTTCAATTTTATCTGTGCAAGATCATTTCCAGCATTCTTTACTTCCTTTAAAATCTAAACAAGCATTAGCTTCAGTTGTTTAAATGTTCAAGCTGTTACCCACCAATTCTTTATGCACAGTGAACTGATGCTATTTGCACAAGTCTGTAGTAATGCACCTGATTAGTTTGAAACCCTTTTGCAACTCACGTGCATAGTGAAATGAAATGAAATGAAAATCGCTTATTGTCACATGTAGGCTTCAAATGAAGTTACCGTGAAAAGCCCCTAGTCGCCACATTCCGGCCTGTTCAGGGAGGTTGGTACGGGAATTGAACCGTGCTGCTGGCCTGCCTGGGTCTGCTTTCAAAGCCAGCGATTTAGCCCTGTGCTAAACCAGCCCCTATTTATGTGAACCAGCTCTGCCTACTAAAGCCGATTTAATTTGAGCCAAATTCATGAAAAGAGAATTTATACATGTCTAACTTTAGGACAAATGCAGAGTTCAGCATATGTCCAATATTTTGGATTAAAGAAAAATAATTTCTTGATATAGGGATGGGTGCAGATGTATGGATTATTTTCAGTTGATTAAATGTTCTTTGCAAATGTTTACATCATAAACGTGCCAGCAGTTGGCAATCAATTTAACAGGAAATCTTTTGATCCAAACTGGGACATCAGTAAACATTTAACTACAATTAATGCTACAAAAGACAGAGGCAAAGTTATATTAGAATTATAAATGGATATTAAAATCAAATTTTACCAAGAAACAATCCCAATATAACTAATTGGCTATGTTAACTGTCTTATAAACAACCTTTTAAAAAAAAGAAAAATTGCTTTGGAGCTTGCTTCATTGTAAGCCCATGTAGCTGCTGTAACATTGAATCCTATGCTATGATTTATTGATTTATTGTCACATGTACCAAAGTACAGTGAAAAGTATTTTTCTGCGGCCAAGGGAGCGTACACAGTACGTACATAGTAGACAAAAAAGAATAATCGACAGAGTTCATTGACAAATGGTACATCGACAAACCGTGATTGGTGAAGTGCGGAACAAGGGGCTAAACAAAGCAAATACATGAGCAAGAGCAGCATAGGGCACCATGAATAGTGTTCTTATAGGGAACAGATCAGACTGAGGGAGAGTCTTTGAGGAGTCTAGTAGTTGTGGGGAAGAAACTGTTCCTATGTCTGAATATGCGGATCTTCAGATTTCTGTACCTTCTGCCTGATGGAAGGGTCTGGAAGAAGGCAAAGCATGGGTGGAAGGGGTCTCTGATAATGCTTTCTCCCTTCCTGAGGCAGTGGGAGGTGCAGACAGAATCAATGCGAGGGTGACAAGCTTGTGTGATGCGTTGGGCTGAGTTCACCACACTCTGCAGTTGATTCTAATGTTGATTCTAATGGCAATGCCAGAGACTTGGGTTTAAAAGTAGATTTTAAAATTGTATTTTTAACTTCCTGTGAACCTAGCTGTTAATAGTGTTGCTTAGAAAGACAGCTTTGAATGCAATGTAATTCTACATTTAATTTTATTGTAGCTTCAAGAAATTTTTAGAAAGAAAAATGAGAAACGAGGGAGAAGAGGTGATGATGAGGAGAAGTCTGCACAGGTGGTGAGCACATGTTACTTTCCTGTTTTTGATCTGAGTAAGGTGGCTATTTAAAAAGGATATCGCTTCCAGTTTAACCGTAATAGTATCACTTTCACAATGTTAATTATTATAATTTCAAAAACCTTGCTGTTAAGTGATAATTTGAGTTTCAGATATAAATCATATTTAACAGATCAAGGTTCCAGAATAAAAGGGGAAAGTACTGATATTAGACCTGGGGGTCGTATTCTGCCTGCCTGGCGTAGCCCGAGAATGTCCTTGTATGACTGATTGTATGTTCTAATTGCTTTGTCTTTTCTTTCCCTTTCCTTTTCTCAATTTCTGACTACAATCTGTAATTTGACACTGCACCATATGGCATGTAAGAATCTGCAACTTTTTGGTTATCAATATGCTCCTTCTCACAGTGTATGTATTGTTCTTTAATTTTTCTATAATATTAAACTATGCAAAATGCACTACAGTAACATCAAAATATAATATATAACTTGATTAACAACATCCAATACTCAAGTCTACCTTTTAGTTTCAAAGTATTTGAATTCTACTTTCCATGATTTCCACTATTCTGCTTCTATAGAAAATAAGTTATGCATGGTACAGTAAATCCTGTATATAAAAGATTATTCTGGGCTAAATTGCAAGCTTGTTGAATTCTAATAACTCTTGTATAATTTACTTTAAAATGTCATAACACTTGTATGCCATTTTAAGATTGGATCTAATAACGTTATATCAGTGTTTAGTAGTAAACTTCCAGTCAATGCCTTTGTCCATGTATATATAAAATGTGCATGATAAGACTGTTTTGATTGTATGCTGGGGACAGAAAAAATTGATCAAATAAAAATGGGGAAATCCCACTGCCTGAGGTAAGTAATCTGAACCAGATATTTCATTTGCATTTTCACATTATTAAGCAGGTAGGAAAAATAAAATTACATAAATATAAACTAAACTAAGAAAAAAAATCTATATATAATATATGAAATTTCTCCATTGATTTTCAAGCATTTCATCGCTTCAGGTAGCCATGTACCATTACTTTTTTTAAAAGACATTTTATTGGAGTCATTTTCAAATATATGCATAACAAAGAAGATAAACAAAACCAACCATAGCAACAGCAAACAGCCGCAACCTCCTTTTTTTTAAACAAACATTTTATTAAGGAATTTATGGTTTTATAACAACAAAAGACACAAATACAAATGTAAACATAATTCAGCTCATCTTCTCCTTTGCGCCTCCCCTATCTGGGTTCCATCCCACTCCATGAACTCTTTATAAATTTCCGAGACCTTCCCCTCCCCCACCCCCGTTTTAGAAACTACCTTATCCTGTATTCCCTGTGGCGGTAGAAGCGGAAACGGCGAAAGCTGCCTTTGCATAAAGTCCCTCATCTGCAGATAGCAAAACCGATTTCCACCTGGCAATTTGAATTCCCCCTCCAAACAAAGAAAGTTCCCATCGATAAACAGAACCCCCACCCTCTCAATACCTGCTCTCTGCCACCTTCGAAACCCCCCATCCAACCTCCCCGGGACAAACTGGTGATTGCCATAAATTGGAGCCCACACCGACGCTCCATCCACTCCCATATGCTTGCGCCACTGACTCCAAACTCTAAGAGCCGCCGCCACCACCGGGCTTGTTGAGTACCGGGCCGGTGAGAACGGCAGAGGTGCTGTTACCAGTGCTCCTAAACTTGTGCCCCTACATGATGCCACCTCTGCCCGCTCCCATACTGACCCCTCCCCCACTACCCACTTCCTGATCATGGCTATATTTACCCCCCCCCCCCCGGCTCCGCTCCAACTGCACTTCCCTTCCTCGCGGGGTTTTACCCCCCCCACACAAACGCAGAGATCACCGCATTATCTCCCTTGAAAAAGGCCTTTGGTATAAAAATAAGGAGACACTGGAAAACAAACAAAAATCTCGGGAGAACAGTCATCTTTACCTAACCCTAATCTACATGTCGATTGGTTTAACCAGGTCGGTCAAGGCAGCCTTGAGGAGGAGTTTATAGAATGTATCTGCGATAGTTTCCTAGAACAGTATGCAATGGAACCTACGAAGGCACAAGCGGTCCTAGATCTGGTCCTATGTAATGAGACAGGATTGGTTAATGATCTCATAGTTAGGGATCCTCCCGGAAGGTGCGATCACAATATGGTGGAATTTAAAGTACAGATGGAGGGTGAGAAGGTAAAATCAAACACTAGTGTTTTGAGCTTAAACAAAGGTGATTACAATGGGATGAGAGAAGAGCTGGCTAAGGTAGACTGGGAGCAAAGACTTTATGGTGAAACAGGTATGGAACAGCGGAGAACCTTCCAAGCGATTTTTCACAGTGCTCAGCAAAAGTTTGTACCAACAAAAAGGAAGGACGTAGAAAGAGGGAAAATTGACTGGATATCTAAGGAAATAAGGGAGAGTATAAAACTGAAGGAAAAAGCATACAAAGTGGCAGATTAGTGGGAGACTAGAGGATTGGGACATTTTTAGGGGGCAACAGAAAGCTACTAAAAAAGCTATAAAGAAGAGTAAGGTAGATTATGAGAATAAACTTACTCAGAATATAAAAACAGAGAGTAAAAGTTTCTACAAATATATAAAACAAAAAAGAGTAGCTAAGGTAAATATTGGTCCTTCAGAGGATGAGAAGGGAGATTTAATGATGGGAGATGAGGAAATGGCTGAGGAACTGAACAGGTTTTTTGGGTTGGTCTTCATGGTGGAAGACACAAATAACATGCCAGTGACTGATGGAAATGAGGCTATGACAGGTGAGGACCTTGAGATGATTGTTATCACGAGGGAGGTAATGATGGGCAAGCTAATGGGGTAAAGGTAGACAGGTCTCCTGGCCCTAATGGAATGCATCCCAGGGCACAAAAAGAATTAGCTAGGGAAATTGCAAATGCAGTCATGATAATTTACCAAAATTCACTAGACTCTGGAGTGATCCCGGTGGATTGGAAATTAGCAAACGTGACACCACTGTTTAAAAAAGGAGGTAGGCAGAAAGCGGGTAATTATAGGCCAGTGAGCTTGACTTCGGTAGTAGGGAAGATGCTGGAAACTGTCATCAAGGAAGAAATAATAAGGCATCGAGATGGAAATTGTCCCATAGGGCAGACGCAGCATGGGTTCCTAAAGGGCAGGTCGTGCCTAACTAATTCAGTGGAATTTTTTGAGGACATTACCAGTGCGGTAGGCAATGGGGAGCCAATGATGTGGTACATTTGGATTTCCAGAAAGCTTTTGACATGGTGCCACACAAAAGGTTGCTGCATAAGGTAAAGATGCATGGCATTAAGGGTAAAGTAGTAGCATGGATAGAGGATTGGTTAATTAATAGAAAGGAAAGAGTGGGGATTAATGGGTGTTTCTCTGGTTGGCAATCAGTAGCTGGTGGTGTCCCTCAGGGATCAGTATTGGGCCCACAATTGTTCACAATTTACATAGATGATTTGGAGTTGGTGACCAAGTGCAATGTGTCCAAGTTTGCAGACAACACTAAGATGAGTGGTAAAGCAAAAAGTGCAGAGGATACTGGAAGTCTGCAGAGGGATTTGGATAGATTAAGTGAATGGGCTAGGGTCTGGCAGATGGAATACAATGTTGACAAATGTGAGGGTATCCATTTTGGTAGGAATAACAGCAAAAGGGATTATTATTTAAATAAAATACTAAAACATGATGCTGTGCAGAGGGACCTGGGTGTCCTAGTGCATGAGTTGCAAAAAGTTGGTTAACAGGTGATAAAGAAGGTGAATGGAGTTTTGTCCTTCATTGCGAGAGGGATGGAATTTAATACGAGGGAGGTTATGCTGCAATTGTATAAGGTGTTAGTGAGGCCACACCTGGAATATTGTGTTCAGTTTTGGTCTCGTTACCTGAGAAAGGACGTACTGGCGGTGGAGGGTGTGCAGAGGAGATTCACTAGGTTAATCCCAGAGCTGAAGGGGTTGGTTTACGAGGAGAGGTTGAGTAGACTGGGACTGCACTCGTTGGAATTTAGAAGGATGCAGGGGGGATCTTATAGAATCATAAAACTATGAAGGGAATAGAGAGGATAGATGCGGGCAGGTTGTTTCCACTGGCGGGTGAAAGCAGAACTAGGGGGCATAGCCCCAAAATAAGGGGAAGTAGATTTAGGACTGAGCTTAGGAGGAACTTCTTCACCCAAAGGGTTGTGAACCTATGGAATTCCCTGCCCAGTGAAGCAGTTGAGGCTCCTTCATTAAATGTTTTCAAGATAAAGATAGATAGGTTTTTTGAAGAGTAAAGGAATAAAGGGTTATGGTGTTCGGGCGGGAAAGTGGAGCTGAGTCAACAAAAGATCACCCATGATCTCATTGATGTCGGAGCAGGCTCGAAGTGCCAGATGCCTGCTCCTAATTCTAATGTTCTTATGTTCTTTACGGTCTGTACCTTCCCCACCAGTAACAACGGGAGCATATCCCACCTTCGAAAGTCCTCCTTCATTTGCTCAACTAATTGGGCGAGATTTAATTTATGCAACTGGCTTCATGCCCTCTGCACACCCTCCTCGTGCCACCTGAATTCCCAAGTATCGAAAACTCCCTTCCACCACTTTAAATGGCAACTCCCCCCCAGCTTTCTCTTCTGCCCCCTTGCCTGGATCGCACAACCCTCACTTTTTCTCATATTCAATTTATACCTCAAGAACCGGCTAATTTTCCCTAGGATCCGCATAATCTCTCCCATTTCCCCTAACGGATCAGAAATATACAGGAGTAGGTCGTCCGCATACAACGAGACCCTGTTCTCTACCCCCTCCCGGACTAGCCCCTTCCAGTCCTTTAGCGCTCTCAGCGCCGTCGCCAATGGCTCTATAGCTAAGGCAAACAACAGCGGGGAGCATGGATATCCCCGCCTCGTCCCCCGGCTCAGTATGAAATATTCCGAACTAACCTGGTTCGTCTGCACACTCGCCACCGGCGCCTGGTACAGCAACCGGACCCAGTCTAGAAAACCCTGTCCCCCAATCCAAACCGCCCCAGGATCTCCCATAAATACTTCCACTTCACCCAGCCAAAGGCTTTCTCCGTGCTCATAGCGACCATCACCTCCACATCCCTCCCTTAGGGGACACCACGATGACATTCAAGAGCCTCTAACATTGGCCATTAGCTGCCTTCCTTTAACAAATCCTATCTGGTCCTCACCTATCACTCCCGGAACACAATCCTCTATTCTCGCAGCCAAAATCTTGGCCAGCAATTTGGCGTCATCATTTAGTAGGGAGATTGGTCTGTATGACCCGCATTGTTCTGGGTCCTTCTCATGCTTCAGGATCAATGAGATCGAAGCCTATGACATTGTTGGGGAAGAACCCCCCGCTCCCTAGCCTCATTAAATGCCCTCACCAGCAGCGGACCCAGCACCCCAGAAAACTTTATAAAATCCCACTGGATATCCGTCCGGTCCCGGGGCCTAGCCCGACTGCTTGGCCTCCATGTTCCATGTGATCAGCCTGTTCTCCAAATCCTCCACTTTCTTTTGCAGCCTCTTCTGGTGGTCCTTCATTAGCCCCATCGCGGCTAGCTGCACATCGTGCTCAGCAACCGCCTCTTCCACCTTCTGAATCACCTGGCCCTGGGCTTCCAATCTCTGCTCCACACGATCAATTCTGTCTTATTCGGATCCAGGTATTCCTTTCTTTGCTGAGCAAAACTCGCCTGGAGAAAGATCACCAGCTGCTCCGTTGACCACTGGGCCGGCAGTTTCGGTCCCTGACTCTCCACCACGTTCTCTTGTGCTGCAGACTCCACCCACATCTTCGACCAACGATCTCTCCTTTTCAGACCACTTCTGGTCCACGATTCCATACATTGGTGGAGAATCCTTCTCCTCTACTTCACCAGTCTCCTGTTCTATCGGTAAATTGGGGAAAAAGGGTCCCAAAGGTCCACCATGAGCTTGAGTTACCAAATAAACGACCACTTACTCCATGTCCGCCACCAGAATTCCCCAGCCACAATCTCCTTAAACATCCTACAAAAATCTCCCCCAACTCTACCGGCTGCCACCCCAGCACCTTCCCCCCTCCCCCCACCGCTGACAACACAATACTCCTTAAAGAAGTTGATGAACAGCTTCCACCTCGATGAGAACCCCTCCTCTACACCTCTGATGGAGAACTTGATTTTCTCTCAGTGCAGAAACTCTGCCACATCGCTCATTCATTCCGCTGCACTCGGGGGCTCCAAGTCCTGCCAGCGCAACAAAATCTGTCTCTGGTCAGCACGGTAGCAGAGTGGTCAGCACAATTGCTTCATAGTTCCAGGGTCCCAGGTTTGATTCCCGGCTTGGGTCACTGTCTGTGCGGAGTCTGCACGTTCTCCCCGTGTGTGCGTGGGTTTCCTCCGGGTGCTCTGGTTTCCTCCCACAGTCCAAAGATGTGCAGGTTAGGTGGATTGGCCATGCTAAATTGCCCTTAGTGTCCACAATTGCCCTTAGTGTTGGGTGGGGTTACGGGGATAGGGTGGCGGTAGGGGCTTGGGTAGGGTGCTCTTTCAAAGAACCGGTGCAGACTCGATGGGCTGAATGGTCTCCTTCTGCACTGTAAATTCTATGATAAACTCTATGATATCAGGGAGGCAAAGGCAAACGCATCGGCCTCTCTCCCCACCTGCACTCCTGGATCCTCCAACATTCCAAATATTGACAACTCTGGACCCTAAGCTCCTGTTACCCTAAAAGTCTTCGACATTATATCTGCCCAACCTGTCCCAAAACCCCCCAACCTCGGGCACGCTCAAAACACGTGGGCACGGTTCGCCGCCCACCTTGCACATTGCCCACATCTTCCTCTACCCCTGGAAAGAAATGACTCATCCTGGACACCGTCATGTGGGTTGTATGTACCACTTTGAACTGGGTAGGATGCACGACAAGGCCGCACTTAACCCTCCACAAAGCCTCACTCCACGCTCCAGCCCCAAAGCCCCACCCAGCTCTTCCTCCCACTTATGCCTAACCTCCTCCACCAGGGCACTCTCTCTCTTCATCAGCTCCCCATATGTGTCGAAGACCTTGCCCTCTCCTATTTCTTCTTTGGCCTGCTGTGCCGGGAGTGGCATTGCCAGCAACGAAGCCATCTCCTTCCTCATAAAGACTCGAACTTGCAGATACCTGAACCAATTACCTTTCAGCAACTGGTATGTCTCTTCCAGCTGCCCCAAGTCTGCAAACTTCACTACGGCAAACAAATCCCTAAAATATTCTATCTCTACCTGCCACCACCCCCGGAACCTCACATCCAACACCGCTGGGGAAAACCTATGATCGTCGCAAATCCTCTTTGCGAGCGGAGCCTCTCCCGCCCACAAGCACCTCAAAATCATCCCATTAACCTTCCGAAAAAAAGGATTTGGGCACAAAGGTCGAGAGGTTCTGAAGCATAAACAAAAACTTAGGTAACACCATCATCTTTACCATCTGGCCCCGACCAGCCAACGACAATGGCAGCACAACCCACCTCTTAAAGTACCCCTTCATTCCCTCCGTCAACTGCTCCAGATTCAACTTATGCAGCTCTGTCCAATCCGAGCACTTGTATTCCAAGAGAACAAAAACTCGCCCCTAGGAGCCAAAGCGACGACCTCCCCAACCTCCTCCCTCCTGTCCCCGGGCAATCCTTGGAAATATCTCACTTTTCCCCATGTTGAGCTTATACGCTGAAAAGAGGCCAACTCTCCCAAAACCCCCATGATCCTGTCGAAGCTCCCAGCCGGGTCTGAAATATACGGGAGGAGTACATCCCATGTACAGAGAGATTTGTTGCTCCACCCACACCCCGCTCAATAGCCCTCATCCCCCTTGAGACCCTAGGCACCATTGCCAGCAGCTCAATCGCTAAGACAAAGAGCAGGCGGAGAGTGGACACCCCTGCCTCTTGCACGAAGTGCAACCTAAAATACTGCAAATTGACCTTGTTTGTCCGAATACTTGCCTTATACAGCAGCCAAACCCAGTCCACAAATCCCTGCCCATACCCAAACCGCCCCAGCACCTCGATAAGTGCAACCACTCAACCTGACTAAAAGCTTTCTCCATGGTCCGTGCCGTGACCACTTCAACTTCTCGGCCCTCTGAGGGCATCATAATTACGTTTAATAACCTCCAGACATTCATGGACAGCTGCCGCCTTCACAGATCCCATCTGATCCTTGTCTATCATTTTCAGCACAAAATCCTCTATTCGCGTCGCCAGAACCTTCGCCTACAGCGTCGAGTTTACATTCAATAGTGAAATGGGGCGGTATGACCCACACAGCTCTGGGTCCTTCTCTTTCTTTAAATTGAGTGATATCGAGGTCTGAAACAGCATGGTGGGGAGCTCACCATCGACTTGTTTTATATCTCTACTGACGGGCCCCAGCTCCAACCCAAACTTCTTGTAGGATTCCATCCGGACCCGGGGCCTTCCCCGCCTGCATCACCCCACGCATTCCATTACCTCCACTCAGCCCGATTGGTGCCCCAAGTCCCTGCACCTTCACCTCTGCCACCCTCGGGAACTCCAGCCATCTAAAAACTGCCTCGTACCGTCATTCTCCACCAGAGGCTCCGAGCTACACAATTTCTGGTAATAAAGCCTCATATACCTCATTCACCTTATCCAGCTCCTTTACCACCGTACCCCCTTCATCTCTCAAACACCCAATTTCCATCGCTGCCTGCCTCCTCAGCTGATGCTCAAGCATCCTGCTGGCTTTTTCCCACAATTACCACACCACTTTACCCGTGGACACAATTCCAAGCTCCATCTGGAGCTTCTGTCTCTTCTTCAACAGCAGCTCTTCAGGCGCCTCCGAGTACTCCGTCACCCTTTAGAATGGCCTCCACCAACCTCAACCTCTCAGCCCGCCACGCTCTCTTTGTGAGGCCGGGTGAGATAAACTCCCGCCTTAATACCGCTTTCAGCACCTCCCGTAATGTGGAAGCGGAGACCTCCCCCATATTATTCTGCTTCACTAAGTTCCGGATAGCCACCCCTATCTTTTTGCAAACCTCCTTATCCGCCAGTAACCCCACATCCAACCCCCCCTGCTGCTGTTGGGGACTCTCCTTTGCCACCCGCAATTCCACCCATTGTGGTGCGTGGTCAGACACCATAATTGCTGAATACTATAATCCAACCAATAATCAGCCGGTGCGTGTCCGGTCCGGGATATTTTCCAAAACCTGCTTCACAAACTACATCGCCCCAATTTGGGGCATATACATTCACCAGCACCACAGGCGCCCCCTCTAACCTCCCACTCACCATCACAAATCTACTCCCAGGACCTGTCACTATACTCCCCACCTCAAAATCCACCCTCTTATTGACCAACACTACCACCCCTATCGTTTTCATATAGAACCCCGAATAAAATGCCTGCCCCACCAAGCTCTTTCTCAACCTCGTCTGGTCCTCCACCTTCAAATGGGTCCCCTGAAGAAACACCACGTCTGCCTTCAAACTCCTTAAATGCACAGAAACGTGCAGCCTCTTAATCGGCCCATTTAATCCCCAAACATTCCACGTAATCAACTGGGTCAAGCCCCCCAATCCGCCATAGCCCCTCTTCAACCATCTCCCCTCAGGTCCACCCTCGGGGCCTCCCAAGATGTCTGCCGCCATCTCCCATTAACTAACTGCACCATATCAACTCCACCCACGTCAGCATTCCACCCCCCCCCCCCCCCCCCCCCCCCCCCCCAAAAAAGCTAAGAAGACAATGAGGCCAACTCGTCCTCATGTTCCACCATTGGCTCCTCCACCTTCCGGAGCACCGAACTCTGCACCTCAAACCTTTGACCCACTTTCCCTATAGCTGCCCTGATTGGCTCCGCCGCCTTAGCCATGTCCTTCACGGCCTTTTACTTGTGCTGTTGGAATGTGGCACTCAGAAACCTTCAATTGCTCAGTGGACCACTGGGCTGGCCACGACACCCCAAAACTCTCTGCCATCTTTCCCTCTGTCGCACTTTGAAAGTCCTCTTGCCAGACTGTTGCCCCTTGATCGTTGCACTCCTCATTTGATAAGCCATAAGCAGGCCCTACCGGAGGAGAATTTCTATCTCTCACTGATCATGCACTTTGCACCAGAAAACACCACTCTATCGGGTGAAAAGAACCAAACAGTTACACCTTGCGCAGGAGCAAGCAAATGTGCAACCATTCACTCCATGGCCACCACCCGAAGCCCCACCCCCATGTAACATTACACATGCTTGATTGCAATATGCGTACCAGGGACCAAATGAGTCTAACTGTGCAAACAAACAAATCTCCCATCCAGGCACTATTTTCAGTAATAAGCCAATTATACAACCAGCCTGTTTGGCTAGTTTCTACTTTCTTGGACTCTTTTAAAATGGGTCACGTCAGTGCACAACTGTCATTGCCACAGTGAGTGTACGGTCACACTTGTTTCACTCAGCTCATCACTTGGACTTGTCCATTGTCTGGATCCTCTTCTTGTCGCCTGTACTCCATTCCATCCCCAGTTCATGATATCTCAATTACTTCTCAGCCCCAGCATTCCAGCCACAGGTCCACTTGTTCTCTATGTGCTGTACGTTGCAATGGGTTCTAGGCTTGCCCATAATTCATGCAATAACGATAAGGAGACCAGCAGTGAATGGAAGTAGTAATGACAACCTTTAGGAGGAAGAGCTGAATTCCGGGGTATCCTAGCAGCCTGTGTACAAAGTTCAGACAACTCCATTCTAGTGTGTCCATGGGATATAGGTGTTGCTGGCTAGACTAGCATTTATTGCTCATCAGTAATTGGACATGAGAAGTTGATGGTGAGTGCCCTTCTTGAGTGAGGTGCTCTTTCCAAGGGCCGGTGCAGACTCGATTGGCTGAATGGCCTCCTTCTGCTCTGTAAATTCTATGAGATTGCAGTCCATGTGGTGTAGATACACTCCCAGTGCTATTAGGAAAGGAATTCTGGGATTTTGTACCTGCAACAGTGTAGGAGTGGTGATATAGTTCCAAGTCAGTATGGTTTATCGTGAAACTTGCAGATAATGGTGTTCTCATGCATCTACTGGCCCTGAATGAGGAATTTTATATTTCTGAAGTTTCAAATTTCTCCATTACAATAAATTCCACATTTAATTTTTTATTAAGTTTATGATATTTAAACTTTCGTGTATGTTCCAATCATTCATTTTGCTATTTGTAAAATTTAAAACTAGAAGTGAAGAGATTTATTGGTTTTTACTTCCTGTTTTTTTGTGTATGAAATGCTTCAATGTGACTGGCTGCTGATCCTGCTTGATTACATTAATGTTGCTGAACACCAGGAGATCCCCTTGACTTGGACTAGAAATAAACTGATTTTGGGAAACAGGAAATCCACAATACAAAAAGCACTCGATCTTAAAAGTCAGAAAATACTGAAAAAACTCAGCAGGTCTGACAGCATCTGTTGAGAGAGCAACAGAATTAACATTTCAGGTCAATGATCTTTCATCAGTTCTGATATGTCAGATTTCTAGCATCTACAATATTTTGAATGCCAGCTATTTGTGGGCAGCTTTCTTTGAGGTCAACTGCAAGCTTAGTTCCTTCACTGCTTTCCATAAAATTCAGCCCAAAATGTTCTAAAAGCTCACAACAGTAAATATAGTTGCAAATACATTCAGTATCCTTATTGTGTGATGAAAATCACTGAAGTTTTTATTTTTATTCTTCATTTACAGTATGTGGGCTTCACTGGCTAGGCCAGCATTTATTGTGCATCACTAATTGCCCTTGATAAGGTGATGATGAGCTGCCTTCTTGAACCACTGCAATCCCTATGGTGTAGGCACACCCACAGTACTGTTGGGGAGGGACTTCCAAGGTTTTGACCCAGTGTCAGTGAAGGAACAGTGATATATTTCGAAGTCAGACTGGTGATTGACTTGGTGGAGAGCTTCCAGGTAGTGATGTTCCCGTGTGTCTGTTGCCCTTGTCCTTTTAGATGGTGCTGGTTGTGGATTTGGAAGGTGCTGCCTAAGCTGTCTTGGTGAGTTCCTGTAGTCCATTTTGTAGATGGTATACACTGCTGCCACTGTTAGTCATTGGTGGAGGGAATGAAAGTTTGTGGAAGCGGTGTCAATCAAGCAGATTACTTTGTCTTGGATGGTGTCAAACTTCTTGAGTGTTGTTGGAGCTGCACTCATCAGGCAAGTGGACACTATTCCATTACATTCCTGACTTGTACCTTGTGTGGACAGGATTTGGGGAGTCAGGAGGTTAGTTACGTGCCATATGATTCCTTGCCTCTGACTTTCTCTTGTAGCCATTTTTATGGCTAGCCCAGTTTAGTTTCTGGTCAATGGAAACCTCCAGGATGTTGTTAGTGGGGAATTCAGCGATGGTAGCACCATTGAGTAGAACCATAGAAAAGTTATGGTGCAGAAAGAAATCATTCAGCTCATCATGTCTGTGCTGGCCAAAAAATAAACTTATGCTTATTTTAATCCCACTCTCTGGTTCATAGCCTTGCAGGCTACAGCACTTCAGATGCAAATACAGTATAGGTACCATTTAAATTAGTTGAGCGTTTCAGTCTCAACCTCAAAATTAGGCCCATCGCCCTCTGAATTAAGAAGTTTTTTGTCATGTTCGCTCTAACCCTTCTAGCAATCACTGTAAATCTATGTCCCCTGATAATGGACCCCTCTGCTAAGGGGAACAAGACTTTCCTGTCTACCCTGTCTAGACCCATCATAATTTTGTGCACCTTAATTAGGTCACCCCCCAGCCTCCTTTGTTATAAGGAAAACAACCCTAGCCAATCCAATCTCTCCTCATAGTTGCAGTTTGCAAACAAACCCTGGCAAAATTCTTGGAAATCTCAATCTGAATGTCATGGGGCGATGGTTAGATTCTCTCTTTTTGAAATGGTTATTGCCTGGAACTTGTGTAGCAAGAATATTATTTTCCACTTGTCAGTCCAAGCCTGGATGTTGTCCCGTCCTTATTGTATTTGGACGTGGATTGCATCAGTATCTGAGGAGCCGTGAACGTTGCACAATCTTCAGCGAACATCCCCACTTTTTTTTTATATAAACATTTTATTGAGGTATTTATGGTTTTACAACAACAACAAAATAAACAATGTACATGAATTTATAAACATAGTGCAAAAACCGTCTTTCTCCCTTACAGGTCCCACCTTTACTAACCCCCTACTCTAAACTCCGTCGTCGGGGGCTTTGGGTCCCTCCAAGCTAAGAGAATCTGTCTCCGGGCTACCAGGGAAGGAAAGGCTAGAATGTCTGCCTCTTTCTCCTCCTGGATTCCCAGGTCTTCCAACACTCCGAAAATCGCCACCTCTGTACTCGGTGCCACCCTTGTTTTCAACACTTTGGACATGCCATTCGCAAACCCCTGCCAGAATTCCCTAAGCTTTGGGCATGCCCAGAACATATAGACATGTTTCGCTGGCCTTCCTGCACACCTTGCGCACCTACGGTTTACCCCAAAGAACCTGCTCATCCGGCCACTGTCATGTGGGCCCGGTGAACGACCTTGAATTGTATTAGGCTAAGCCTGGCATATGTTGTGGACGCGTTGACTCTTCTCAACGCGTCTGCCCAGAGACCATCCTCTATCTCTCCTTCCAACTCCTCTTCCCACTTGCACTTCAGCTCCTCGGTCTGCGTCTCCTCTGACCCAATGAGTTCCTTATAAATGTCAGAAGCCCTCGCTTCTCCCACCCACACTCTGGAAACTATCCTGTCCTGTATCCCCCTTGGTGGTAGGAGCTTGGTGGTTGAGACCCACCTGCGTAGGAAGCCCCGCGCCTGCAGTACCTAAATTAATTTCCCCTTGCCAATCCAAATTTCTCCTCCAGCTCCCTCAGGCTAGAAAAGCTCCCCTCTATAAACATATCCCCATCCTCTCAATCCCTGCTCGCTGCCATCTCTGGACCCCCCCCACCATCCATCCTTCCCGGGGCACACCGAGATTATTATAGATTGGAGACCACACCGATGCTCCCTTCGCTTCTCCATTGCCCCCAGACCCTCAGGGCCACCACCACCACTGGGCTGGTGGAGTACCGTGCTGCGGGAATGGCAGAGGAGCCGTTACCAATGCCCCCAAACTGGTGTCCTTGCATGAAGCTGCCTCCACACACTCCCATACCGACCCTCCCCCCACCACCAACTGATCATGGCTATATTCGCTGCCCGATAATAATTACTAAAGTTTGGCAGCGCCAGCCCTCCCTCCAGCTCCACTCAAGCATCCCCTTTTTTACTGACGGGGTCTTACCCGCCCATACAAAGCCAGTGATCACCTTATTGACCCGTTTAAAGGAGGACCGTGGAATAAAGATGGAGGGACACTGAAACGCAAACAGGAATCTCGGGAGGACTGTCATTTTCACTGTCTGCACCCTCCCAGCTAGTGACAACGGAAGGGCGTCCCACCTCCGAAAATCATCCTTCATTTGGTCTACTAATTGGGCCAAATTTAACTTGTGTAGCCGTTCCCATTCCCGTGCCACCTGGATGTCGAGGTATATGCCTAACGCGAACAACAATGGGGAAAGGGGTCATCCCTGTCTCGTCCCCCAAAGCAGCCTGAAATAGTCTGATGTTGACCTATTCGTCCGTACGCCCGCAACAGGAGCCTGATACAACAACCTGACCCGGTCAATATGCCATCTCCCCATACTCATAGATTGCCCCCCCTTGCCTTCCCCAGGTGCTCTAATGCCCTGCCTGTAATTAACAAGCCAAACTCCGCCTGTAGCCTCCGTCGTTCCCTTAGAAACCCTGCTTCTGGGGTCTCCACATATCTCCTTTATCAGTCGGTCCATGTCTGCTCTGCCTTCTCCCTATGGGCCCGTATCGTGATCAGCTCCCCTCTAACCATCGCCTTCAATGCCTCCCAGACCACCGCCGCCGAAACTTCACCCGTGTTGTTGACTTCCAGGTAGTTCCTCTTCGTCAGCTAAAAATCCCACGTCGAGCCTCCAGTGCAGGCATTGGCTACTCCCCCTGCTAACCTGTAGGTCAACCCAGTGCAGGCATGATCTGAGATTGTGATCGCTGAATACCGATTGTCCACTATCCCCATCAGTAGAGCCCTGTTCAGAATTTAAAAATTAATCCGGGAGTACACTTTATCCACGTTTGAGTAGAAGGAGAACTCCTTCACTCTTGGCTGCTCAAATCCCCATGGGTCCACCCCCCCCATCTGCTCCATAAACCCCTTTAGTTCCTTTGCCATTGCTGGCACCCAGCCCGCCCTTGAGCTCAACCAGTCAATAACTGTGTTAAAATCCCCTCCACGACCAACTTATGTGAATCGAGGTCCGGGATCTTTCCCAGCATCCTCTTTATAAACTCCACATCATCCCAATTTGGTGCGTACACATTTACTAGTACTACATGCAACCCCTCCATCTTCCCACTGACCATAATGTACCGGCCTCCCACATCTGCAACTCCTCCAGAGACCAACCATTCTCAAGTTCTGCCGGCGCGACCTCTTCTCTAGGTCCTCCACCTTCTCCAGGAACCTTTTCTTCTGCTCTCTCAGCATCCCCACCTCCAACTCCACCCCAGTTCCTCCTGGTCAGCCAGCGCCTTCTCTACTTTCTGGATCGCCCAACCTTGGGCATCCAATCTAAGTTTCAGCCGCGCAATCAATTCTTTAATCAGGTCCAAGCATTCATGTTTCTGCTTGGCAAAGCTCTCCTGAATAAACTGCATCAGCTGCTCTGTTGACCGCTGGGTCGACAAGCCAGGACTCCGGTCTTCCGCCATGCTGTCTCCCGCTGCAGCTTCAGCCCAAGCCTTCTCTGTTCGTCTATTTCTTCCTTTGCGATCACTTCTAGTCTGCCTGTCCATGCACCAATGTAGGAATCCACTCCACAATTGCCGCTAGCATCAATTTATCATATCAAGTCCGATTTTAAAAATCGGGGGAAAAGGTCCAAAAGTCCGACCCAAGCGGGAGCCACCAAATGTACGACCTACTCCTTCATAGCCGCCACCGGAAATTTGAACATCCCCACTCCTGACCTTATACTGGAAGGAACGCCATTGATGAAGCAGTGAACTGGATGTGCTGAGCAGTTGCATCAAGTAGCCCTCCTTTGGAAGACAGGAAAATACAAAGAACAACAAAGATACCAGGAAGCAGAAGTTCCAAAAGCCGCAGAGCCAGCAGAAACGGCAGCCAGGGTCAGGAGCAGCGTGGGAGCGGGTCAGCGGAGCCATGAGGCAAGGGTCCTCGGCCACTCTAGTGAGGGAGACCAGCGAGACCCCCTCCAGAGGATAGATGGAAGATGTACCTCACTGGGGACTAAAAGAGATGGAAGGCATTAAGGCAGACCAGGGAAAGAACCTTCGCTGGGCCAGACAAACGAAAGCCTGCAGCTGCAGCTAATGTCCCACAGGACATTAGGGAAGACCTGGAAAAGCGCCAGGCAGAAATTTACAGGCCAAAATTAGCCCTGTGCATGAACAATATCAAATTCGAGATGTACCCAGCCAGGCTCTGGGTAACGTACCAGAATAGAGAACATTATTTCACTGCCTCTACAGATGTGGACGAGTTCATCCAAAAAAACGGACTGGATAAACAACAAGGGAGACAGAGATTAGGCGGACACAGAGGAGGCAGAGAAAACCATTAAAGAATTTGCGCAGACTATGTCGTCTTGTTAAGAGCAGGGGAACCAGTTCACAGAAAAGAGGGGGCGAGTGCAGCAGAGTGTAGGAGGGGGGTGAGGAGAAGATAGAGGAGAAATCAACATAGCGGGGGTCAGACCAACCCCAGGAGGAGGGGGCCATCACACTAGTTGGAAAACTAGCACCAGGAGATACAAGTGAAGGATGAGAGCCTGGCAGAGGGTAGCGGTACGGGGCACACCACCAAGCGGGATGAACCAGGGGATTGGGGGGGGGGGGGGGGGGAGAACAGAATAAGGGGGAAACAAATCCGCAGGGCGCACAAAAGTGCGGTGGGGGGGAGCTCTAGACCGGCTTCAATAGGCCACTTGTAGAAATGTGGAACATAATGGCACCTTAAGCCATTTTGGATGGTCCCTGAACAAAGGGTAACCCCGGAGTGCAGGGGCTCACCCACATGGCATGCACACAGTTGGTTGTCATGTTGGGTGGCTCCTGGACAAAGTGAAACCCTAGAGCATAGGGGCCCGACCTCATGGTGAGTAACATGACCACAGTCATTTTGGATGGCTCCCTCATAGAATCTACAGTACAGAAGGAGGCTATTCGGCCATAGAGTCTGCACCGGCCCTTGGAAAGAGCACCCCACTTAAGCCCGCACTTCCAACCTATCCCCATATACCAGTAACCCCACCTAACCATTTTGGACACAAAGGGAAATTTAGCGTAGCCAATCCACCTAACCTGCACATTTTTGGACTGTGGGAGGAAACCGGAACATCCAGAGGAAATCCACGGCATGCATGGGGAGAACATGCAGTCCGCAAGACAGTGACCCAAGCCGGGAATCGAACCTGGGACCCTGGAGCTGTGAAGCAACTGTGATAACCACTGTGCTACCGTACCACCTCCAACAAAGGGAAACACCGGAGTGCAGGGGCGCATCCACAAGGTAAGTATGGTTAGACACCTGGAACATCAGGGGACTTAATGGCCCAGTGAAAAGATCCAGAGTCTTTACCCACCTAAAAAATATGAAAGCTGACATAGTCTCCCGCCAAGAGGCACAACTGAGGGAGAAGGACCAACTGCGGATAAGAGAAGGGTGTGTTGGACAGATTTGCCATTCATATAATCGGACCAGAGATAGAGGGGTAGCCATACTACTGATCAAGAGGATGGCATTTAACCTGATGAAGACGGTTACAGACCCAGGGGGAACGGTACATCTTGGTCAGCGGTGTTTTAGACCTGCACCGGTGGTCCTGGTGAACGTGTATGCGCCCAACTAGGACGACACGGAATTTGTAAAGAAGACCGTGGTGGAAATCTCCAACATAGATATGCACCGACTGATCACGGGGTGGGGGGGGCAACTTTAACGAGCAGTGCATCAGCTCCGTCAAACACGGGACCTTCTACGAACACAGAGACAAGGCTAGATGCCTGCTGGTCCACCAGCTGGGAAAGAAGGCAGCCACGAGGGAGATAGCGCAGGTGAAGGATGGCAAAGGCGACTGGTAGCTGACCCAATAAAGGTCAACAAAGCGTTCAAGGCCTTCTACTGGCGCCTGTACACCTCTGAACTCTCCGCCGGGGACTCTGAGAATGGTTCCTCGATGGACTGGACAATCCAATTGTTGGTAACGATAGAAGGAAGAGGCTGGAAGCACCACGAGAACTGGGAGAGGTCATGGAGAGCATCAGCTCCATTCAGGTGGGGAAGGCGCCGGGACCCAATGGGTTCCCAGCAGACTTCCACAAAAAACTTGCAACAGCACTGGTTCCGCACTTGGGGACATGTTCGCCGACTCGATAGCGAGAGACACCTTACCTCAAACGTTAACACAAGCCATATCGCTGATACCTAAGAAATACAAAGACCCAACCGAATGCGAATCCAGCAGACCCATTTCGCTGCTCCATGTAGATTCGAAAATACTCTCTAAGCGACTGGAGAACTGCATAAAAGGGGAGGTCACAGAAGACCAGATGTGCTTTGTTAAGGTTAGACAGCTAACCGTGAACATCAGGTGACTGCTAAACCTGATAATGACCCCATTGGGGAGAGAACACCAGAGATGATCATCTCCCTGGATGCAGAAAGGCCTTCGATAGAGCCGAGTGGGAGTACCTCATTAAGGCACTAAAGCAGTTTGGGCTGGGCACAGGGTTCACCTCATGGGCGAAAATCCTGTACGACGCCCCCATGGCAAGTGTACGGACCAACACCACCACTCTGAATGCGCCCAACTGCACAGAGACACAAGACCGGGATTCTCGCTGTCCCCGCTTGTATTAGTCCTGACAATCGAGTCGTTGGTTATCGCCCTCAGAGTAGTGAAAAACTGGAAAGGAGTCCAAAGTGGATACAGCGAGCACAGAGTCTCACTCTATGCGGATGACCTGCTCCTCTACATCTCAGACCCACGAAGCAGCATGGAAGGGATCATGAAGCTCCTGAGAGAGTTTGGAGCTTTCTCTGGCTACGAGCTCAGCCTGAGTAAGAATGAAGTCTTCCCTGTGAACCCGAAAGGAGGATAGGCAGAGCTGGCGGGACTATCTTTCAAGCAAGCCCAAAGCAAATTCTGCTATCTGGAGATCCAGATTGGCCACAACTGGAGACTGATCCAGTCTGGCGGAGGAAGTAAAAATGGACCTGCAGAGATGGGACTCACTCCCGCTCTCCATAGCAGAGAGGGTGTAGATGATCAACCTGCTACCCAGGTTGTTCTTCCTGTTCAGATCCATACAGATCTACATCTCCAAGGCCTTATTTAACTTGGTCGACAAAACAATTATGGCATTTGTGTGTGTGTGGGGGGATCCCCTGAAAGGTCCTACAAAGAAAAAGAAACATGGGGGGTGCCTGTCCCCTTAACCTAGTACCACTGGGCAGCCACTGCAGAAAGAGTGAGGGACTGGGTAAAAGAACCGAAAATGGAATGGGTGAGGATGGAGGAGAGCTCTTGTACAGGGGCGACCCTTCGAGTCCTCGCCACAGCAGCACTCCCAACCCTCAACAAGCCCAGTGATGGTAGCCACACTCCGAACCTGGAATCAAATGAAACAGCACTTCAGTCTAACCAAAATGTCCACTATGGCCCTCATTTGTGGCTACCAGGTTCACGCCAGCCATGCTAGATGCCACCTTTAAGAAGTGCAGACAGGATGGGAGGTTGCTGACTGTTAGGAACTTTTACTTTAGAGTAACTGTCAGAAAAACTGCAACTACCCAAGGGGAATGACCTGCAAAACCTATAGGTAAAGAACTTCCTTCGCACGGAGACAGCATATCCACGGCCCCTCGAGACACACAATGTTAGAGGAACTACTGGACGCAGGCAATCTGGATGGGGGGAACTGCGGGGACCTGTATGGACGACTATTAGAACGGGCATGCTCCCCACTGAACGAAACACAGGAAAAGTATGAGGAAGAACTAGGGATAGAAATGGGGTGGGGCGAAGCACTGAACAGGGCCAACTCCACCTCCACTTGTGCAAGGCTAAGCCTCATGCAATTGAAAGTGGTGCACAGAGTGCACCTAACAAGAATCCAAATGAGAAGGTTCTTCCCGGAGGTGGAAGGCAAATGTGAACGGTGCCAGGGAGGCCCTGGCAACCACACCCACATGTTCTGGGCATGCCCCAGACTTGTCAGGTACTGGACAGCCTTCTTTGAAGCAATGTTGTGAGGGTGGAACCAAGCCTGAGTTGCAGTCTTCAGGGTATTGGACCAACCAGAACTATTTATGGAGAATAGGGCTGATGCGCTTGCCTTTGCTTCCCTAATCACCCTCCATAGAATTCTGCTCTGCTGGTGATTAGCAGCATTATTCAAAGCTGCCTACTGGCTGGCAGACCTGTCGGAATTTCTCCACCCAGAGAAAATCAAATTTGCCATCCCAGGGGTGGAGGAGGACTTCTACGAAACGTGGAGGCCATTCACCAACTTGTTCCAGGACCTGTTTGAAGTCAACAGCCAATAGAGCGAGGGGAGGGCTGGCCACACGGGCCAGCAAGACACCAGGGAACAGGAAGAGGGAGGGAGGAGGGGGGTTTTGGGAACGGTGGGAATAGACAATGGGGGGCCAAGAACAAGACCATAAAGACAGGGCCTTCCAGCAGGGACAAAGGGCCACGGGACAAAATGGGAGCCGGCCAAGGGTGAACCGCCCAGTATGGAGCGGGGCACTAACCTGCCCCCCCCTCCTCACATACTATACATATGTAAATTATATAACAATCACCTTTTGTAAACGATGTATTCTAATAAAAATATTTTAGAATAACAAAAATGGAAGGGGTGGGGGGGCTAAGGAGTTTGGGTTATGGGGGTTACTTCCAATTCCTTTTTTTGTTATTCATTTACGGGATGTGGG
This sequence comes from Scyliorhinus canicula, assembly GCF_902713615.1. NCBI lineage: Eukaryota > Metazoa > Chordata > Chondrichthyes > Carcharhiniformes > Scyliorhinidae > Scyliorhinus > Scyliorhinus canicula. Next base: position 111,513,954 of record NC_052148.1, on the reverse strand, counting down.
CGTCGCTGGTTCGGCCAACATTTAGTGCCCAGCCCTAGTTGCCCTTCAGAATGTGGTAGTGAGTTGCCGTCTTGAACCGCTGCAGCCCTTGAGGTGTAGATCCACCACTGCTGTTAGGGAGGGAGTTCCAGGATGTTACCCCAGGAACAGTGAAGGAACGGCGATATATTTCCAAGTCAGTGTGGTGAGTGACTTGCACGGGAACCTCCAGGTGGTGGGCCTCCCAGGTGCTCTTGTCCTTCTAGATGGTAATGGTAGTGGATTTGGAAAGTGTTGTCTATGGAATCTTGGTGAGTTACTGCAGTGCATCTTGTAGATGGTACACATGGCTGCCACTGCAGTGGTGGAGAGTTTGAATGTGGAAGGGGAGCAATCAAGCGGCCTGGTTTGTCCTGGATCGTGTCGAATTTCTTGTTGAAGCTGCACTCAACCAGGCAGGCTTTGGGGGGTCAGGTGGTGAGTTACTCAGTGTAGGATTCCTAGCCTTTGACCTGATCTGGAAGCCAGAGTATTACTGTGGCTCGTCCAGTTCAGTTTCTGATCAATGGTAACCCCCAGGATGTTGATTGCGGGGGTTCAGAGTTGGTAATGCCATTGAATGTAAAGGGCAATGGTTTGATCCTCTCTTGTAGGGGATCATCATTGCCTGGCAGTTGTGTGGCGCAAATGTGACTTGCCACTTGTCAGCCCAAGCCTGGATATTGCCCAGGTCTTGCTGTATTTGGACATGGACAGCTTCATTATCTGAGGAGTCGCGAATGGTGCTGAACATTGTGCAGTCACCTGAAAACATCCCCACTTCTGACCTTATGATGGAAGGGAGGTTATTGATGAAATAGCTGAAGATGGTTGGGCCTAGGACACTACCCTGAGGAGCACCTGCAGTGATGTCCTGGAGTTGAGATGATTGACCTCCAGTCACCACAATCATCTTCTTTTGTGTCAGGTATAACTCCTACCAGTGGAGATTTTCCCCGATTCCCATTGAATCCAGTTTTGCTAGGGCTCCTCGATGCCATACTCGGTCAAATGCTCCCTTGATGTCAAAGGTAGTCACTCTCACCTGACCTCTGACGTTCAGCTCTTTTGTCCATGTTTGAACCAAGGCTGTAATGAGGTCAGGAGCTGAGTGACCCTGGCGAAACCCAAACTGAGTGTCCATGAGCAGGTTATTGCTGAGCAAGTGCCGCTTCATACTGCTGTTGATGACTCCTTCCATCACTTTGCTGATCATGGGGAGTAGACTGATATGGCAGTAATTGGCAGTTTGGATTTGTCCTGTTTCTTGTGTACAGGACACACCTAGGCAAATTTCCACATTGCCAGGTAGATGCCAGTGTTGTAGCAGTCCTGAAACAGCTTGGCTAGGGTTGCGGCAAGTTCTGGAGCACAAGTCTTCAGTACTATTGCCAAGATATTGTCAGGGAGCCCATAGGCTTTGCAGTATCCAATGCCTTCAGTCATTTCTAGATATCACGTGAAGTGAATTGTATTGGCTGAAGACTGATACCTGTGATGCTGGGGATTTCCGGAGGAGACCGAGATAGATCATCCACTCGTCACTTCTGGCTGAAGATTGTCGCGAATGCCTCAGCCTTGTCTTTTGTATAAATGTGCTGGGCTCCTCCATCATTGAGGATGGGGATTTTTGTGATGCTTCCTCCTCCAGTGAGTTGTTTAATTGTCCACCACCATTCATGCCTGGATATGGCTGGAGTGCAGAGCTTCGATCTGATGTGTTTGTTGTGGAATCCTGTGGCTCTGTCTATCTCTTGCTGCTTATGCTGTTTGGCACACAATTAGTCCTGTGTTGCAGCTTCACCAGGGTGACACCTCCTTTTTCGGTATGCCTGATGTTACTCCTGGCATGCTTTCCTGCACTCTTCATTGAACCAGGGTTGATCCCCTGGCTTGATGATAATGGTAAAGTGGGGGATATGCTGGGCCATGAGGTTGCAGATTGTGGTTGAAAACAATTCTGCTGCTGCTGATGGCCCACAGCACCTCATGGATGCCCAGTCTTGAGTTGCTAGATCTGTTCCAAGTCTATCCCATTTAGCAAGGTGGTATGCCACACAACACCATGGAGGGCATCCTCAATGTGAAGACGGGACTTAGTCTCCACAAGGACTGTGCAGTGGTCACTTCTGCTGATACTGTCATAGACAGATGCATCTGCAACAGGCAGATTGGTGAGGCTGAGGTCAAGTAACTCTCTTGTTGGTTCCCTCACCACCTGCTGCAGTCTCAGTCCAGCAGCTATGTCATTTAGGACTCGGACAGCTCGGTCTGTGGTGGTTCTACCAAGCCACTCTTGGTGATGGACATTGAAGTCCCCCACCCAGAGCATATTCTGCACCCTTGCCACCCTCAGTGCTTCCTGCAAGTGGTGTTCAATATGGAGGAGTACTGATTCATCAGCTGATGGTGGCAGGAGGTGTCCCTGCCCATGTTTAAGCTAAAGTCATGAGACTTCATGGAGCCCAGAGTCGATGTTGAGTACTCCCAGGACAACTTCCTCCTGACTGTATACTACTGTGCCGCCACCTCTGTTGTGTCTGTCCTTATTGTAAATGATATCTGATCTACATAGATTTGTTTATTTTGTAATGTAGAAAATGAAAAACTTTAATAAAAACATTTCTTCCCCCAAAAATTGATGAAGCAGCTGATGATGGTTGGGCCAAGGACACTACCCTAAAGAAATCTTGCAGTGATGCCCTGGAACTGAAATGATTGACCTGCAACTACCACAACCATCTTCCTTTGTGCTACATGTGACTCCATGGAGGGTTTGCCCCCAATTCCCATTGACTCCAGTTTTCTTTGGCTCCTTGATGCCATCCTCTGATGCCAAATGCTGCCTTGAAGTTAAGGGCAGTCGGTCTCAGAAAGACTGGTCGTGAATGCCACTGTCCACGCAAGACTTCTGTAGCAAACGTTCATCCTAAATGTTTCCTTTTACACACCTTTGTTTCATTTCCATCGTCCAGTCTGTATTTTTGTGTTCCCACATACAACAGCATTTGATGGGACCATAGTTGTCCAGTTAATTTTAAATCTGTACAAAATGGACCTCGGTTTTTCTGTGATGGGAGAAGATTAAGAACATAAGTAATAGAAGCAGGAGCAGGTCATATGATCCCTCAAACAATTGCACTTTCCCTGCTGCTCCCCATAACCCTTGACCTCCTTGGTCATCTATCTCATCCTTGAATATATTCAGCAATCCAACATTCACGCAGTCTGGATTAGAGAATTCTAAAGAATAGCACCCATCTGAGAGAATAAATGTCTCCTCATATCTGTTTTAAATGGGAGACGCTTTATCTGAAACTGTGTCCCCTAATTCTAGATTCCCCCACGAGGCGAAACATCTTCTCAGCCTCTTCCGTGTCAAATCTCCTTAGAATCTTATATAATTCAATAAGATCACCTATCTTTTTTTATAAGCTCCAATGTGAATCGTCCCAACCTACTCGACCTTTCTTCATTAGACAACCTCTTAATCCCAGAACTGAACCTTCTCTAAAATTCCTCCAATGCAAGTATATCCTGCGTGTAGTTCTGCTTACCACATTATAGGAAGAAGGGAGGGCTCAGAAGAGATTCACCATGATGTTGCCTGGGCTCCAGTGTTTCAGCTATGAAGAGAGATTGATTAGGCTGAAGTTGTTTTCCTTGGAGCTGGGAAGGCTGAGGGGGACCTGATTGAGGTGTATAAAATTATGAGGAACATAGATCTGGTAGATAAGTAGGAACATTTACCCCGAGGGCTAATAACTAGAAGGCATAGATTTAAGGTAAGGGGCAGGAGATTTAGAGGGAATTTAAGGAAACATGTTTTTCACTGCCTGAAAGAGTGGTAGAGGCAGAAACCCTTACAACATTCAAGAAACATTTGGGTGAGCTCTTGAAATGCCACAGCATAGAAGGCTATGGATCAAATAGGGCAGCACGGTAGCACAGGTGGATAGCACTGTGGCTTCACAGCGCCAGGGTCCCAGGTTCGATTCCCAGCTGGGTCACTGTCTGTGTGGAGTCTGCACGTTTTCCCCTTGTCTGCGTGGGTTTCCTCCGGGTGCTCCGGTGTCCTCCCACAGTCCACAGATGTGCAGGTTAGGTGGATTGGCCATGATTAATTGCCTTTAGTGACCAAAAAGGTTAGGAGGGGTTATTGGGTTACGGGGATAGGGTGGAAGTGAGGGCTTAAGTGGATCAGTGCAGACTCGATGGGCCGAATGGCCTCCTTCTGCATTGTATGTTCTATGTAAATACTGGAAATTTTTTGCTCACTCACTTTATCTAAATCTCTTCGTAAACTCTGTGGGTGGAATTTTCCTTTTTGAAACAGTGATGGGCGGGTTTCACGGCGTGATTCCCACTGCTCGGAATGGCGGGAAATCACATTCAATTCTGCACTTGGATGCACAGCTTAATTATGCACAGGTGAATATTTCTCTGAATCACCTGATTGTAAGAAGGGCCGAAGATCCAGGTGCCATATTTAACCACCACCGGAATGAATACATCTCCCCCTCAGCAGCTCATGTGTCTCCAGGCGACAGAGGTATCTTCAGACAAAGGAAGAAGGCTGCAAGGACCCTACTTCAACTGCCAGGCCCTTGAGGCCTTGACCAGAGGAGCGTGGATGCATAAGAATGTCCTATATCTCAAGGATGATTTTGGAAAGTACATCAACCTCATCTCATCTGCCCTGGGAGGCCATTGCAGGGCAAGCATTCCTGAAAAACCATCTAGTGCAGGAAGAGGATGAATGATCTCATCCACTCTGGCAGGGTAAGTCATCCTTCAACTCTCTCCGATAACAAACTATCATCGTGGCATCATGTACTCAGAGTCACTCGCTTTAGGGATCTCTCATAACTATTAGCAGGGGACACACATCACCTTTGATTGTCTCACAGAAACTTTCCATTCACCACCGTCCCATCTTTTATCCTGCACGCTCTCCATCCTCAACCCTGCTGGGTACCGCTCATCACACACACTGGTGTGTATCTCTTCCAACCTATGCTCCATCCCCTCTCATCACATACCTTTCTTTTGTCTTCATCCATGGCAAGTTTGCCACAACAGAAGGAAAGGTGTGCAGGCCGAGGGAGGCACTGCCGATGGAGGAGGATGTTAGTGACAGGGTGACGAGGCACCTTGGCCTCCCTCCTGATGTACCATCTCTCAGAATTAAAGTTTCACAGAAAAATACAGTGCTGAAAAGGCCCTTTGGCTCATTGTGTCTGCAACCTCTGCATGAAAGGCACGGTAGCAAAGTGGGTAGCACTGTTGCGTCACAGCTCCAGGGTCCCAGGTTCGATTCCGGCTTGGGCCACTGTCTGTGTGGAGTCTGCACGTTCTCGCCGTGTCTGCGTGGGTTTCCTCTGGGTGCTTTGGTTTCCTCCCACAAGTCCCGAAAGACGTGCTGTTAGGTGAATTGGACGTTCTGAATTCTTCCTCTGTGTACCCGATCAGGTGCTGAAATATGGCGGCTAGGGGCTTTTCCCATTAACTTCATTTGCAGTGTTAATGTAAGCCTACTTGTGACAATCAAGATTATCATCATCAGCCAATCCTAATCCCATTTTCCAGCACTTGGCCCATAGCCTCGAATATTAAGACATGCCAAGTACTAATACGGGTACTTTTTAAAGGATGTGAGGCAACCCACATCTACTACCCTCCCAGGCAGTGCATTCCAGACTGTCACGGCCCTCTGGGTAAAAAGGCTTTTCCACAAATCCCCCTGAACCTCCTGCCCCTCACCTTGAACTTGTGTCCCCTCTTAACCGACCCTTCAACTAAGGGGAACAACTTTTCCCTATTTACCCTGTCTAGTACTCCTCATAATCTCTTTAAGGAATTAGGGAATACTCCGCAAGGGCATTCCAGTGGTGTCGAGCCGCTCGTCTGCCTGTGGCCCTGTCCATTTCGGCTGCTCAGGCCGAGAGGGGTTCATCTGACCCTAAGCCAGTCTCTACTTAACAAGTTGGATCCTGGTCGTTGCACCACCACCGAAGGTGGACATACTGCTGCCCGTACGTCGCTGGAGTCACAGTGGTACCCACTACCTTCAATGCTACCCCTTGTAGGTTGCCAGTGTCGCTTTGGTATTCTGCAATTGCAGTGGCATGACCGCCATGTGAAGCTGCTGAAACATACAGAGGTCTACAATGGAGACAGCAGCCCCAGTGTCCATTTCCATCGGCACCGGGTGTCCATTTACCTACAAGATAATCTGGTTTGTAGCGATTCTCTGAGCCGTGACACAGTTTAATTGTATCAAACAGTCGTCGTCCTCCGGGGCATCTACGCAGAATAGAATCATAGAATCTCTACTGTGCAGAAGGAGGCCATTCGGCCCAACGGTTCAGCGCCAACCCTCTCAAATAGCATCCTATCCAGGGCCATTCCCTCGCTCTATCCACATAACCCAACCTAACCTGTACATCCCTGGACACGAAGGGGCAATTTTATCATGGCCAATCCACTTAACCTGCACATCTTTGGACTGTGGGAAGAAACCGGAGCACCCGGAGGAAACCCACACTGACACTGGGAGAAAGTGCAAACTCCACATAGACAGTTACCCAAGGCTGGAATTGAACCCAGTCCCTGGATCTGGGAGGCAGCAATGCTAACCACTGTGCAACCGTGCTGCCACGTACAAGGTCCTGATCGGGGGTGACCTTGGGGGTTACGCGGACGGCAAATCCTGTGCCGCACTGGACGACCCTGGCCCTCCTAAATCCCTCGACCACAATGCCGACAACGCACTCAACTCTCACTTTCATCCTTGGGCAAAGTATCCCATCGGGCAGCAGCAGAACCCAAGACCCAAATTCTGTTATGAGCTTGACATGGGGATTGCTCAGTCAGAGGAAGCCTGACTGGCTAAACACAGTCCCAGGACCGATAAGGGGCCTGAAAAGGAGGGCAGCTCAAACTATGGACACCATAGCCCATGGAGCTCTGCAGCTCTTGCACACTTTTCTTAGCATGTTCACAAGAGAGGGAAAGCCCAATGACCTGCCTCAAATCCAATGTTTTTTCCGCTAACTGCTTCCTCTGCGTGGCTTTATTGTTAATACCACACACAAGCCGGTCCCTTCACATCTCTGAGAGAGATGGCCCGAACTTGCAGTGATGAGGCAGGCACCGCAGATGGGTCAAGAAGTCGTGCCATGCTAAGTTGCCCTTAGTGTCCAAAAATGGTTAGGTGAGGTTACAGGGATAGTGTGGAGATGTGGTGATAGGGTGAATGTGTGGGCTTAGGTAGGGCTCTCTTTCCTAGGGCCGGTGCAGACTCGTTGGGCCGAATGGCCTACTTCTGCACTGTAAATTCTATGATTCTATAACTGATTCACTAGGAGAGCGCACTATCATGTTAAATCGATACCTGAGCATAATTGTGGAAGGATGGGGGTCATAGTTGTTAGAAACAATACCTACCAACTTATCAAAAGGCCTAGGCTGGATTCTCCAATAATGGGTATGTCCCCATGCGAGCGTATAAACGCTGGTGTTTCACTCTGGACTTTCCTTAAGAAAGTCCTCTGGCAGCACGGTGCCGCAGTGGCAGCACTGCAGTCACACGGCGCCGAGGTCCCAGGTTTGATCCCGGCTCTGGGTCACTGTCCGTGTGGAGTTTGCACGTTCTACCCATAACCCGTAGTTTTCGCCCCCCCCCAACCCAAAAAAGTGCAAAAAATTGGAAAAAATGAATTGGGTGATCTAAATTTATTAAAAAAATGAAAGTCCTGAATGGTTCTCCCATCTGCAGGGGGCCAGTAGGGCCTCAAAGTGGTTCTCTCAGCTCTGTCAGTGGCCCCCTACCTGCGCTGCGTAGCTCGCGCGTGCGAGCGATTCTCCAGGGACCGGTGAATCACGGGAGCGCGCCGGTCCGAATTTCCGGTTTGACAACCATCCTCCGTCCGCCCCTCCTCGCGCCGAATGCGATTCCGGCTCAGAGGATCCAGCCATTGGTGTCCAGTGCAGCCAGGTATGTCAAACTTTATGATCACAAACATCTGGGAACTTTATGTCCGTCTTCCCCCAATATCCCATTTGTCTGGAAATTTTTTTATTTTTTTTGAACAGTACAGCACAGAACAGGCCCTTCGGCCAAGCAAACCGATTGGCGAGTAGAGTTTTTGTTAGCCCTTGTCGCCAAAATAATGACACCAAGAAGGCTGACAGTAAACGTGAGATTGATTTATTTACAATGGTCTGCATAACACAGTATATCACTCCCAGTGCAATCCTAGCTGGGAGGACTTATCTTCCCAGACCCTGATCTGGGCTTGCTTTTAACCTTTGATCGTAACAACCCAGGTGGTATGCCTCTGCCCTCTACCTATGGAGCTCTTAAATACAGATAACACAAAAATCGGCCATGGAGTTGATACTGTAGTGAAGAGGATAGCTGTGGACTCCAGAATGATATCAATGTTTTGGTTGAGTGAGCGGAAAAGAAGCAAATTAAATTGAGGTTATACATTTTGGGAGGGCAAACAATGTAAGGGATTACTTAATAAATGGGAGGATATTGAGAGAGGTAGAGGAAGTGAGACCTTGGAGTACACATCCACACCTTCCTGAAGGTGGCAGGAGAGGTAGATAAACTGGTAAAAGAAAGCATAGAGAATGCTCTCCTTTAGTGCATGATACATAGAGTACAAAAGTAGGGATGTAATACTGGAACTATATGAAACATTGGTTAGGCCACAGCTGGAATTTTGTGTACAATTCTGGTCACTACGTTATAGGAAGGACATAATCATTCCGAAGAGAATACAGAGGAGATTTACAAGAATGTTGTCAGGGCTGTAAAGTGTATTATATAGGCTAGGATTATTTTTCTCCGAGCAGAGGAGTGACTAGATTGAGATGAACGAAATTTTGAGGGGCCTAGATAAAGTGGACAGGGAAGACTTGTTCCCCGAGCAGAGTGGTCAATTACCAGGGGATCACATTTAAGATGATTGGTAGAAGGATTAGAGGGGCTATTAGGCAGACTTTCCACCCAGAGGATGGTAGGTGTCTTTAATTTGTTTCCTGGATTGGTGATGAAGGCAAAAATCCACAACTCATTTAAAAGGTACCTGGATCTGCAGCTGAGGTGCAGTAACCTGCAGGGCTACAGACCGGGTACTGGATGGTGGAATTAGAATGGGCAGCTCGTATTTCTTTTCAATCAACACCGACACAATGTGCTGAATGGCCTTTTTCTGTGCTGCAACTTTTTTAAGCTTCTATGTGAGGAAGTGCAGTCGAGGTAGCTGTGAAAGCCAGTGGGTATATAATGAACATTAATTGATCGCCTATTCCCAGTAATGGAAACAAAGAGGTTGAGGGAAGGAAAGGAATGATAGACTGTGAAACTGAGAGAAGGTTAGAAATTGGAAGCAAAGTTGGTGAAATTTTCCACTTCGGGGCAAGAGTAGACAACAGTACCAATAAATTATCAAAGTAACAATAAAAGAAGTGAGGAAGTGGACCTGAATAGGACTGAAATAAGAAGTGTTCTGCATATCCCACAAAAAGGTTAACCTAGCTAGCGGGCACCCATTGATAAGGTGAAAATGAGTGGACTTGAAGGAGAAGGAGCTTTGACAAGATTCATGCAGACTTGAAAGGCTAGCTCCATTCTCTGTCCACCGATGCTTTCAGAACTGTCCAGCGTTTTTTAAATTTCAGATTCCATCATCCGCAGTAATTTGCTTTTATCTTATTGAAGGAGACGTTGTTCAGTGTGAGAACAAGTTCAGCCAGGTGAAGATTGGTGGTAGCGGATGGTTATTTGTTACCAGTTTTCACTTTCTTCTATGTGGTTGTACACAGAGAACAAATAGAACTATTCCATATTCCATAAATAGACGTATTTAAAGAAGATGAGGAATATCTAAAATTGTTTCTTTAATCCTATTTTGATCTCAACATAAAGACTAAGCAATTGATAGTATAATTTGTTTAATTAAATTTTTCTTGAATGGAACTTTCACTATGCCTCATTGATGATGTTGAACTTTCCAACAATTATACCCTTTCAAAACTCTCCAGGTGTTAAAAAAAGATCCCCCAAATCATGCCACAGACCGAAGTTACTGGGATACATTAAGACGTAACACCAGCCAAGCACTCTTTTCAGACCTTGCAGAGGTACAGACATATCACAAAGCTGGAGGGTTTATTAATTTTTCTAGATGCATTTTACTTGGAATATAGTTATGCTTTATTTTATGTGTTTTGCGATGTACAAATGGCAGTACAGCTATGAAATCGGGTCCCAAGACTTGAGGGTTGTGTAGTGTAGTGGTTGTTTGGTAGTATAGAACTTGAGTATTGCTGAAAAAAGAGACATGCCGTTGAAGCATTTTGTCATCAGAACAGATTTGCAAAAATACCAATAGTAATGGGAACACCCATTTTTACTGCATGAGAGGAGAATGCTGATTGGTTGGCAAGTGGACTCGGATTGATAGAGGTATTGCCAAAAAGAATTCACCAAGGGACAGTTAACCGCCAAGCTTCTGTTTAAATTCAAACCAGGCAACTCGACTCTGATCAAAGTATGGCCCTGGGGAATTAACCAGGGAATGGCTGTCTCCAAAGCTTTTGTTTAGTTGAACGCAACATGTGGACATGCTCTTATCTGCAAAGCTACTATGTTAATAGCCTAGTAATCAAAATCCTGAACTAATAATCCAGAAGCTCAATCCCTCAAATTGCAGTTGAAAATTTGAATTTATTTTAAAAATGCTGGTACAAATAAAAGTGATTATGAAGCTGTTTGATTGTCATAAAAACTCAAATGGTTTACTACTGCCTTTTTAGGAGAAATGACATTTGGTTGATCTGACCAACATGTCTGACTCTTAACAACTTGTCTAAGTGGATTAGCAAACTAATCAATTATGTTCAATTGCTACTCAGCAGTTCAAGAAGATCCATTACCTGTTTCTCAGGTCAAATAGGTATGGACAGCAAATACAAGCCTTGAAAACAATGCCCACGTCCCATGTTTAAAAAAAGCTGACCCCAAAATGCAACTATATGAGAACAATTTGATGGTATGAAGCCAGATTTTAAAAATGCTCACACTCATAATTACATTTATGTTTTTAAAAAATATGTTTTGACAGTTGGTGCTTCCCAGCTGCTCAAAACAATTAAACTATTGCCAGAGAGTGAAGCTCTGTGTAAGCAAGTGTATATGCTTGCAATAAGTATGTTCACAGAAGAATGTGTGCAATACACAGCTTGTGCTTTAATGGCACTCTTGCAGGCTACAAACTGTCCCTAGCCACTGGGTTGCATGGCAGTTTATCAGAGATTTAATCCCATTCATTGTTGTATTTAGTTAAATTGTAGTTTAAGTATTTTATTTCCACCATATCACACATGTTTTAGAATGCATTGACCTCAGAAATGCTTCTTTGAACATTGCTTATGAGCACAATATGAATTTCTCCACATGAATGTGTGTTTAAAGTTGGATTTTGGTAAAGGAGTGTGTGTTTAAAGTTGGATTTTGGTAAAGGAGTTACCTAACACTTTGGCGTGCTGTAACACATCAGACGCGATTTAACCAACTTGTTTCCTAAGTGTGGTAGCAAGCGGGAATTGCCGTGAGATTCCTGACACGAGGCCGCGTAAAAACGTTAATTGGTCCACTTAATGAGGTCCCACAGACTTCTTACCACAACGAGGCTGATTTGTTGGGACCACGCTCGCCAGCCCCCTGCTAACAAGAGAGAGCAGCACTTCAACCGCTCCTGCACAGCCAACCCCACTAGCACCATGATTCGACTAGCACCATGATTCGGCAATACAGACTTGGGCAGACTACTTCAAGCGGTCGAGGCCAGGCGGGATGTCCTGCTCCACCGAGCGTCTCAGAGGTTCAGTCACAGAATAGCCAGTGCCGCCTGGGAGGCAGTCAGCTCAGGGAGTGTGACCAGAGGACCAGCACCAGTGCCGCAAGGTCAACTACCTCCACCAGGATGCTGGAGTAAGTTTGCACTGGACCCCAGCCCCCATCCCCAAAGAGAATATGCCTGGCAACGCCCCACCATCACTGTTCTGTGCCCTACTCACCCATGCCCAGTAGTGCCACCCATGCTGCTCCATTCCCCGCCCCCACGATGAACCACGTGTGCAGCTAGCAATGCCCCCTCTGTGTCCCCGCAGACGTTGGCCTGCAACTGACAGGAGAGGGCCCAGACCAGGTAGCAGGGTGCTGGCTATCCGAGTCCTCACCCGCTATGAAGAACGGACTCTGGAGGTCACGGGGCTCGATGAAGAGAGGGCAGTGACCACCATAGAGGTTGGTGCATGGTGCAGAGGTGAGGATCCACTGGCTCCCACCCAGATGACCTGTCAAAGTGAGTTGTTAAGCCATACAGACTGACTCATCCCTCCCACTGACCACATGTCCATTCTCCCACAGGACCTTCAACCGATGGCGCTGGCCCATCCGGGGTGCCTCCGGATATCTCAGTTGCTGGAGGATGTCACCCAGTACCAGGTTGACCTTGATGAGACACTGCGGAACTTGTCCCAGTCCCAATGTGGGCATAGACAAGGCACTGCGAAGCATGTCCCGTTTTTTTTTAATTTGTTATTTACAGCACAGAAGGAGGCCATTCGGCCCATCGTGTCTGCACCGGCTCCTAAAAGAGATACCTAGCTAGTCCCATTCCCCAGCCCTATCTCCGAAGCCCCCTAAATTAATCATTTTCAAATATATATCCAATTATCTTTTGAAACCTCCTACGGAATCCACCTCCACCACTCTCCCAGGCAGCGCATTCCAAAAGCCAACAACACTCTTGAGTAAAGAGGTTTCTCCTCATCTCACTCCTAGTTCTCTTGCTGACCGTCTTGAAATTGTGACATACCAAGTTATGGAGACAGAATATCCTTCTTCAACCTGTCAAAATTGTTCATATTTTGAACACCTCAATGAGGTCGCCTCTTAATCTTCTCTGTTCCAAGGAGAGCAATCTTTCCTTGTATCTAAAATTACTAATTCCTGGTATCATTTCAGTAAATCTCCTCTGCACTCTCTCCAGGGCTTTAACACCTTTCCTTAAATAAGGTGTCCCAATACTCCAAATGTGGACTGACCAATCATTTGCAGAGGTGTAGCATCACTTTCTTGGTTTTATACTCTATTTATAAACCCAAGGACCCTATAAGCCTTCTTAACAACTGTTTCTGGTTACCTGGCTACCTTCAGAGAATTCTGCACTTGCTCCAGTGCTCTCCTCAGGGGCTGGTTTAGCACACTGGGCTAAATAGCTGGCATTTAAAGCAGGCCAGCAGCACGGTTCAATTCCCGTACCAGCCTTGTCGAACAGGCGTCGGAATGTGGCGACTAGGGGCTTTTCACATTAACTTCATTTGAAACCTACTTGTGACAATAAGCGATTTTCATTTCATTTCAAAGTTGTACGATTGAGCCTATATTGTTTCCCCATGTTCCTTCTCCCAAAATGCATTACCTCACATTTCGCTGCATTGAAGTTCATCTGCCAGGTATCTGCCCAACTTGTCAGTGTCCATCTGAAGTCGCTCAGCGTCATCCTCACAATTCACTATTCTCCCTAGCTTAGTACCACCTGGAAATTTAGATATTTTGCCCTTAACAACCACTTCTAAATCATTTATATAAATCAGAAAAAGCTAGGGTCTCAACACTGAGCCCTGAGGAACACCACTTTCAACTAGTCTCCAGTCTGAGAAATGCCTACCCTCTGTTTCTTATCTCTTAGTCAACTTCTAATCCATGCTGCCAAGGACCCATCAATCTCAAACATTATTAATTTGCCAACCAGCCTGCCATGTGGCACTGTATCAAATGCTTTCTGAAAGTCCAAATATACTACATCCACAGCACTACCAGGGGCTGGTTTAGCTCACTAGGCTAAATCGCTGGCTTTTAAAGCAGACCAAGCAGGCCAGCAGCACGGTTCGATTCCTGTACCAGCCTCCCCGGACAGGGGCCGGAATGTGGCGACTAGGGGCTTTTCACAGTAACTTCATTGAAGCCTACTCGTGTCAATAAAGCAATTTTCATACCTTTATCCACTGCCAGTCTCATGTCGTCAAAGAACTCAATTAAATTTGTCAGACATGACTTGGCCTTGATAAAGCTATGTTGACTGTCTAGTACAACTTATTTTTCTCTAAGTGTATATTTATCTAATCCCGTATTATGCTCTCCATCAGATTACAGATGTCAAGCTGACAGGTCTGTAGTTTTTTGGGTTATCCTTTGCCCCTTTTTTAAACAACGGTGTCACATTTGCAATTCTCTAATCCCTCCAGAATAATCCTGTGTTCAGAAAGGCCTTGAGAATTTCTATCAAGGGCTCCGCAATATGCTCCCTTACCTCTCTCGGCAATCTAGGATGGACCCTATGCGGGCCTGGCAACTCCTATATCTGGAGTGCTGCCAGTCATTTTAGTACCTTTTATTTATCTATCACGTACTGCTCAGTTGCTCAACACCCACATTTTCAACTGGGCCATTGTCACCATCTTCTAATTTGGTAAAGACAGAAGCAAAGTAGTCATTTAGTACCACTGCCACATCCTCTGCTTCAGTGAATAGTTTACCCTGCTTGTCCCTTATAATCCCCACTCTATCCTTCACTAATCTTATACCATTAATATGTTTGAAGAACATTTTACTATTTGTTTTAGCACAGTCTGTAATCCTTTACGCATGCTTCCTCTTAGCCTTCCTTATTCCAGCCTTAGCCTCTCTCCTGTATTTGAGATTCGATTGCTATTATTCCGGCATGTATCATATGCCTCTTTTTTTCGTCCTTATTTTATCATCAGTGTCCTTAATCATCCTGGGTACTCTAGCTTTGGATAGCCCGTATTTATTACTCATGGGTATGTACCTTGCTTGCACCCTATTCACCTCTCCTTTGAAAGTCTCCCATTTTTCATTCATTGTTTATCCACCAAAATGCGTTTCCAATCAACCTGCTCCAGTTCAACTGTTAAACCACTAAATTATTCTCGTTTCCAACCTGGGATCTTAATCCGTGACTGATTTTTATCCTTTTCCAACTTATTATTGAATTATATTATGATCGCTACTTCCCAATGGCTCCTCCACTCTGACGTTCTCCACCTGCCCTGCCTCATTTCCTAGGACCAGATCCAGCTTGCTCCCTGGTAGGACTGGAAATGTACTGTTCCAGAAACTTCTCCTGCACACACTGCAGGTATTTCTCCCTTCTGTGCCCCACACTCTACCCTTTTCCCATCTTAGGGGAATTGTAAGCCCCAACTATCACAACCCTACTTGCCCTGCAGGTTTCCATAATGTGCCTACAAATGCTCTCTCCAACTTCCTCCCCACTATATGGAGGTCTATGATAAATACCAAACAAGGTCACTGCTCCCTTCCTGTTTCTCACCTCCAACCAAATAGATTCTAATTCAGGAACTGCATCTCGTTCTAGAGCTATGATACTATCCTTGACCAAGACTGCTACACCTCCTCCCTTTTTACCCACCCTGTTCCTAATAAACACCTTTTAACCCGGGATGTTAAATATCCAGTCCTGTTCTGGCTTGAGGCAATGTTTCTGTCAATGCTACAAAGTCATATGCCCCTTCAGCAATTTCTGCTTCCAGTTCCCCACTTTTGTTCACCATACTCCATGTATTTACATACATACAATTAACCCTGCCCTTATCTCTTTCTTCCCCTATGGGAGGCGACCATTTCCTTGTTCACTGTCAACACTCAAGCCTTCTCTCACTTTCCTTTACCTATTCCTCTTCTTTCTTTTGCCCTCACTAAGCCCATTAGTCAACCCACCCCACTAGTCAACCCACCCCACTGCCGTACAAGTTTAAATCCACCCTCAGTATACTATTTACTCTCTCTCAGCCAGGAGATTGGCTCCATTTCGGTTCCGTTTAAGCCCATCAATTCTAAACAGCTTTCTCCTTTCCCAAAACTGAACCCAATGACCCAAAAACCTAAATCCTTTGCTTCTACACGATCCCTCAAGCCACACATTTACTGTGGCTGGTTTAGCACAGTATGCTAAACAGCTGGCTTGTAATGCAGAACAATGCCAGCAGTGTGGGTTCAATTCCCATATCGGCCTCTCCGAACAGGCGCCAGAATGTGGCGACTAGGAGTTTTTCACAGTAAGTTAATTGAAACCTACTTGTGACAATAAGCGATTATTATTATTATAATATTATTATTACCTCCCTGATCTGCCTTTGCCTAAATGGTGAAGCTCTGGGCACAGGGGCACAGGTAGTATTTCTGAGGTTATTACCCTGGAGGTCCTATGTTTCAACCTAATCCCTAGCTCCTGAAACTGGTCCTGCAAAACCTTGAAAATGTCCCTCCCTATATTGTTGGTTCCTACATGAATGACCTCTGGTCAATTACCCTCCCTTTCCGGACGTTTGTCCAGCCGATCCATTATGTCCCAAATCCTTGCACCTGGGAGGCGACAGACCATACGGACTCATGATCTTGTCTGCAAACTAGACTGTCTATCCCTCGAACTATTAAGCCACCCACAGCTACCACCTTTCTAATCTACATACCAGCCTCTCTTTCTTCTCTCAGAATAGCCTCAGGCACTATGGTTTTCCCTCGAGTCATCCATGCCTGATTCAGTCGTGTTGCTCATTTCACAGGCACCAAAAATTTCATCCCTGTTATACAGCTCCACAGAGTCCTGGGTTTCCTGGACTTGCTGTCTCTTTTCTTTTTGACAAATGGTCACAAACTCTCCTGCCATCCCTACACTCCTTGCTTGCCTATCATGATGTGGAGTGACCACCCTCTGGTACGACTGTTCCAGAAACCTCTCTCCCTCTTCTATGGTGTGCAATGAAGAGAGTTTCTGATCAAAATCAGCCACATGTTGTTCAGGGACTGCTTTCCTCTGGCACTTCTTGCTGATATGACTGTCCTGGATGCCGTGTGGATGTAGTGACGATGAGAACTCCGTGGCCCTCATGGCCTGCCGGATCCTTGCTGCTCCCCCCTGTCCACAAGTACATGGCTCAGGTGCTGCACCATCTCCTTGTTGAGATGGAGCCTCCTGCGGCACACATTGTCCCTCATCTGTTGGAAAGGCCAGCAACGCCTGTACACCTTGGGCGATCGCAGGCCTCCCCCTCTGGTTCCCTCTCTGGTCTGATGGGTGGATGGGTCCTCAAGGTATGGGGCGGGGCCTAGCACTTTGGACGCTGCCTCCTCCAACGCATGGCCTGCCAGCAGCACCACTAGGGCAATTTCTGCGGGATCAAGGATATCGTCCATCTTGTGCAATATCTGTAAGGAATTTGAGAGAGTGTGAGATTGACAACCAGCGGTGTCTTCCACCCTGGGACCTTCCAGTCCCCCCCCATCGCTCCTCCCACTTCCCCCAACCCAGCATGCGCACCTGGCAACACCAAGGTCCCATGGTCACCGGACCCCACACCATGTATCCCGGACACCTGCACGTAATTGCTACCTGGACCGGGCGCGGGTCCCCTCCCCGGTGAATACACCCATCCTCTGATCGTGGAAATGTCCCTGATTCTGGTGCCCAGCCCATGGGTGTTCAGATGTTGGCCGCTGCGTTCATAATGTTGCCTCCTGTAATATTCAGGCACAGTGTCCAGGCCTCATGGTGTGATTGCGTTACTAGGCAATAACTCCCACATGCTACATGGCATGCCTACCCATGGAGATCCACTTGGGATGTGTACTGACTTAGGCCAGGGCTTTGAGATTGGCCAGTTAGAATATGAGTTCCCTAGTGGCCCAATCAGAGAACCCCTCTCTCTGTACATAACAGGGAATGTCAGATCCTCTGCACTCCCAGTGTAGACAGCAAGCTGAATGCACCTGGTTGTTCGGCTGCTGGTTTTGTAAATAAAAGGGATTCTGATGAAGGGACTTCTGCCACCGAGAACTTATTGCAGGATGTGTGAGGTTCTCACTTAATTACGATTGCCAATTCCCAATTAGGAACGGGAATACATGGTGTGTCGTCTCTCTTTCCCCCCCCCCCCCCCCCCCCCCCCCAGCACCAATGTCGGCCCACCCTGACTCCCAGTAGCTCACCCACCTTACTTCGGGCACGGGGACAGCAACCCTAGTGTCCTCAGGCTCTTTGCCTGTGAGCGAAAATGGCTACTCCCCTCAGATCCCCACTACAGCCCTTCCACCAGCTTCATATTTTTAAAAAGAAACGGTGTACTAATCGGCACCCATGTGACCACTTGCTGGGTATGCCGTATGCAGGGGGCTATCAGAGTTGGGGGGGGGGGGGGGGGTCGTTCCCGTTAATTGTATGCCGATTGGACTTAAGTGGTGATCATTGGCTTCTGGCACACTACGGCATTATTGGCTTCACTACGAAGGGATCCTGATTTCGCTAACTGGAGAAGGCCGGTTAAATCACAAACAGATCGGCACATGATGCATTTCTTGATTTTGGCCACTCCCGAAAGCACAATGTGGCCATTAAATCGCATTCATCGAGTTATATTGCAGGCTTCACATAATAGTTCCAACTCAGAAGAGTGCAAAATGGAGAAAATGGAAGCTTTGTGTTTTCCTATAGAAAAATCAGTGGCAAGCTGTTCATCAAACCTGCTTGTCGCTCAGTGACTGGCAACACCTTGGACTCAGAGCATGAACAGGGCTGGGCAAGACATGTCGAAATAAATCTAAAATTAACATAATTGCCCCCAAATAAGTGCAGTATAAGTACCAAGATTAAAACTAATAAATATAGGACGAAAATTTAATTAAATAAGCCACCAGCAAAGTAAATATATAAAAAGAAACTGAGAACTGGAGAAGAAACTAAAACTACTTAAAACCGGTGTGCAAACTGGGTACAAATGTGGTCAGTGTAAGTATTGGGGTGGCAGAGAAAGTTGGTCTAAATCTCTAACATTTAGCAAAGAGCTTGAAAATTGGTAGAACTCGACAATATTGCATCAATGAAAATGCCATGATGTGGAGATACTGGGGTGGGCACAGTACAAAGTTTTGCAACACCAGAATAAAGTCCAAAAGGTTTATTTGGGATCACTAGCTTTCGGAGCGTAGCTCCTTCATCAGGTGAGTTCAATGAAAAGGGAGAAAGGTGGCATTGAAATAAATGTGACCAGATTAATGTCAACACTTAATTTTTAAAGTTTAATATGATTTCTAAAATTATTTTCCTCAGCCAGACATGTAGTTTCATGTACACATCACGCCTTTTACAATGGTGTAATTGCTTAAAAAGTACCGTCAAGTTCTATATTTACTGTTATAAGTGGCATATGTAACCATATATCTTTAGAATTTCCAATATACGTTCTATTTCCAGAAAGAGTCCTTATTCCTAATGCACCTAGATGAAACTGAATTTTTACCATCTCCATTTAAAATTTATAAAATGCCTAATTTGTTTCTCCTCTAGAAACGTATGAAATAGGAGCTGGAGTAGACCATTTGGCCCTTTGAACTTGTTCTACACGATCATGGCTAATCCTTAATCTCAGTACAATAGTCCTGCGCTCTCCCCATTTCTCTTGGTACCTTAAAGATTGGCAGAGAATATCAAAACATCTTCTGTTATCTGGTCCAAAGCATTTTGCACCCTGAGTTAATTGAAGGCAGAGTCCATTAAGGGCAGAGTCAGGAGAATTCATAATGGAGAAGAGCGAAATGGCAGAAAAACTAAATGATTACTTAGCGTCTGTTTTCACTAAGCAACTTTACAGGAAATCTCCCAGATGTCGAGATGTAGAGATCCAAGGGACTAGGGAGAATGTAGAGTTGAATGAAATTACTATAAATAAGAAAATTGTATTGGTGAAATTAATGGGACTGAAAGTTGATAAGTCCCAGGTCCTGATATCATGCATCCTAGAGTGTTAAAAGAGGGTGCTACAGAGATAGAGGATGCACCGGTGAGCATCTTCCAAAATTCTATAGAGCTTGGAATTGTTCCTGAAGATTGGAAGGTAGAAAATGCCACCCCACTATTTAAGAAGGGTGGGAATAGGGCAGCTTGGTAGCACAGTGGTTAGCAAGTCTGCCACACAGCGCTGAGGACCCGGGTTTGATCCCGGCCCCGGGTCACTGGCCGTGTGGTGTTTGCACATTCTCCCCGTGTCTGCGTGGGTCTCACCCCCCACAACCCAAAAATATTTGATGGGTAGGTGAATGGCCACGCTAAATTTCCCCTTAATTGAAAAAAATAATTGGATCCGCTAAATTTATATTTTAAAAAAAAAAGAAGGGTGTAGAGAGAGATTAAGCGGTTGCTAACAGGCAGAAAAACAGAGTAGAGAAAAACGGGTCATTCTCATGTTGGCAAACTGTGGCTAGTGGGGTATTGCAAGGATCAGTACATGGGCCACAGCTGTTCATAATATATATCAATGATTTGGATGTGGGGACCAAAATAATACTTCAATGTTTGCAGATGATACAAAATTAAGCAGGAATATGTGTTGTGAGGAAGATGTAAAACAGCCGCAGGAGGATTTGGACAGGCTTGATGAGTGGCCAAGAACATGGCAGATGGAGTATAATGTGAAAAAATGTGAGATTATCTACTTTGGTAGAAAGAACAGATGTGTAGAGTATTTCCTAACTGGTAAGAAATTAGAAAGTGTACAAAGGGACCTGGGTGTCCTTGTCCACAAGTCATTGAAGGCTAGCATTCAGTTGCAGCTAGCTATCACGAAGGCGAATGGAATGTTAGTCTTTATCGCAAGGTTATTTGAATACTGGCGTAGTGAGGCCTTGCTTCTATTGTATAGAAGCTTGGTTACACCTCATCTGGAGTACTATGTATGGTTTGGTCTCCTTATCTCAGAAAGGATATTATTGCCATAGAGTGAGGGGAACAAAAATTTGCCGGATTGTTCCAGGGATGGTGCAACTGTTGTTTGTATTCTCGAGAGTTTTGAACAATGAGAGGTGATCTCATTAAAACCTATAAAATACTTAAAGGAACAAACAGAGTAGATGCACGCAAGATGTTTCTCTTGGTTGGGGAGTGAAGACCCAGTAGCACATTTTCAAAATAATAATCTTTAGTATTGTCACAATTAGGCTTACATTAACACTGCAATGAAGTTACTGTGAAAATCCCCTAGTCGCCACCCTCCGCCACCTGTTCGGGTACAAATAAGTCTTTTGGGCCTTGTGAGAGGAAACCGGAGCACCCGGAGGAAACCCACGCAGACGCAGGGAGAACGTACAGACTCCACACAGACAGTGACTCAAGCGGGAATTGAACGCGGGACCCAGGCGCTGTGAAGCAAGAGTGCTACCCACTGTGCTATTTGCAGGAGGATGCCACTTAGGATCAAGATGAGGAGAAATTTCTTCAAGAGGGTTGTGAATCTTTGGAATTCTATACCTTAAAGGTCTGTAGAAGCTCAGTCATTGAATATTTAAGGGGCAGGTTGATAGATTTCTGATCAACAGTAGTGTAAAGGGTTATGGTGATCGTGTGTTTAAAGGCATTGAAGTATCAGATCAGCCATGATCATATTGAATGGCGGAACAGGTCAATGTACTGAATCGTCTACTCCAGTTCCTAAGTTCCTAAAATTAAATTATCAGTGCGACTCAAGTAGAATAAATTGACTTCTTGCCAGAGTTATCAAAGTTATCAATTAAATAATACAATTTTAAAGGAGGTAAAGAAGCAGAGATTCCTGAGCTTTCATATATTAAAACTGGGCAGGACAAATTGATGAGACTGTTAGACATATATGGGATCCTTGCCTTACAGAGGCATAAGTTACAAAATCAAGGAAATTAGGTTAGACATTTATAAATCACAGGTTAGGCCTCTGCTAGAATATTGTATTCAATTCTGGGTAATACACCTGAGAAGGGTGTCAGCCTCTTGGAGCAGGTGCAGAAGAGATTTACCAAAGTGGTGATCAGTTGCATGGGGATACTGGTGAAGTTGGGGTTGTTCGCAGCAGAGAAAGTTAACAGAAACCAAATGAAAGTATTCAAATTATGAAGCAGTTGGGTTCCACTGACAAAAGGTTCAAAGACAAAGATTTTTTAAAAATAAATTTAGAGTACTCAATTATTTTTTTTTCCAATTAAGGGGCAATTTAGTGTGGCCAATCCACCTAACCTGCACATCTTTGGGTTGTGGAGGTTGATGTGCTGGGTACTCTGGATCTGTGGAGACTGTGTTTACCTTAGCAGTAGCATAGACAGGCTACCAACACTTGTAATAGTACAACACTATTTTATTAAGCTAAGAACTGTTGAACATACTTGCACTGTGGGTCGACACTATGTTAGATTAACTAAAGACCTATGCCTATCCTGACCAGTCTAAACTGTTAGCACATGGTGAAGGTTTGTACTACTAGCTGCGAGCTCTGTCTGTCTCAGAGGCTGCATCCCGAATGAGCGGGAAAACTAGTGCCCTCTGTCTTTATAGTGAGCGTTCCCTAACTGGTGATTGGCTGCTGTGTTGTGTGTGTTGATTGGTCTTGCAGTGTGTCAGTTAGTGTGTGTCTCTGCACCATTATATACTGATGTGTATATTATGACAGAGGTGAAACACATGCAGACACGGGAAGAATGTGCAAACTCCACATGGACAGTGACCCAGGGCCGAGATTTGAACACGGGTCCTCAGTCCCAGTGCTAACCACTGCGCCGCATGCCACCCCCCCCCCAAAGAGAAAGATTTAAGGAAATTGGCAAAATATCCAATTAAAAATTAGTTGATTTATTTTAATGCTGCTGAGGGGAGTGGTACTAATACTAGCTTTTTCAAAGAATATCATGTACCTCCTTTTCTGAAGTGGACGAACCTGAGCAATTGCTCAATTGTAGTTCAGGGAATTGTGTAATTGTGTGTGCCATTGTGTTGAAAACATGTAAAAGAAAGACTTGCATTGGTATGGCACCGCGGCACAGTAGCTAGCACTGCTGTCTCACAGTGCCAGGAACGCGGGTTCAATTCTGGCTTCAGGCGACTGTGTGGAGGTCTGCACATTCTCCCTGTGTCTGCGTGGATTTCCTCCGGGTGCTCTGGTTTCCTCCCACAGGCCACAGAAGTGCAGGTTAAGTGGATTGCACATGATCAATTGCCCCTTAGTGTCCAGAGACGTGTAGGTTAGGTTAATAATAATAGTCTTTATTGTCACAAGCAGGCTTACATTAAGGGGTTGTTAAGATAGGTGGAGTGTTCTTTCAGGGGTTGGTGCAGACTCTAATGGGCCGAATGGCCTCCTGCACAGTGGGGTTTCTATGATTCTATTTTTTGATATGTAAAGCATGTTCATGATCTGTGGATGTCTCAAACCCCATTTTTAACCAATTAAATACTTTTGAAGTGCAGTCACTGCTGTAATGTCAGAAACATGGCAGCCAATTTTACACACCAGAAACTCCAACAAACAAAAATGTGATAATCAAATAATCTGTTTTTGTGATAGAGGGATTAATAGTGGCCAGGACATTGGGGGTAATTCTCCTGGAGTTTGGACAAAGCCTTCTTCATGAGTCCAACCATGATTCTTTATTCGGAGCTGAAAATGTATAAAGACATTGGAAGAATGATCATCTGTGCCGTAATGGCTCAATTACAGCAGTGAAAACACCACTTTGTTTGTTTCAAAGATATTTTAAAAATATTTTAATTCAAATTTTCAACATTTTTATATATTTTTACAAAAAGTAAGCAAGTAAAAGTACTTAAACAGTCAAAAAAAAACATCACTGACATCCAAAAGAAAAAGTTCATGCAAGCAGCCTTAGAGTAAACCTCCATGATCTAACACTGTTCACTGATTTCTTGCCTGTTTGTTTGCATGTAGCACCCAATTTACACTATTGTGGTGCTCCTTACAATAAAATGAGAGGGAACAGGTAATTTGAGTACTATTGCGTGGCCCCCAAGTCAAGTGCACCTGTACACCAGTTTTGCCCAAGTACTACCTCTCCCCAGAAAAATCCATCCTAACTCTTTATAAAATTCCTCTGGCTCATACTTCTGGGAGGATACAGAGATGAGTGGTTTGGGGCTGGTGGCGAGGTGAGAACCCAGAGTCTCCGGGGAAATGAAGATCCTGCTAAATGTTATGGCAGGACTAAATTATAATTTTCCTTTACATTTCCTGGCCGGTTGCCATGGTGGGGAGAATGCCAGTGGCAGGAAGCCACCGCAGAGGGGCTTATGGGAATGACCTCAAGATGTTTTAAATTCTTACCTGTGGGATTGGCCCATGATGACCTCCATAACTTTTGAATTCTTACCTGTGGGATAGGCCCATGATGACCTCCATAGTTTTTGAATTCTTACCTGTGTGATAGGCCCATGATGACCTCCATACCTTTTGAATTCTTACCTCTTGTGCATCGCTGATTTTAAGTTTCTCTGCTGGTGATGACCGTGTATTCAGCTGCCTGGGCCCTAAGCTCTGGAATGTTCTCCATTGGCCACTCTGCCTCTTTACCTTCCTCCAAGCAAGCAAATATTGGGAAAACTGAAGCCATATTTGTTTTTTGCCTGTGCCACAAATTGCATTCACTTTCCACCAAATCCATCCCTTTCCTTAGCCATTATTTCATGCTGAACCAGCCAGAGCGTTCAGAACCTTGTTGTCCTGTTTGACGTTCAGAGGAGCTTCTGACCTCCTGTTAGTCCATCGCCAAGACCGCCTACTTTCACCCCTGTAGCATCACGCTTTACCTTCCCTGTCTCAGCTCATCTGCTGCTGAAACCCACAACCATGCCTACCTCTGGACTCAACTATTTTAATGCTTAGCTGGCTGACCACCTGCTGTCACCCTCCATTCGCTTAAACTGGTGCAAGGTTCTGCTGCCATATAATTCTAGCCCCTTTCAGCCATTGTCATTGTGCTTTCTAGCCTACATTGCCTCCTGGTCCGAAATACCTTGATTTTTAAATTGACATACTTTATCTTGTGTCCTTCCTTACTCTATAATCTCTGCCCTATAACTCTTGTACCTCCGTACCTTTTGAATTCTTACCTCCTGTGCATCCCCTGTTTAAGTTGCTCTGCTGGTGCGGACTGTGTATTCAGCTGCCAGGGCCACAGAGATGGCACAGTGGTTAGTACTGCTACCTCACAGCGCCAGGGACCCGGGTTTGATTGCGACCTCAAGGAACTGCCTGTGTGGAGTTTGCACATTCTTCCAGTGTCTACATAGGTTTCCTCCGGGTGCTCCGGTTTCCTCCCACAGTCCAACGATGTGAAAGTGAGGTGAATTGGATATGCTAAATTGTCTCTCTTTGGGGTGACAGGGATAGGAAGGTGGATTGGTTAGGGTACTCTTTCAGAGGGTTAGTGCAGACTTGATGGGCCGAATGCCCACCTGCAGTGTAGAGATTCAATGATAAGTTCTGGAATTTTCTCCATTAGCAACTCTGCCTCTCTACTTTGCCCATCTCCTTTAAGATGCTCCTTAAAAACTACCTCATTTTATCAGATCTTTTGTCACTCGTCCTACTATCACTTAGAATCATAGAATGGTTACCACACTGAAGGATGTCATTCTCCCCGTTGTGTCCATGCTGGCTCTCTGCAAGAACAGCTCATCTCGTCTTTATGTGACTGTGTCAAATTTTATTTGCTAACGCTCTAGTGTAGCATTTTGGATTTCTTAACTACTGTAAAGGTGCTTTATAAATGCAAGCTGTTGCTGGGGGATGGGAAGTTGGATTGCAGGGTAGGGCTCGGTTTGGGGCGGGGGGTTGCGGTGGGTGAATGAAGTAATTGATCATGATGTACTAAAGAGAGGCCACATTCTGATGAACAGAGTCCATAAAGTAGCTTGTAAGATTGAAGGAGCACGACTGCTCCTGACTCAGTGCTATATAAAAAAAACACTTACTTTCTGGAGTTAGGAGCTTCCTCCTCCATTTCACTGTCTGGTTTCCCAAACCCAGGATAGTGCGGACAGAAGCAGTTGAATTTAAATTTGGCTCCCAGTTACGCTATGGAAGCCTAATTTAAATGTGATAATGAAGTGTCCTGCATCTCCAAAAAGGCACACTCTGATGGGACATGACTGGCTGTATAAAAATGATAACAAACTGATATGCTACTGTCAAAAGGTGGGGGGGGGGGGAGGGGTTTAGAGGGAGCTTTATTTTTCTTGTAGTAACAAAAATTTATTTTAGTTGACTTTGTAATAAGTATTTGGGCCATTTTATATTATTCCTAATTTTCCTCATTGGTGTAGTATATTTCCTATTTTTGTACCCATTTTTGTTTTTGTTTTCTGTTAGCTTCATATAATAATTATGTGTTAGCTTTCACGCAGATTTTCACTATATCGTAGTTTTGTTTCTTGGTTTTTCATATTTTTCTGTCAGCAATTTTTGGTTTTAAATTATAATAGAATCATAGAATGATTGCAGCACAACAGAATATCATTCAGCCCACCATGCCTGTGACTCTTCATTGGTAGAGCTCTGCAATTAGTACCACATTGCTGTTTTCCTCTATGACCATGTGATTTTTTTTCCCCTTTCATGTATTTATCCCAATCTCTTTTGAAAGATGCAGTAGAATATACTGCCACTACTCTTTCAGGCAGTGCCTTCCAGATCGCAACAAAAAAATTAGCATAAAAAAAGTTTACTTATGTAGTTTCTGGTTCTTCAGCAAGTCACAAATCTGTGACCTCTGGTTATCAACCCTTCTGCTGCAGGCAACAGTTTATTTTTAGTTACTCTTTCAAGACCGTGAATTTTGAAATCTTCTTTGTTCTTAAGGAGAACAACCCAAGCCTCTGCAGTTTCACCACAAAACTCAAGTCCCTCATCCCTAGTACCATTCTAGTAAATCTCTCCTGCATCCTCTCCAAGTACTTGATGCTTTTACTAAATTGCAGTGCGCAGTATTGAACACAATGGTGTAGCTGAGCTCTAACCAGTGCGTTCTAAATATTTAGCATCATTTGATCATGATTTTCCATTTGTGCCAGGCATAATACACTTAGTTGCTAATGATGGAAAATAGGTGGGGATTGGTAAACCTCCCATTTAATACATTTGCAAAAATATTTTTTGAGAAAACAAGGTGTATAGTAGATAGCAACAAGCTTGAAAAACGTGTAGGAACTAAATCAAGAATTAATAGGTAACTTTAAATAGACTATAAAAAGGTAGATTGAAGGAAGAATCGAAGACTGAACAAGGTAAGAAATTGCAGGAAGAGATTGCAGTATTTGAAAGAATAAATTAGAGTAACAATCTTGTTACATACTGGGAGTGCGGCGGGAGGAGGAGAACACATAAGCAGATATATTTGAAGCTTGGACTACAAGAGGGCGAGTTCGGAGGAACAATGGCCATAGTATCAATAAAATAGAGAAAGACAAAAACTATGAGCCAGATTGGACACTGGTGATAGAGAAGAGATAGGGGAGGTGCTAGATAGAGAGTCAACTAGTTATTAATGCAATATTTTGAAGAATGTATTTGCTTAATAAAGTTAAAAGTTGTTGAGAGGAAGTGTTTGGCTTGAAAGAGGAAATTCTGATTCCAACAAGGAGCTGTAGAATATAAATTTACAAATGGATGAATATGAAAACCTGACACCTTTTAAAGCATCTGATGTGACTACTGTTTTTTGTTTATTTTGCTCCAGCGTGCAGAGGAAAATTTCCTTGTAGATACTACACTCCTTGTACATTTTTTTGGAAGAAAAGGCAAGGCTGAGCTGAATTTTGATGACTTTTACAAGTAAGTCATAAATTGAAATCCTCCTTGTGTAAATTTAATTGTACTTGCAATTTGTTAAGTGATTAACCAGCTTCCAGATATGTGGAATATATTCAGCATACTTATGGATGTTTTGCTGATTTTTAAGTACTTTTATTTTTAAAATTCTCAGAGTAAGACTTCTGGGTCACAAATATGAAGAAGTTAAGAGTAGATAAAAATATGTATTTGTAACCGTATAAAATGGTACATAGATGCTGTTGTTACTGTGATCACTTTAATGATCACTGTGATAAGCGAAACCTTGGAAACAAATGATCGATTTTCGTGATCAGTTTCAGTAATAACAAACTCTGACAGCTTTGCCATTGTTGTCACTGCAAAATCTGAGCCATGACTGTCGTGTTCCGTGATCTTGTCTCTGTAAGGATTTTACAGAACTGCTGGTGACTTAATTAGAATGATGATTTATTGATGTACAAGTGGTAAAATAACAATCAGAATTGCTATACCGACCAAGTTGTTACATTACTAATTTTCCTCTGCACGCTGGAGCAAAATCAACAAAAAACAGCAGTCACATCCTGGAACTGCCCTTATGTGCGACTGTCCTGATGTACGCCTTACAACCTTCTGCTGATAGCTGGATGTCACATGACTGATTTTTGATGCCACCTGCTGGTAGGAGGTCGCACTA
Source organism: Scyliorhinus canicula (assembly GCF_902713615.1). Classification (NCBI taxonomy): domain Eukaryota; kingdom Metazoa; phylum Chordata; class Chondrichthyes; order Carcharhiniformes; family Scyliorhinidae; genus Scyliorhinus; species Scyliorhinus canicula. The sequence continues at coordinate 111,485,495 of NC_052148.1, read as the reverse complement.
CTGAGTGCATGGAATATTACTTACAGGCATATCACCACAATGACCACTTAAATTTAGAAGAGTTAGCTTTCCTATTCGTAGAGCTAGAAACTCCATCATCAAGAGGCATGAAAAATAGATTTCATATAAGTTGCAAGATAGCTTTTGCAACCAACAAAAATTATTGGCTATTGAACAGGCAGAATGGCCATAATTGATGTTTCTCTAGCTACTTTAGTAGAAAATTTTGACATTCCAAAGAGAGATCAATGTGATCCAAGATAGCTTGGACTGATCAAGACAGTAGACAGAACTTTCACAAGGAAGCATGATAGTAAAATGACTGAATCAAGATGCAGGACCTGCTCTGATGGAAGGGGAAGGATTTAGTGTAAAACCTAACAAACCAGTTAAAATTAACCCTGATATCCCTTAATGCAATCATGAATGTTGATGTGCATGAAGCTATTTAATTCATCTGTGTCTTTAACAATCCAAAATGAATCCTACTGTTCTCTGTACTGTATCTTCATGTCAATATATACATAGCACTGTCTTCATATTATTTACTTTTGTGCCTTAAAAGATGTATTCATGTCTGCCCATAGCAAAGAATTGTTTACTTTAAAATCCTCAGGAGAGAGCTTTTTACCAACATTCCTCATTTCTCTCTGTGAATGACCTATTGTCACTGACTCGCAAGCCAGAAGAAATAGTTTCCTTAACTGTCCCATCAAAATCCTTTGCAATCTCAAATCTCTTACTTTCACAAGACAAAGTGTAGATTAATTCCTGTCTCCCCTCATAACGGAAATTTTAGATTTCTGATATAATTTCACTTACTTTTCAGCAAAATGTGACAGGGTGTGATTTGTTACAGGTTACTTTGGAAAAGCTAGGAATGAGACGGTGTTCAAAAAAGTTAGTATTAGCTTCAAAATTGAGACTCCCCCCTTGGGCGGAACCTTACCAAAAAATGGCAAAACGTCAGTCCCGGCGAGAAAAACCGAGTAATGGGATTTCTCACGGAATCTTATGCCTCTTAAAGAAAAGTTTTCTCCCCATGAGAATCACGCCGCACTCTTGCCGCCCTCCCTCTAATCCACTTGCCCTGGGGAAACTTAATCACTGGGGAGCTCCATATAAATGCTTCTCCTAAGGATAAGCTGGCACCCCTGATGGTGGGGATGTTTGAGGAGGCGATAGTGGAGAGGGTGTTGCCACAAACCTTGGGGCAGGCATCAATTTCCCTGTTGCTTAAAACAGATAAGGACCCGACGGAGTGTGGGTCGTATAGGCCCATATCACTTTTAAAACGTGGACGCAAAAGTGTTGCCGATGGTACTGGCGGGTAGGCTGGAGGAGTGCCCCCCAAAGGTGATAGGTGAAGATCAGACGGAGTTCATGAGAGGGAGACAGCCGTTTTCAAATGTTAGAGTATTGAATGTAGTTATGGCATCGGCGGAGGAGAAGGAAACAGGTGGTTGTGGCATTAGACGCTGAGAAGACGTTTGACCGGGTAGAATGGGGGGGACTTGATGGCAGTTCTGGAGCGGTTTGGGATTTGACCAAGATTTGTGGATTGAGTAAAGCTCCTATATAAGGAGCTGAGGGCGAGTGTCCGCACAAATAACATCAGCTCGAGATACTTTTCACTCCACCATGGGACTAGGCAGGGATGTCCTATGTCCCCCCTGCTGTTTGCACTTGCGATTGAGCCATTGGCCATCGCATTAAGAAGTTTGGGGGTATGGAAAGGAATAGTGTGGGGGGGGGGGGGGGGCGGGCAGAGCATAGGGTGTCCTTATATGCCGATGATTTGCCGTTATACGTGTCGGAACCGACTGTGTCAATAGGGGGAATATTGGAGCTGCTTCGGGTGTTTGGGTCTTTCTCGGGGTAAAAACTAAATCCAGACAAGAGTGAGTATTCTGTGGTGTCTCGGCCGGGTGTGGGGGCAGGAGTGGGGGGGGGCTGCCATTCCGATGGGCAGAGACTCACTTTAGATATCTGGGGGTGCAGGTTGCCGGGATAGGGGGGGCTCCGCAGGTGCAACATTTCTAGTTCGGTGGGGAGAGTAAATGCTGATGTGGCAAGGTGGGATGGTCTCCCTCTGTCACTGGCGGGTCAGGTATAGGCAGTTAAAATGAATGTGTTGCCGCGATTTCTGTTTATTTTCCAATGCCTGCCGATTTTCCTGCCAATGGCATTTTTCAGAGAGATTGAACGAATGATTACCTCATTCATATGGGGAGGGAAGGTCACCAGAGTCAGAAAGGTGGTGCGACAAAGGGGAAGGCAGGCAGGGGGTTTAGGTCATCCGAACCTGATGTATTATTTTATTTTTTTAAAAATAATTTTTATTCACATTTTCACAAAATATCAATAACAGAAAATATTAAGAACGTGTATGCAACAAAGAAGAAATAAATTAACGTCCGTCATTAGAAATGAACAAATATACACGCCCCCCCCCCCCCCCCCCCCCCCCCCCCCCCCCCCCGGGTTGCTGCTGCCGGCCTTATTTCTACCGTTCTGCCAGGAAATCTAGGAATGGTTGCCACCTCCTGAAAAACCCCCGCACTGATCCCCTTAGGGCAAATTTCACCCTCTCCAATTTAATAAACACCGCCATATCGTTGACCCAGGCCTCCACGCTTGGGGGCCTCGCATCCTTCCACTGAAGAAGAATCCTCTGCCGGGCTACTAGGGACGCAAAGGCCAGAACACTGACCTCTTTCGCCTCCTGCACTCCCGGCTCCACTGCAACCCCAAAAGTTGCGAGTTCCCAGCCTGGATTGACCCTGGATCCTACCACCCTCGACACCGTCCTTGCTACGCCCTTCCAAAATTCCCCCAGCGCTGGGCATGCCCAGAACATATGGGCATGGTTTGCTGGGCTCCCTGAGCACCTAATACACCTGTCCTCGCTCCCAAAAAAACTGGCTCATCCTTGTCCCGGTCATGTGAGCCCAATGCAGCACCTTAAACTGTATGAGGCTAAGCCTCGCACGAGAAGAGGAGGAGTTCACCCTTCCTAGGGCGTTCGCCCACGTCCCCTCCTCAATCTCCTCACACAGCTCCTCCACCCATTTACCCTTCAGCTCCTCCACCGAGGCCTCGTCTACCTCCTGCATCACTTGGTGCGTTGCCGAGATCCTCCCCTCTCCGACCCACACCCCCGAGAGCACCCTGTCCTGAACCCCACGCGGCGGCAGCAGAGGGAACTCCGCCACCTGCCGCCTGACAAACGCCCTTACCTGCATGTACCTAAAGGTGTTCCCCGGGGGGAGCCCGAACTTCCCTTCCAGCTCACCCAGGCTCGCAAACTTCCCGTCGACAAACAGGTCCATCAACCTCCTAACACCTGCCCTGTGCCAACTCAGGAACCCGCCATCAATTCTCCCCGTGACAAACCGGTGGTTCCTCCATATCGGGGACCCCATCGAGGCCCCCACCTCCCCCCTGTGCCGTCTCCATTGCCCTCAAATTTTGTGGGTAGCCGCCACCACCGGGCTCGTGGTATACCTCGTTGGAGGGAGCGGCAGCAGCGCCGTTACCAGCGTCTCCAAGCTCGTGCCCACACAGGACGCATCTCCATCCTCTTCCATGCTGCCCCTTCCCTGTCCATTACCCACTTATGCACCATCGCTGCATTGGCAGCCCAATAATACCCACAGAGGTTGGGCAGCGCCAGCTCCCCCCTATCCCTGCCCCGCTCCAAGAACACCCTTCTCACCCTTGCGGTCCCGTGCGCCCACACAAACCCCGTAATGCTCCTGTTAACCCGCCTGAAAAAGGCCTTCGGGATAAGGATGGGGAGGCACTGGAACAGGAACAGAAATCTCGGGAGCACCGTCATCTTGACTGATTGCACCCTACCCCCCAGAGACAGTGGCAACATGTCCCATCTCTTGAACTCCTCCTCCATTTGCTCCACCAGCCTTGTGAGGTTAAGCTTATGCAAGGCCCCCCAGCTCCTGGCCACCTGGACCCCCAAGTACCTGAAGCTCCTCTCCGCCCTTTTTAGTGGGAGCCTACCAATCCCCCCCCTCCTGGTCCCCCGGGTATACAACGAACAGCTCGTTCTTCCCCAAGTTGAGCTTGTACCCTGAGAAACCCCCAAATTCCCTGAGAATCCTCATCACCTCCGGCATTCCCCCCACCGGGTCCGCCACGTATAACAATAAGTCATCCGCATAGAGCGACACTCGGTGTTCCTCCCCACCTCGCACCAGCCCCCTCCAGTTCCTCGACTCCCTCAGCGCCATGGCCAGGGGTTCAATTGCCAGCGCAAAAAGCAGGGGGGACAAGGGACACGCCTGCCTCGTCCCTCGGTATAACTGAAAATACTCCGACCTCCTATTCGTGGCCACACTCGCCATCGGGGCCTCATATAACAGCCTCACCCACCTGACAAACCCCTCCCCAAACCCGAACCTTTCCAGTACCTCCCACAAGTACCCCCACTCAACCCTATCGAAGGCCTTCTCCGCGTCCAACGCCACCACTATCTCCGCCTCCCCTTCTACCGCTGGCATCATTATAACATTCAAGAGCCTCCGTATGTTAGTGTTCAGCTGCCTCCCCTTCACGAACCCCGTTTGATCCTCGTGGATAACCTGCGGCACAAGGTCCTCTATCCTCATGGCTAAAACCTTCGGCAACAGCTTAGCATCTACATTTAAGAGTGAGATCGGACTGTATGACCCACACTGCAGGGGATCCTTGTCCCGCTTAAGGATCAAGGAAATCAGCGCCCGAGACATCGTCGGAGGCAGAGCCCCCCCTTCCCTTGCCTCGTTGAAGGTCCTAACCAACAGGGGGCCCAACAGGTCTGCATACATCTTATAAAATTCGACCGGAAACCCATCCGGCCCCAGCGCCTTCCCCGACTGCATGCTCCCTATCCCTTTCACCAGCTCCTCCACCTGTCTCTCCTCCACCCTCGGGAATTTCAGCCGGTCCAAAAAGCACCCCATCCACCCCTCCTCCGCTGGGGGTTCAGACCGATACAGTTCCTCATAAAAGTCCCTGAAGACCCCATTAATGTCTATCCCCATTCGCACCACATTTCCTCCCCTATCCTTAACTCCACCAATCTCCCTGGCCGCACCCCGCTTGCGGAGCTGGTGCGCCAGCATCCTGCTCGCCTTCTCCCCATATTCATACACCGCTCTCTGTGTCTTCCTCCAGTGAGCTTCAGCGTTTCTGGTGGTCAACAAGTCGAACTCAGCCTGGAGACTACACCGCTCCCTCAGCAGTCCCTCCTCCGGAGCCTTCATGTATCTCCTGTCCACCCTCACCATCTCCCCCACCAACTTCTCCCTCTCTCTCTGCTCTCTCCTCTCCGTGGGCTCGACTAGAAATCAGATCCCCCGCTAAACACCGCCTTCTGCGCCTCCCAGACCATCCCACTCGGACCTCCCCGTTGTCATTGGCCTCCAGGTATCTCTCGATACGTCCTCGAACCCGCCCGCCTGCCTCCTCGTCCGCCAGCAGCCCCACCTCCAAGCGCCAAAGCGGGCGCTGGTCTCTCTCCTCATGTGCCGCATGATACCCGCATTGTCCCAATTCGGGGCGTATACATTGACCACCACCCGCCCCCCCTAGCTGCGTAACCCCTTCCGGAGAGTCAAAGTAGAGCTGGCGGTCCTTATAAGTGACCCAGAGGCGCGTCAGCTGTAACAGGCCAAACTTGACCCCCTTCTTGTGGAGCATTGCCTTCGTCCGATTAAATCCAGCCCTTCTCTTTACCACATCCGCACTCCAGTCCTGGTAGATCCTGATGTCCGCATTCTCCCATTTACCACTCCTCTCCTTCTTCGCCCATCTCAGCACACATTCACGGTCGACGAAGCGGTGAAAATGGACCAGCACCGCCCGAGGCAGCTCGTTTCGCTTGGGTTTCCTCAGCAGCACCCGATGGGCACCCTCCAGCTCCAAGAGACCCTGGAACGACCCTGTGCCCATTATCGAGTTCAGCATCATAGACACATAGGCCCCCAAATCCGAACCTTCCAGCCCCTCTGGGAGGCCTAGAATACGCAGGTTCTTCCGACGGGAGCGGTTCTCCATCTCCTCTATCCTCGCTGACCACTTCTTGTGGAGCGCCTCGTGCGACTCCACCTTCACTGGCAGGCCAAGGAGTTCGTCCTTGCTCTCCGAGGCCTTTTGCCGAAGCTCTCGGATCTCCGCACCCTGAGCCGTCGGGGTCGCCATGAGCTTGTCCAGGGAGGCCTTAAGCGGTTCCAGGATCTCTGCCTTCAGCTCCCTGAAGGAACACTGAAGCAGCTCCTGCTGCTCCCGCACCCACTGCTGCCACGCTGCTGATTCCCTGCCCGCCGCCATCTTGCCTTTCCTGCCTCGCACCTTCCTCTGCTCCAAAGCCGATTTTTTGACCGCTCCGCTCCTGGTCCAGGCCATCCACTGGTAGAGAATCTTAGAGGAAGTGTTCCCACACGGGGAAAAGTCCAACCAGTACCGCTACGGGCCCTTAAAAGAGCCGAAAATAGCGGGAGCTACCGAAAGTGCGGCTTAGCTCCGCATCACCGCAACCGGAAGTCCCCGAACCTGATGTATTATTACTGGGCGGCGTATGCGTGTGGAGAAGATGCGGAGATCGGTCAGAGGGGTTGATTCCCAGTGGGTCAGAATGGAGGAGAGTTTGTGCAGGGGGTCGAGATTGAAGCCATTAGCAACAGCGCCGCTCTCGATGGCCCCGGGGAAATACTCGGGGAGTCCGGTAATAATAGCGCCATTGAGAATTTGGAGACAGTTTCGCCAACACTTTGGGTTGGGGGCAGGGTCAAGGGAAATGCCGATTCGGGGAAACACAAGGGGCGCAATTCTCCACACTCACGACGGTGCGGAGAATAGCGGGGGTCGTAAATTTTTACGGCCACGCTAGTCTGACGCCCTCCCGCTATTCTCCCCCCCCCCCCCCCCCACGCCCGACTCCCGACACGAATCGCTGCCGCCGTTTTTTTACGGCGAGCAGCGATTCTCAGCTGGCCGATGGGCCGAAGTCCAAGCCCTTTACGGCCATTTTTACGAACGGCAAACACACCTGGTCTGGCCGTTCGTAAAAACGGCCGTAAAGTTCGGATCTTGGCAACCATGGCACCGATTGGCACGGCCGTACCACGGCCGTGCCAAGGGTGCCATGGGCCCGCGATCGGTGGGCACCGATCGCGGGCAGCGGGTCCGATTCCCGCGCACTCTTTATCCTTCCGCCGCCCCGCTGTATCAATTTGCGGGGCGGTTGAGGGGCATCCCGGCCCGCGCATGCGCGGGTTTCGCGCAAATGCGCGATGACGTCATGCGCGGGTTGGAGTCTTCCAATCCGCGCATGTGCGGCAGACGTCATGTGTCGCGTCAGCCGTCGCAAACTCTGGCAAGCGGGCTTAACGAAATTCGTTAAGCCCGCGATGCCGGAGTTCACGGCCGCGGCATGCTAGCCCCGACCGGGGACCAGAATCGGTTCCCGGTCGGGAGGGGGGAGGCTGGCGTCAAACCTGCCCGTTTTTGACGCCAGCCTTACGATTTCTCCCAGCTTGGGAGAATCGCGCCCAAGATTTGAGCCAGGGAAGTGGGATGGAAATTTTCGGAAATGGGAGGAGAAGGGGATTAAGACACTAAAACATTTGTTTCTTGGGGGTCGGTTTGCAGGATTGAAGAAGCTGGGAGCGAAGTATGGGCTGGAACACGGGGAAATGTTTAGATACATGCAGGTTCGAGATTTTGCCAGAAAGGAGATACAGAGCTTCCCGGTCGAGCCTACCTCCACATTGCTGGAGGATGTGCTGACGACAGGGGGACGAGAAGGGGGTAGTGTCGGCGGTTTACAGAGCTATTTTGGAAGAGGAGAAGGCACCACTGGACGGAATTAAAGCAAAGTGGGAGGAAGAGTTGGGATAGGATATGGAGGAGGAGTTCTGGTGTGAGGTGCTCCGGAGAGTGAACACCTCCACCTCATGCGCGAGGTTGGGACTGATACAGCTGAAGGTGGTATACAGAGCACACGTCACGAGGACGAGGATGAGCCAATTCTTTGAAGGAGTAGAAGATGTGTGTGTTGACATATTCGTTACTGATTATTGTTTGTTGTTGGTGGGTGTAAATTTGGGAGAAAATGTGAAAAAGGAGGAGAATAAAAATATTTTTTTAAAATAAAAACAAATAAATAAATGCTTCTCCAGCATTGTTTTTTTTTTAAATAATTTTTATTGGAATTTTTTGAAAAATATATATCAACAAAACAATAATAACAATAATAATAATAAACACCCCCCGGCACCCGTAACAACGCATATAACAAACCCCCCCAACCCCAATAAACAACAGAATAAATTAACAATAAGCAAATTAACTTAAACACTATCCCCCTAAACCCCCTTTCCCCCCGGGTTGCTGCTGCTGCTGACGACCTAGTTCCTTATCGTTGAGCCAGAAAGTCGAGGAACGGCTGCCACCTCCGAAAGAACCTTTGTACCGACCCCCTCAGGGCGAACTTGACCCTCTCCAACTTAATGAATCCCGCCATGTCATTAATCCAGGTCTCCACACTCGGAGGTCTCGTATCTTTCCACTGCAGCAAGATCCATCGCCGGGCTACTAGGGACGCAAAGGCCAGGACATCGGCCTCTTTCGCCACCTGCTCTCCTGGCTCCACCCCAACCCCAAATATCGCGAGTCCCCAGCCTGGCTTGACCCTGGATCCCACCACCCTCGACACCGTCCCTGCCACCCCCTTCCAGAACTCCTCCAGTGCCGGGCATGCCCAGAACATATGGGCATGGTTCGCTGGACTCCCCGAACACCTGGCGCACCTGTCTTCGCCCCCAAAGAACCTACTCATCCTAGATCCGGACATGTGGGCCCGGTGCAACACCTTGAACTGGATGAGACTAAGCTTCGCACATGGAGAGGAGTTCACCCTCTCCAGGGCGTCCGCCCATGTCCCCTCCTCAATCTGCTCCCCCAGTTCCACCTCCCACTTAGCCTTCAGCTCCTCTACCGATGCCTCCCCCACCTCCTGCATTACCTGGTAGATGTCAGACACCTTCCCATCCCCGACCCACACCCCCGAAAGCACCCTATCCCTTACCCCCCGCGGGGGCAGCAAAGGGAAACCCCTCCACCTGTCGCCTAGCAAACGCCTTGACCTGAAGGTACCTGAACATATTCCCCGGGGGGAGCTCAAACTTCTCCTCCAGTTCACCAAGGCTCGCGAACCTCCGTCAATAAACAGGTCTCCCAACTTCCTAATGCCACCCCAGGAACCCGCCATCCATGTTCTCTGGGACAAACAGGTGGTTCCCCCGCAGCGGGGCCTCCACCGAGCCCCCCACTTCTCCCCTGTGTCGCCTCCACTGCCCCCAAATTTTGAGGGTAGCCGCCACCACCGGGCTCGTGGTGTACCTCGTTGGAGGGAGCGGCAACGGAGCCATTACCAGTACCTTCAGGCTCGTGTCTCCGCAGGACGCCATCTCCATCCTTTTCCATGCTGCCCTCTCCCCCTCCATTACCCACTTGCATACCATCGAGACATTGGCCGCCCAATAGTACCCAGAGAGGTTGGGCAGCGCCAGTCCCCCTCTATCACTGCCCCGCTCCAAAAAGACCCTCCTTACCCTCGGAGTCCCGTGCGCCCAAACAAATCCCAGAATGCTGCTGTTCACCCTCCTAAAAAAGGCCCTCGGAACGAAAATGGGGAGGCACTGAAACGAAAACAAAAACCTTGGAAGCACCGTCATTTTAACGGACTGTACTCTACCCGCCAACGACAACGGCAGCATGTCCCACTTTTTAAATTCCTCCTCCATCTGCTCCACCAACCTAGTAAAATTGAGCTTGTGCAGAGTCCCCCAGCTCCTAGCCACCTGAACCCCCAGGTACCTAAAACTCCTCACTGCCCTAGAACATAGAACAGTACAGCACAAAACAGGCCCTTCGGCCCTCGATGTTGTGCCGAGCAATGATCACCCTACTCAAACCCACGTATCCACCCTCTACCCGTAACCCAACAACCCCCCCCCACCTTACTTTTTAGGACACTACGGGCAATTTAGCCTGGCCAATCCACCTAACCCGCACATCTTTGGACTGTGGGAGGAAACCGGAGCACCCGGAGGAAACCCATGCACACACTGGGAGGACGTGCAGACTCCGCACAGACAGTGACCCAGCCGGGAACCGAACCTGGGACCCTGGAGCTGTGAAGCATTTATGCTAACCACCATGCTACCGTGCTGCCCTCTTTAGCGGGAGCCTACCAATCCCCTCCTCCTGATCTCCCGGGTGTACGACAAACGGCTCACTCTTGCCCAGGTTCAATTTATATCCCGAGAAACTCCCGAACTCAGCAAGAATCTCCGTCACCTCCGGCATTCCCCCCACCGGGTCTGCTATATACAACAGCAAGTCGTCCGCATACAGCGACACTCGGTGCTCCTCCCCACCTCGCACCAAACCCCTCCACCTCCTCGACTCCCTGAGAGCCATGGCAAGAGGCTCTATTGCCAGCGCAAAAAGCAAGGGGGACAGGGGGCACCCCTGCCTCGTCCCACGGTGGAGCCTGAAGTACTCGGACCTCCTCCCATTTGTCGCTACACTCGCCATCGGGGCCTTGTACAGCAACCTCACCCATGTAATAAACCCCACCCCAAACACGAACCTCTCCAACACCTCCCACAAGTACCCCCACTCAACCCTGTCAAAGGCCTTCTCCGCATCCAATGCCACCACAATCTCCGCCTCTCCATCTGCTTCCGGCATCATTATCACATTTAGCAGCCGTCTGATCTTCATGTATCACCCCCGGCACACAGTCCTCTATTCTAGTGGCCAAGATCTTCGCCAGCAACTTGGCGTCTACATTCAGCAGTGAAATCGGCCTGTATGAACCGCACTGCAAGGGGCCTTATCACACTTCAGGATCAGGGAGATTAGTGCCTGAGACATCGTCGTGGGCAGAACACCCCCCCTCCCACGCCTCGTTAAAGGTCCTGACCAACAGGGGGCCCAGCAGGTCCGCATATTTCTTATAAAATTCAACCGGGAACCCATCCGGTCCCGGCGCCTTCCCCGACTGCATGTGGCCAATCCCACTGACCAGCTCCTCCAACTCGATCGGCGCCCCAGTCCCTCCACCTACTCCTCCTGCACCCTTGGAAATCGGAGCCTGTCCAAAAAATTCTCCATTCCCCCTCCCACCGCCGGCTGCTCCGACCGGTACAGTTCCCTATAGAAGTCCCTAAAGACCTCATTGATCCCTGCCCCCTGCCGCACCACATTCCCATCTCTATCCTTCACTCCACCAATCTCTCTAGCCGCGTCCCGCTTGCGCAGCTGGTGCGCCAGCACCCTGCTCGCCTTCTCTCCATACTCATAGACCGTTCCCTGCGCCTTCCTCCACTGTGTCTCCGCCTTTCTGGTGGTCAATAAATCAAACTTGGCCTGCAAGTTACGCCGTTCCCCCAGCAATCCCTCCTCCGGGGCCTCCTATCCACACTCAACAGCTCCTCCACCAGTCTCTCCCTCTCCCTCCTCTCCCCCCCCCCCCCCCCTCTCCCTATGGGCTCGGATGGAGATCAGCTCCCCCCCTAATCACTGCCTTCAGAGCCTCCCACACCATCCCCACCTGGACCTCCCCAGTACCATTGACCTCGAGGTACCTCTCGATACATCCCCGAACCCTCCTACACACCTCCTCATCAGCCAACAACCCCACGTCCAGACGCCAAAGCGGGCGCTGGTCCCGCGCCTCCCCCATCTCCAGATCCACCCAATGCGGAGCATGGTCCGAAATCGCGATAGCCGAATATTCGGCCTCCTCCACCCTCGGGACCAGTCCCCTGCTCAAAACAAAGAAATCAATGCGGGAATAAACCCTGTGCACATAGGAGAAAAAGGAGTACTCTCGAGCCCTCGGCCTCCCGAACCTCCAGGGATCCACTCCTCCCATCTGGTCTATAAACCCCCTCAATACCTTGGCCGCCGCTGGCCTCCTGCCTGTCCTTGAACTAGAACGATCCAGTAGGGGATCCAGCACCGTATTAATCAAGCCCCCCACCTCCAGGCCAGGAATGCGGCCCAACATACGCCTCATGAAACCAGCATCATCCCAATTTGGGGCGTACACATTAACCAACACCACCCTCTCCCCCTGCAGCTTACCGCTCACCATCACATATTTGCCGCCACTATCAGCCACAACCTCAGACGCCTCAAACGCCACCCTCTTCCCCACAAGGATCGCCACCCCTCGGTTCTTCGAGTCGAGCCCTGAGTGGAAAACCTGCCCCACCACCCCTTCCTCAGACGGACCTGGTCCGCCACCTTCAGGTGGGTCTCCTGGAGCATGGCCACGTCCGCCTTCAGCCCCTTCAGATGCGAAAACACCCGGGCCCGCTTAACCGGCCCATTCAACCCCCTCACGTTCCACGTAATCAGCCGGATCAGGGGGCACCCCGCCCCCCTCCCCCGTCGACTAGCCATAACCCATCGACTGCTCGCCTCTGGCCATCACCCATTCGGCCCGTTTCCCATGGCGATAGAACCTCACCCCGACCCCCCCCCCCCCCCCCACCCCAAGGCTAGGACCCGTCCTAGCCGCGACGCTCCCTCCACTGTACTCCCGTGAGCCAGCTGACTTCTGCTGACCCCGGCAGCTCCCGCTCTAACTCCGACCCCTCCCGATATGAGGTCCCCCCTCCTCCCCTGCATCAGCTCCTGGGCACCGCTTCAGCGCGGGAAACCCGGTCTAATAACCACGCCCCTCGCCACCAGCTCCACCCCCTCGTCCCGCAGCGCGGGAAACCAGAGAAAAGCCCGCGCTTTCACACTGCCCCACCCCACCAATGCAGCTCCCAAACCGCAGTCCAACCCAACCACCAACTCCGTACAAACAAAAACACAGATCAACCACAAACCCCAGTACCCCCCTTAGAACACAGAACTATAACCCACATCTTCCGAAAGCGAGAGAAAAAACAAAAGCAAACAAAATAACCCGCTACAGCATAAACAATGATACATGAATAGAATAGAAAAACTCCCACAGCCCCCAATCTCTAGTTCGAGTCCAGCTTTTCAGCCTGCACAAAGGCCCACGCTTCCTCCGGGGACTCAAAGTAGTGATGCCGGTCCTTGTAGGTGACCCACAGGCACGCAGGCGGCAACATGCCGAACTTCACCTGCTTTCCATGGAGCACCGCCTTCGTCCGGTTAAACCCGGCTCTCCGCTTGTCCACCTCCGCACTCCAGTCCTGGTAGATACGCACTACCGAATTCTCCCACTTCCTACTCCTCACCTTCTTGGCCCATCGGAGAACACACTCCCGGTCACTTAACCGATGGAACCGCACCAGCACCGTCCGCGGGGGTTCATTCGCCTTAGGCCGCCTGGCCAGCACTCTATGGGCCCCCTCCAGCTCCAGGGGCAGATGGAAAGATCCTGCCCCCACCAGCAAGTTCAACATCACGGCCACATAGGCCGGCAGGTCCGACCGCTCCAGCCCCTCCTCGAGGCCCAGGATCCGTAGGTTCTTCCTCCGTGACTGAAGCTCCATCTCCTCGAACCGATCTTGCCACTTTTTATGAAGTGCCTCGTGTATCTCCACCTTCCCCACGAGGGCCGAAACATCCTCCTCGCGCTCAGAGGCCTGCTGCTGCAACTCAAGTATCACTGCACCCTGGGTTGTCTGGGTCTCCAGCAGCTTACTCGTCGTCACCTTCAGGGATTCCAACAACTCCCCTTTCAGCTCCGTGAAATAGCGCAGAAGGGCCGCCTGCTGCTCCTCAGCCCACTGCCTCCACTCCTCAGGGGCAACACTTTGTCCACCTTGTGTCCAACACTTTGTCCAACCATTTTGTCCACCTTTCCCCGCTTTTCCAGGGGAGCTACTGCCGTTTTTCTCCTCGCTCCACTTCAAGTCCGAACCATAAATCCCGGGGGTTTTGCTCCAGACCCCTTTATCCACTGGAAATCGTCAAATCAGCGCCGTTTGGGACCCTTAAAAGAGCCCAAAGTCCTTTTAAAGCGGGAGCTGCCGAACGTGCGGCTTAGCTCCGCATGGCCGCAACCGGAAGTCTTCTCCAGCATTGTCCAGCACTTGTTCCAGATCCATCAGAGGGGATGGCAGCATGAAAAGCAGCACCGAGTTTCACAGACTCGGACACATGGATGGTGGGTAACAAAGGCCAGAAATCCTGTCCCCAAAATCCGAGAGGCGGCCCACCAGCAGGGCTTCAACCCCCACCTGGGAGGCAATAGCTGCTTTGGTGAGTGCCAGCACTCTTCATAAGAGGATGGGGCAGCAGTGCAGGAAAAAGATAAGCGACCTATGCATGGCCAGGGTAGGTCTGTCACCTTCAGTCACTCACTGCACCCTTTGACCCACCCCTTGCTCTTCCAAGGTGATCTCTCAGCCAGCCACCTCGTGGGATGCCCACAGGTGACGATGCTCCCTCTTGGCATCAACGCCCAGGCCTCCCATTACAGTCAGTCTTTTCTGGTGATGAGGATGTCATGCGCTGACAAAATGTAGAGGGACTGATCCACCCCAAAGGTGAGTTGGAGGAACACACCAGGACCCGTGACCTGCAGCAGATGAGAGCTCATCCGCGTCACTAAAGTCCATGATAAGCCTGTTCATTGGTAGGACGCATTCAACTCTCTGTCAAACAAGAGTCCGACATATCGCTGCGGAACAGTGAAGCATAATTTTGTCCTCAATGCGACTCATAATTATTCCCTGTAAAGTCCGGCCAATAACTTTAGCACCCTGCCATTGGCATCGGGCATCATCATGGAAACCTACCGCTGGTACCGCACTGACGCTGAGATAGCAGCCCCCACGGTTGGAGATATCTTCACCCCTAGTCCTGCTCATCTCCAAACTTAGAGGCTATGAGTACGGACCAAGCGACCCCTAGCCATGACCCAAGGTCCTTCCAACTCCTTCTCCATGGGTTTCCCCTCACCGGCCTCCTCAACCTCCTCCTTATCCGAGGAGATTTGATGCTCTTCCATTTCCCTGGGTCCAGGTGGCCTCTCCTTTGCAGAACCAAATTGTGCATATTTTACTTTGCTAGTTGAAATTGTGGCCATCTAAAATGGCTGGTTGCAGAGAATGATGAGAAATATGGTCAGGCTTGGGACACAGACAAGCTGCAGCTTGTATATTTGCAAAGGGCAGTCCAGTAGTATGCAGGAATTTACACCTGCAAATGGGCCATCCAAGGCGATTAAAGTAACAATGGGACTAGCAGGCTCATCACATCATCTTCCAGACTAGGTGGCACCTAGCTCCTGCTCTAAGCACTCCCAGGATTGGCCGCTGAGTGCCCACCCCAAAAGTGATGTGGCAGCCTCAGATTGGATGTGACCATCAGAGGGTGGAGCCCTAAGGAATTGATTGACATGACCCAGAAACCGCCCACTGAAGGGACGGGGGAAAGCGCAAGCCGGTTAAAAGGCACTGCACAACCCACACTCTGTCTCTTTTGGACCGGCTCCTGACCACCAACCGTAGCACAACTCCTAACATCAGCCAAGTTCAAGGACCCACGACATCTATCGAAGGACGACCATTCAGCACAGACGACCCAGCCGAGTTCCAGCCGCCATACGTGAGGAAACGCATAAGGCCATATCTACCCTGCACCGAGCCAGTCATTTGGAAGTTAAGTCAAGGTCGCTTAAACTGATAGTTATAGTCTATGTGTGCATGAACGCATGATTATCTAAATATATAACCTTGTGTCCACTAAATAAACTGTGATTGAACTGGCTACTTGTGTGATAATTTGTCCAATACATGGGGTTCGCTCACACACTATGGTTATTATAAAGAGAGGGAGCAACAAAATACAATCCTTACTATATGCTGAAATTACATTTCATGTTGTTTATCCTTACTATTTGTGGTCTATGGGTCAGAAAGTCGAGGATCCAGTTGCAGAGTGCGGAGCCAAGTCCTAGGTTTTGGAGCTTTGATATGAGCTTGGCTGGGATTATGATTTTGAAGGCAGAGCTGTAGTCAATAAATAGGAGTCTGATGTAGGAGTCCATGTTGTTGGGATGCTCCACAAATGAGTGTAGGGCTAGGGAGATGGCGCCTACTGTGGACCAGTTGTGGCGGAATACGAATTGCAGTGGAACTAGGCATTCTGAGAGTATGGAGTTGATGTGCCTTATGACCAACCTCTCGAAGCATTTCATTGCACTTGATGTCAAGGCCACCGGACTCTGGTCATTCAGGCACGTTGCTGGTTCTTCATTGGCACTGGTATAATGGTGGTCTTCTTGAAGCAGGTGGGGACCTCGGAACGAAGTAGGGCGAGGTTGAAGATGTCTGCGAGCACATCTGCCGGCTGGTCCGCGCATGATCTGAATGCACGACCAGGGACCCCTCCCAAGGGTTCACTTTCAAGAAGGCTGATCTGACTTCAGAACCTGCGACGATGGGTGCGTCCTGGTTTGATGGGTTTCCTGCTCGAACCGAGCATAGAATGCATTGAGTTCAGCGGTGAGGCGTGCACTGCTGCCGGAGATTCTGCTCCGCTTCGCTTTGTAGCCATTATGGTGTTTAAGCCTTGCAACAACCGACGAGAGTCCATAATACTAGACTGTGACCGACGAGTGTCTGTAACACTAGTCTGGGAATGGGACTGAGTGGATCTTCTACATAGAGGCATGGATTTGATGGGCTAAATGGCCGCCTGTGTGTAATGTTGCTATAACTTTCATTTTCACAGTAAATTTATTTCTGTGTTTGTGGAATGGGTATGACCTGTTCATTAAGTTATGTTTACAACACAAATTATTTACCACTGCATTATTTTGCATTAATGTTATTTAGTATAAAGTTGAAACACAGTCTTTACTTTATGCTAAAATTACATTTTGTAATCCTGGTTGGCAGATTCAAAAGGTGTGAATGGACTGTAAACAGTAATGTGGCTTTAACTTTAAATGGCACTTTAAATGGCTAGCAGTTATAACTTTTACTAAGGCCCTTATGAAGCAAAACGAGGTATATCTAAACTTCTGCAGTTTTCAGTAGTTTTCACTATGGTTCTACTCAAAAATATGTACCAGTCAATTTTGAATTTCAAAGTAACTTGATTTTTTTGATCGTATGCTCAAATTTATTTGTCTTTGTAATGTTACTTTAGGTTCATGGATAATATACAGACTGAAATTTTGGAGACTGAGTTCCTTTCATACTCCAAAGGAATGGCTACGATTAGTGAAGAAGATTTTGCTCGTATTTTACTACGTTATACAAATGTTGACAACACAGGCAGTTATCTGGAGTCTGTCCGTCAAAGGATTCCTGAAGAAAAGGTATGTAGTCTTATGTGTGATCTGCAGAATTTTCCCCAAAAGAAAGATTGAATTATTCATTTTTAAAATCAACTTTAATATGTTATCATTTTCATCTAGATTTAGTAAATAAAGTACCTTAAATCAGATTTCTATTACTAACCAGATCTAAAATACTTTGCATTTCAATCACAGCTTTAACAGATATTTCAAAACAGTTCATTGAAGCAAAACAGTTCAAGGAAGTTAAGAGATGACTTAAGCTCGGTCAAAAAGTAGGTCTTGAGAATGCTTTAAAAGTCAAGGAAAGAAGTTGAAATGGTAAAGAAAATTTGAGATGAAGTCTAATACAACTGATGTCACTATCATGAGTCGTGGAGCAGAAGGAAGGAGAGATTCCTAGGAGGCAAGAGTTAGAACCAAAGGGCATAGCTGTCACATACAGCTCTGAAGGCTTACACAATCTGGATGAAGTAAGGCCAAGGAGGTTTTTTCAAATGAAGATAACATTTTGAATTTGATGCATAGAAGACAAAAAAAAATCAATGGTCAGCACAACTGATACATTGGCAAGGCACAGTGTGGAGTAGGACACTGGCAGTGAAGTATTAGATAGAATGTTTGCAAGAAAGTCATGAGAGCAACTAAGACTGGAGATAGCAGAAATACAAATGAGGATTTTGGTCGGAAAGGTTAAAGTTTAAAGCAGATTATTTGGCTGTCTGATGCTGAACCGTATCATTTTGAATATTACATCTTTTTGAGCCTAAGCTGAGCTCTGACCTCCTATCCAGTCTATCACTAATACTGGCTACTTGCGCCTGCATGACATCCTCTTGAGTCTGCCTTCACTTCAACCAGTCTGCTAAAGTCTCATCTATGCTAGTGTTACTCCTAGACTCAATTGTTACCGTGCTTTCCTGGCCGATATCCTACCTTGCAACCTCTGTGGAATTGAGCTCATCCAAAAATCAGCTCCGACCATGCTTAATTCACACAGCACTCCTGTGCTGGTGTGTACCACAACTTCTGCCTTGCATCCTCCTCCTCTGCACCCTCTCCTTGATATCGTTTACCTTGGCACCAGGGAAGCAACACATAATGTAGAACTATTTTTTAAATAAATTTAGAGTGCCTGTAATGAACTCCAATTGGCTTTATTGGTTGGCCAATTGGAGTATGAGCTCCCTCAATGATAGCTCATTGAGGGGGCCCATATAAGCACCTGGGTAGGCTTTGTGAGCCAGTCTTAAGTTGACTGGACTGCTAGCAGCACTGTTTGTAGCTGCTCCTGTAATATTGTTATTGTAAATAAATATTGGTGTGGTGATGGAACTCCTGCCTCCCGTGGATTACTACAGTGGCGACGAGGTAAACTAAGAATTTTGCGGAGACCAGCTGCCGCACTCGGAGGGTAAGCCTTGCCATTTTAAAAATGCCGTTTTTTGGGAGGTTAGAGGCATTCAACCCGGCTATTGAGGACTGATCCGAGTATGTGGAGAGAATGTGTTACTTCTT
The DNA here is from genome assembly GCF_902713615.1 of Scyliorhinus canicula. Taxonomy (NCBI): domain Eukaryota; kingdom Metazoa; phylum Chordata; class Chondrichthyes; order Carcharhiniformes; family Scyliorhinidae; genus Scyliorhinus; species Scyliorhinus canicula. The sequence goes on along the minus strand of NC_052148.1, from coordinate 111,466,663 downwards.
CCGGGCAAATGATATACTGACGGAGGAAAGGAGACGGCTTATCCTGCTGTCGGCGTGCGGACCCTCAGCTTTTGCCATTATACGTAGTCTGACTTATCCCGATGCGCCGGACACGAAAACTTTCCAAGAAGTAACGGAATTGGTGAAAGAGCACTATGACCCAAAACCACTCCTCATTTTGCGTAGGTACAGATTCTACACAGCGAAGCGGGAAGACAGGGAGTCAGTCACGAATTTCTTGACCCGCCTGAGAAGGCTGGCGGAAAAATGTGAGTTCGGCTCAACGCTAAATGAAATGCTTCGGGACCGGTTAGTATGTGGTATAAACGACCTCACAATACAGAAACGCCTGTTGGCGGAAATGGAGCTAGACTGCAGGCAGGCGTTACAGCTCGCACTGTCCCTAGAAAAGGCAGCAAGTGGGGCGCAGGAACTACAGGGCACGCCAATGGAGGTAGATACCTGTGAGAGGGACTACCACAATGGGTCCTGCTACCAGATAGCTGCTCTCAGGAAAAACCTGAGGGATAGAGGGAAAAAGGAAAACCCCAGAACTGCCCCCAAGTCTGCCAGGACTAACTGGAGACAGAGGGAAGTACCGGCTGAAGCTCCCCCAACAGAGAAGGACCGTTTCTGGCACCAAACAGAGTGGGGTAACAGCGACAGAAACCCTAGAAGGAGGTGGAAAAAGAAGAATAGCAGGTGGGGACGCAGGGAAGTACACAACCTAGACGCCCCATCCTCCTCCGAAAGGGAACAATTATATAATATTGCAACAAAGAAAGCAGAACCCATTAAGATTACCCCACGGGTGAACGGGCGGCCGACAATAATGGAAATAGACATGGGAGCGGCCGTATCAGTAATGGGAGTGGCAGCATTTAGAAAAACCAAAGATGGACTCCAGCCACTAACCCTAACAAAAACATCGACGAAACTTAAAACCTACACGGGGGAACCCCTGGAAGTTCTAGGCACGACTCATGTACCCGTGGAATATGAGAAACAATTGCTCAGATTACCATTGACGATAGTAGAGGGCTCCGGACCGAGCTTAATTGGACGAAACTGGCTGAAAGACCTAAAATTAGATTGGATGAAAATTTTCCATAGTGGAAGCGGGCAGTTGAAATGAAAAAAATGAAAATGAAAATTTGCTTATTGTCACGAGTAGGCTTCAATGAAGTTACTGTGAAAAGCCCCTAGTCGCCACATTCCGGCGCCTGTCCGGGGAGGCTGGTACGGGAATCGAACCGTGCTGCTGGCCTGCTTGGTCTGCTTTAAAAGCCAGCGATTTAGCTCAGTGAGCTAAACCAGCCCCCAGTTGAGTGGAGTACTCCAAAAATACCCGGAGGTCTTCCAGGAAGGTTTGGGGGAAATCATAGGCGCCAAAGCAACTTTGCACGTGGACCCAGAAGCCCTTCCGAAATTTTGTAAGGCCAAGCCGGTACCTTTTGCTTTAAGGAAGAAAGTAGATGACGAAATAGAAAGGTTACGGCGCGATGGCATTATCAGACCAGTACAGTTCTCAGAATGGGCAGCGCCAGTGGTACCAATTTTGAAGCCAGACGGCTCGATACGTCTCTGTGGAGATTTCAAACAGACAGTAAGCAAATACGCACTGCTGGACAAATACCCAATCCCGAAAATAGACGACCTATATGCCAAATTGGCAGGTGGGCTTTTGTTCACGATACTGGACACGAGCCACACCTAACTGCAGTTAAAACTGGACAAGGACTCCTAGAAGTTCGCTACGATCAACACCCTGAAGGGCCTTTTTCGTTATACTAGGCTACCTTTTGGAGTGTCATCAGCCTGCGCTATATTCCAGCGCACGATGGAAAATATTCTGCAGGGACTACCGCAGGTGGCGATTTATTTGGACGATGTCTTAATCACGGGTAGGGCAAACAGGGAACACTTAAGGAACCTGGAGGGAGTGCTCAGGCGTTTTGCAAAGGCAGGCGTACGGCTAAAAAGGGAAAAATGTGTTTTTCTGGCCCCACAAGTGACATACCTGGGATATAAAGTAGACGAGCCAGGCTTACACCCATTAGAAGACTAAGAGTAAGGGCAATAAAAGAAGCCCCAGCTCCCACCACGGTCCAGGAGTTACGATCATTTCTAGGGTTGGTAACCTATTATGGAAAATTTATTGAAAATAGGGCGTCCATCCTAGAACCCCTCCACCAGCTACTAAAAAAGGGGCAAGAATGGAAATGGTCCGCCCGCCAAAACCGAGCATTTAGGGACATTAAGGAACAGTTGTCATCCGAAAATGTCCTAGAGCATTATGACCCAAGGAAGAGTTGGTGGTCACTTGTGATGCATCCCCCTACGGGGTAGGAGCCGTCTTAGCCCATCGAGGAAGGAATGGGGAAGAACGGCCAATAGCCTATGCTTCGAGGACCTTGGCGATGGCTGAGAGGAAGTACGCCCAAATCGCGAAGGAAGGACTGGCGGTGATATTCGCAGTAAAAAAAATTCACCAGTATCTGTACGGGCGGAAATTCACCATAGTGACGGACCATAAGCCGTTATTAGGGTTATTAAAAGAAGACAAGTCAATACCCCCGATTACATCAGCTAGAATCCAACGCTGGGCGTTGCTACTGGCGGCGTATAGATATGTTCTGGAGCACAGACCGGGAACGCGAGTAGCAAATGCAGATGCTTTGAGCAGACGTCCCCTCCGGGACACTCCGCCGCAAATACCAAAAGTAGAGGAGACAGTAATGACTCTAAATTTTTTGGACACCCTACCAGTAGACGCACAACATACTCGGTTGTGGATGCAAAAGACCCAGTTTTAGCCAAGATGAAGCATTTGCTGCTAACAGTGGAACTGGAAAGACCAGTGGAGCCCCAGATGCACCCATACTGGAGCAGAAGGGACCAAATGACCGTAGAAGACAGTATCCTATTATGGGGAGCCCGGGTAATAGTCCCAGCTCAGGGCTGTCAGGCAATCTTAACTGAGTTACATCACGGACACCCAGGGGTGTCTAAAATGAAGATGCTAGCTCAAAGCTACGTTTGGTGGCCAGGTTTGGACACAGACATAGCAGCCTTGGTACGTCGGTGCCAGGAGTGCCAACAGAGGCAAAGAGTGCCACCAGCGGCGCCATTGCACCCATGGGAATGGCCAGGCAGACCGTGGACCCGCCTGCATATTGACCACGCCGGCCCTTTCATGGGCTCAATGTTTTTGGTGATAGTGGAAGCCCACTCCAAATGGTTGGACGTCCACCCGGTAAGCACGGCAAGCACAGCATCGACAATTGAAAAGCTCAGGGCCTCGTTTACAACACATGGACTTCCGGAGGAATTGGTGTCGGACAACGGAACGGCATTCACAAGTGGGGAATTTGGAAAATTCCTGAAGGAAAACGGAGTCCGTCACATCAAAACGGCCCCTTACCATCCAGTGACCAACGGCCAGGCAGAGAGAGCGGTCCAGACACTTAAAGCGGGACTCAAGAAGCAGCCGGCAGCGTCAATGGACACAAAGCTCTCCCGCTGTTTGATTACAGGACCACACCGCATTCCACAACGGGCATACCGCCAGCTGAACTCTTAATGGGAAGGCGGCTGCGAACAAGGCTGAGTCTCCTTTTCCCAAATTTAAAGGGGAAAGTGGAGAAACAACAGGAGGCCCAATGCAGGGGGCATGATAATAGTTCGGCAGCAGAGACATTTCCAGGTGGGGGCACCGGTTTGGGTCAAGTATTATGGAAATGGACCAACGTGGGTCAAAGGCACGGTAGAGTCCCAAACAGGTCCCATATCCTATGAGGTTTCGATAGGAGGTAAGGTGCTGAAGAAACACCTAGACCAAATAAGGGCAGCGGAACCACACCTGGAGGCAGGCGAAGCAGGACCGCCTCAAGCTGGGATAGCCCAGACGGAAAGGATAGCCACACCCCAGCCCTAAGCAATTTCTCCAGACCCCGTCATCCAGTCATCAGAGTCGGAGATGGACACGTTCGACGAGGCCGCCGCGACACCTCTCCCCGAGGAGGAGGAAGAACAACTTCCAAGGAGGTCGTCAAGGAAAAGACGGGCACCTATAAGGTACCCACTTCGGAGAAAGACCCGGTGGATGACACAGAGGTGACAGACCCAGACATGAGGAGCAGGAAGAAGCTCAGAGGAATGCCAGCTGGCAGGAATTCCTCGGACCTTGGGGGGAGGGGTGTAATGAACTCCAATTGGCTTATTGGTTGGCCAATTGGAGTATGAGCTCCCTCAATGATAGCTCATTGAGGGGTCCCATATAAGCACCTGTGTAGGCTTTGTGAGCCAGTCTAAAGTTGACTGGACTGCGAGCAGCACTGTTTGTAGCTGCTCCTGTAATATCGATATTGTAAATAAATATTGGTGTGGTGACGGAACTCCTGCCTCCCGTGGATTACTACAGTGCCCAATTCATTTTTTCCAATTAAGGGACAATTTAGTGAGGCCAATCCACCTACCCTGCATATCTTTGGGTTGTGGGGGCGAAACCCACCCGAACACTGGGAGAATGTGCAAATTCCACACGGACAATGACCCAGAGCCGGGATCGAACCTGGGACCTTGGCGCTGTACGACAGCAGTGCTAACCACTGCACCACCGTGCTGCCCTATAATGCAGAACTATTGATGATATATTCAGTGAGCTTTTTTAAAAACAATTTGAGCTCTGGATATGGGAGTCGTTGTCAAGGCAAACATTTATTACCCATCCCTAGTTGCTCTTGAGGTGGTGGTGTTGACCACCTTATGGATCTGCTACAGTGTTTCTGGCGGAGGTACTTCCACAATGCTGTTATGTGCAGAGTTCCAGGATTTTAACACAGAAATGTGATAGAATGGTAATGTATGACCAATTCAGGGAACTGTTATGAAGGGAGCTCCAGATTTCTGACACAGTGACGTTGAGGGAATAGTGATATAGTTGTAAGTCAGGAAGGTGTGCAGCTTGGATGAGAAATTTCAGATGAAGATGTTCCCATGTGTCTGCTACTCTTGTCCTTCTGGGCGGTAGAGATCCCAGGTTTTCTGTCAAAGGAGAATTGGCGGGTTACTGCAGTGCACCAGCCACTCCAGTACTTACCCCCCATATTGCAGGGAAGGGAGCGGGCGCCAAAATCGGCAGCCAGACCACCATTTTTCAACAGATAGTCAAGACTCAAATTAGACTTCTTATCAAGCCAATTGATCCTGATAAGATGCCGCTCATGCCATAAAAAGTTGGTGTGCGCAGTCGGACAAGAGTGGGCAGCCCAATTTTTAAAAGGGCGAGAAGGAAGGGTGGGGATTTCGGTCTTCAAGGTCGACTCCCCCTGCAAATAAAACTCCATGCTTTCTCCCTACATGCCCGCAGCCTGAAACCTGCAAACTGGCACCTTACTCTCCCTGACCAAGACCCCGGACTGAGCTGTTTCTGGGGATTCATGAGCCTTCTCCTCCTCCTCCTCTTGAAGTCTTTGGTAGCGCCTACAAACACGCTCTTGGCTCTGCTGGGATTAACCAGCTGCTGACTAAACTTCTGAGAGCAGGACTCCCTGCTCGATGATGGGCAGAGGTACCACTCTGCCCTGGTTTAGCTTGCCCAGAGCCTGTTATGGCTGTGGGAGGGCCAACATGGAGCGGATTGGCTCCACCAATGGCTTTGCTTCCAGGGTGGAGGATGGTGCCATCTGCACCCCTCCCGTAATACTCAGCCCATATTACTCCATCTGTCAATCTGTCTTGTACAAAATAAACTTTTGATTATTGCTGATTAATTTTAAACATTAAGCATTTCTCTTAATTTGCTTTCACCAGTCTGTTTGATAATTACTTGACAATCTAGGAAGGAAAGAACACACTATTCAGCCCTCTGAATCCCATACCCTGGGGGTCACCATGATTAGAAACTCAACTAGGCCAGCCATATTGCCTTAATTTTGGAGTAGAATGTGTGAAACAGTTATGGTAGAATCATGGAATAGAATCCCTATAGTGCAGAAGGAGGCCATTCGGCCCATCTAGTCTGCACCGGCCCATTGAATGGGCACTCTACCCAGGTCCACTCTCCCGTCCACCCCACCCGATCCCCGTAACCCGATAACCTCACCTGCACATCCATCAACATTCGGGGGTAATTTATCATGGCTAATCCACCTAACCCGCACATCTTTGAACTTTGGGAGGAAACCGGAGCACCTGGAGGAAACTTAAGCGGACACAGGGAGAACATACAAACTCCGCACAGACAGTGACCCAAGGCTGGAATTGAACCCGGGTTCGTGCCACTGTGAGGCAGCAGTGCTAACCACTGTGCCACCATGCCTCCCAACAATGGAAAGTGAAAAGTGAGCCAAGAACTGCATTGATGGACGGCATAGCATTTCTAGCTGTGTTGCTAGTTGGTTATCCGTTGAACTGTAGCATGCCCACATTATCTAATTCATTTAATGTACTCATTTAAAGGCTGTCAACCTATTTTCTAATTATCAGAAATAAAAGTAGAATAGATTTTCTTTTTAAAAAATAAATTTAGAGTACCCAACTATTTTTTTTCCAATTAAGGGGCAATTTAGCGTGGCTAATCCACTTAACCTGCACGTCTTTGGGTTGTGGGGGTGAAACCCACACAGACAAGGGGAAAATGTGCAAACTCCACACAGACAGTGACCCAGAGCTGGGATCAAACCTGGGTCCTCAGCGCTGTAGGCAGTAGTGCTAACCACTACACCACCCAGCCGCCCAAAAATAGAATAGTATATATGTTTTAATCTGCTTTGGTTCTCTGATACAGCCTTTATATTCAAAATGTCTCAAATTACAAAAGTACTGAGATACCTTAACACCGGTTTGGCCAACGTACAATCCGCCATTCCCCTCTATCTGGTCTGCAGACTCGGGTAAATGAAAGATAGTGATCTGCAAGGAGCTACTCCTCCAATCACAGGCCCTGTCTGCAATTGGCAGAGCAGTGTGAAAGTGAGTGGCTGAGTTGAGTCTCTCTCCACCTTTTGCTGTGCTCTCTCTCTCACCATCTTGCACAGCTACTGGCCCCTTAAAGGAGCATGGGGCCAAGATGACGGAACAGACTGAGGCAATGTTGAGAAATAGCAGTCGCAGCAACAGCATCTACCCAACCCCCTGCTCAGGACACTGGTGTCTCAGACAGGGGAGAGTGATGAAACATGTTTTGGCATCTTCACAGCTGTTCCGAATTCCTCCTCAGCAGTAAAACGTCCGATCCTCGCAGGTCTGGGAGGGGAATGAATTAGTCTGCGTGTGTGAGTGTGTCTATGGGCAAGAACCCTAAGACTGGTAGTGAGCCCGACACACACACACACACTCAGACGCTTTCCCTCCTTCGCTTCCCTCCCCAAAGCCCTATCCATACAGCATCTGGGAGAGGAGTAAAGCCCAGGCTGAAAGGCAACCTGTTTTCGACCCCCTCACTTTCATATGAACTTTGTTGAGGCCAACTTAGTGCGTGTGAGGTGAACTTTGTCGAGATCAGCTTAGAGCATGCAAGATGAACTATGTTGAGGCCAGTTTGGAGTGTGTGAGGTGAACTCAAGGTAATGTCAGTTAAATCCAGCTGCTTGATTCAGACCCAGTCCCCACCCTTTCTCTGCTGACCAGGACTTGGGACCTAGCCTGTCTCTATAGTGAATTGCATTGTGCAAGGTTTATTCATGATATGCCTTTTTTGTAGCCTTCAGTATTTATTTTGGACGTTTCTGATTTGGCATGCAAAGGAATTCCAAATAACATAATTCTGACATTAATGATCTAGCAAGTCCTTTAAGGGATTACGGTGATGTAAATACGATGGAGGACTCAGCATATCTAAAGGAGCAGAATACCAGATGGTAGAAATCGTGCTTCAGCTGTACAAAGCCCTGGTTAGACCAAACCTGGAGTACTATCAGAAATGATGTGGCGATGCCAGCGTTGGACTGGAGTGAGCACAGTAAGAAGTCTTACAACACCAGCTTAAAATTCAACAGGTTTGTTTCGAATCACTAGCTTTCGGAGCGCAGGTCCTTCCTCGGGTGAATTCACCTGAGGAAGGAGCTGCGCTCCGAAAGCTAGTGATTCAAAACAAACAACCTGTTGGACTTTAACCTGGTGTTGTAAGACTTCTTACTGTACTATCAGAAATGTACCACACCGTGGGAAGTTATATTAGTAATGGAGTGAATGGAGTGCAGGTAAACTAGAAGAATACCTGGATTCTGGGTTAGGCAAGCTACAGTGCAAGATTCTTCAAATTAGGGCTGTAGTCCCTAGAATTTACAAGGTTTTGCTAGTTAGAAAGTCAAGGCTATTTCTGCTTTTTAAGCGAAAAGGCAAAAAATGTTGAATTGGTTAGCTCTGTTGCTTGGCACTTGGTAATGATCATTTTTATTCATTATTCCTTTTTTAAATAATCAATTTATTGCTTTGACATTGACTTTTAAAAATAATCATGTTTAATATTATGCCAATACTTATCTTTCCGAAATTTGCTCATTGGTCCTGTGATTGAGAAATAAAAATTGAAATGTGGCTCCTCGCGCAAAGAGATTGGATATTCCTCTTTTATCACTTTCAAAACAGAGTTGTCTAAATATTTATCTTTAAAAGAAAATCGTGTTTTTCCTTTCGAAGAAGATCAATGACTTAATTGTACAATTATTAGGTTATTGGTAAATTGTATTGATGAATGAGAAGTTCTTATCAGTAGGTGAAGAGATATTTTGAAAGAATTGAGCAGCTAAGAATAGTAAAGAGTCTGTTGATAACAAATGTCTGTTATCGGTGGGGTATCTGAGCAATAGAAAATCTGTGGTAAGTAATTGCATCAATGAAAATCAATAGAACTGGTGTTACAAATAATCCTTCAGGTGTGGGATGTTTTGGATATATTCCTTATGTTTTTGTTTATAAAAGGATCAGGTTAATCTATCTTGGAAAATGTGCAAACAATTTTATTTGCTTCAAACTGCTGCATGTTGGCAGTGTTGACAGTAAAGCTTGTGAAACCAGAACATCTGTTTATTTTGTATACTGGGCAGCCTTGCTTTTAGTTCGTTAGAACTATGTTTTAATTTCATACCCCCATTTTGCCAAAGGACTGTCTTTCGCATACTGCCCCTTTTTAATTGAGTAAATTGCAAAATTTCAATTTGAACTTGGGTACAGTTTTGTATACTTAACTTGGAATAATGTTTATTTTATTTGCAAGTAATAGATTACCTCCTTGCATCAGGTGGAGGCAGTATTTATGTGTTATCACTTCAACAGGATTTTTATTTCACTTTCTCTCTCTCCAAATTTTTTCACCTCCAGAAGACCATGCTTGGTTGGTTGCCCATTTATTTGTCTCTACCTATATGTCCTCAACCACCTGAATAATAATGCTTTGCTCACTCACAAACCTGGAATGCCCAAGAGGGTCTTCCTATCTCCCTTCACATTTGCCCCCAGTCCCAACAGCAGCACTTTCACTTATCTCACCCACACCATAGCACAGCAATGCTAAGGTAAACAATGGCAAAATTTGAATGGCAACTACCATGTTCATTTCCATAACTGTAATTATGATCAATTTAAATTAATACAACAATCAGTTAAAGTGGCCCAATATTTGTCACCTGCCCAAATAGATATTTCTTATAGTAGTCAAAATGGAAGCTTGGGGGGGAGGAGGTGCTTTTTATCCCTGGTAAGTGACTGGTAAGAAGTTTTTCTTTTCATTGTCTAATTTATTTATTTTTTCTTTCTTTTTTGGAATTGTAGTTGTATAAGTTTACCTAAGGTTTAAGGCATGGCAGGAGATCCCAGAACCGTGTCATGCTCCTCGTGTGCGATGTGGGAGCTCAGTCCACTGTCCCAGGCTCCTTCATGTGCAAGAAGTGTGTCCAGTTGCAGCTCCTGTTAGACCGCTTGACGGCTCTCGAGATGCGGATGGACTCACTTTGGAACATCTGCGATGCTCAGGACGTCGTGGATAGCACGTTTAGCGAGTTGGGCACACCGCAGGTGAAAGTTACTGAGGAAGATAGAAAATGGGTGACCAAAAGACAGAGCAACAGTAGGAAGGCAGTGCAGGTGTCCCCTGTGGTCATCTTCCTGCAAAACAGATATACCGCTTTGGATACTGTTGAGTATCAGGGGAAGGCAGCAGCAGGGCAGGAAGAAGAATGGCAGGGCTATAGTGATAGGGGACTCAATAGTAAGGGGAATAGACAGACGGTTCTGCGGATGCAATCGAGACTCCAGGATGGTATGTTGCTTCCCTGATGCAAGGGTCAAGGATGTCTCGGAGCGGCTGCAGGACATTCTGGGGGGGTGGGGGGGGAGGGTGGACAGCCAGCTGTCGTGGTGCACATAGGCACCAACGATATAGGTAAAAAATGGGACGAGGTCCTACAAGCTGAATTCAGGGAGTTAGGAGTTAAACTAAAAAGTAGGACCTCAAAAGTAGTAATCTCACGATTGCTACCAGTGCCACGGGCTAGTCAGAGTAGGAATGTCAGGATAGATAAGATGAATGCGTGGCTCGAGAGATGGTGCAAGAGGGAGGGATTCAAATTTTTGGGGCATTGGAACTGGTTCTGGGGGAGGTGGGACCAGTACAAACCGGACGGTCTGCACCTGGGCAGGAATGGAATCGATGTCCTGGGGGGTGTTTGCTAGAGCTGCTGGGGAGGGTTTAAACTAATGTGGCAGGGGGATGGGAACCGATGCAGGAAGTTGGAAGGTAGTAAAACAGGGACAGAAACAAAAGGCAGTAAGGGGGAAAGTGTAAGGCAGAGAAGCCATAGTGAAAAATCAAAAAGGGCGACAGTACAAGGTGCAGTGACTGAGGTGAGCTAGGTAAATAGGCCCAGTAATACGAAAAGGAATAAAACGGGAAGTAAAAACATTAATGGTAAGCGACGCGGCAGGGGAAGACATGAAGGTATGGGTTCAACGACAAGGGAAATTAGGAGAAAAGTTAAGAGGAAATATAACTTAGGAGAGGTTACTGATCGAGGTGTTATGATTCAAAACAGAGGTAAAAAAGCCAACATAAGTGTACTTTACCTGAATGCTCGTAGTATTCGGAATAAGGTAAATGAGTTGATGGCGCAAATCATTGTGAATGACTATGATTTAGTGGCTCTTACTGAAACATGGTTAAAGGATGGTCACGACTGGGGAGTTAAATATCCGAGGGTATCAAACTATTCAGAAGGACAGATTGGGTGGTAAGGGAGGTGGTGTAGCTCTGTTATTTACGGATGACATACGGGCAATAGTAAGGGATGACATCGGTGCTATGGAGGATAAGGTTGAATTCATTTGGGTGGAAATCAGGAATAGTAAGGCGAAAAAGTCACTGATAGGAGTAGTCTATAGGCCACCAAATAGTAACATTATGGTGGGACAGGCAATAATCAAAGAAATAACGGATGCATGTAGAAATGGTACAGGAGTTATCATGGGGGATTTTAATCTATATGTCGATTGGTTTAACCAGCTCGGTCAAGGCAACCTTGAGGAGGAGTTTATAGAATGTATCCGCGATAGTTTCCTAGAACAGTATGTTTTGGAACCTACGAGGGAACAAGCGGTCCTAGATCTGGACCTGTGTGATGAGACAGGATTGATTCGTGATCTCATAGTTAGGGATCCTCTCGGAAGGAGCGATCACAATATGGTGGAATTTAAAATACAGATGGAGGGTGAGAAGGTAAAATCAAACTCTAATGTTTTGTGCTTAAACAAAGAATATTACAATGGGATGAGAGAAGAACTAGCTAAGGTAGACTGGGAGCAAAGACTTTATGGTGAAACAGTTGAGGAACAGTGGACAACTTTCCAAGCGATTTTTCACAGTGCTCAGCAAAGGTTTATACCAACAAAAAGGAAGGATGGTAGAATGAGGGAAAATCGACCGTGGATATCTAAGGAAATGAGGGAGAGTATCAAATTGAAGGAAAAAGCATACAAAGTGGCAAACATTAGTGGGAGACTAGAGGATTGGGAAATCTATAGGGGGCAAAAGAAAGCTACTAAAAAAGCTATAAAGAAGAGTAAGATAGATTATGAGAGTAAACTTGCTCAGAATATAAAAACAGATAGTAAAAGTTTCTACAAATACATAAAATAAAAAAGAGTGGCTAAGGTAAATATCGGTCCTTTAGAGGATGAGAAAGGAGATTTAATAATGGGAGATGAGGAAATGGCTGAGGTACTGAACAGGTTTTTTCGGTCGGTCTTCAGAGTGGAAGACACAAATATCATGCCAGTGACTGATAGAAATGAGGCTATGACAGGTGAGGGCCTTGAGAGGATTGTGATCACTCAGGATGTAGTGATGGGCAAGCTAATGGGACTAAAGCAAGACAAGTCTCCTGGCCCTGATGGAATGCATCCTAGAGTGCTAAAAGAGATGGCTAGGGAAATTGCAAATGCACTAGTGATAATTTACCAAAATTCACTCGCCTCTGGGGTGGTCCCGGCGGATTGGAAATTAGCAAACGTGATGCTGGAATCTATGATCAAGGAAGAAATAGCGAGGCATCTAGATGGAAATTGCCCCATTGGGCAGACGCAGCATGAGTTCATAAAGGGCAGGTCGTGCCTAACTAATTTAGTGGAATTTTTTGAGGACATTACCAGTGCGGTAGATAACGGGGAGCCAATGGATGTGGTATATCTGGATTTCCAGAAAGCCTTTGACAAGGTGCCACACAAAAGGTTGCTTCATAAGATAAAGATGCATGGCATTAAGGGTAAAGTAGTAGCATGGATAGAGGATTGGTTAATTAATAGAAAGCAAAGAGTTGGGATTAATGGGTGTTTCTCTGGTTGGCAATCAGTAGCTAGTGGTATCCCTCAGGGATCCGTGTTGGGCCCACAATTGTTCACAATTTACATAGATGATTTGGAGTTGGGGACCAAGGGCAATGTGTCCAAGTTTGCAGACGACACTAAGATGAGTGGTAAAGCAATACGTGCAGAGGATACGGGAAGTCTGCAGAGGGATTTGGGTAGGTTAAGTGAATGGGCTAGGGTTTGGCAGATGGAATACAATGTTGACAATGTGAGATTATCCATTTTGGTAGGAATAACAGCAAACGGGATTATTGTTTAAATGATAAAATATTAAAACATGCTGCTGTGCAGAGAGACCTGGGTCTCCTGGTGCATGAATCGCAAAAAGTTGGTTTACAGGTGCAACAGGTGATTAAGAAGGCAAATGTAATTTTGTCCTTCATTGCTTGAGGGATGGGGTTTAAGACTAGGGAGGTTATGCTGCAATTGTATAAGCTGTTAGTCAGGGCACACCTGGAGTATTGTGTTCAGTTTTGGTCTCCTTACTTGAGAAAGGATGTACTGCAGAGGAGATTCACTAGGTTCATCCCAGAGCTGAAGGGCGTTGGATTAAGAGGAGAGGTTGAGTAGACTGGGACTGTACTCGTTGAAATTTAGAAGGATCTCATAGAAACATATAAAATTATGAAGGGAATAGATAGGATAGATGCGGGCAGGTTGTTTCCACTGGCGGGTGAAAGCAGAACTAGGGGGCATAGCCTCAGAATAAGGGGAAGTAGATTTGGGACTGAGTTTAGGAGGAACTTCTTCACCCAAAGGGTTGTGAATCTATGGAATTCCTTGCCCAGTGAAGCAGTCGAGGCTCCTTCATTAAATGTTTTTATGATAAAGAGAGATAGGTTTTTGAAGAATAAAGGGATTAAGGGTTCTGGTGTTCGGGCAGGAAAGTGGAGCTGAGTCCACAAAAGATCAGCCATGATCTCATTGAATTGCGGAGCAGGCTCGAAGGGCCAGATGGCCTACTCCTGCTCCTAGTTCTTATGTTCTTACGTTGTTCATTACATAATCTCTCAGACGAAGTGGCACCAAGCACTTGCTCGGAGCACTCCCCAGTTTGGCCACTGAGTGCCCGCCCCAAAAGTGATGTGGCAGCCCATGATTGGATGTGACTGATCAGAGGGTGGAGCCCTGAGCAACTGATTGACAGTGACCCAAAGACCACCCACAAAAGGGGCGGGGAAAACACGCCTATTAAAAGGCAGTGCAGGCCTGCATTTCTTTCTCTTTCGGACCTGCTTTTGCGCCTGACATCAGACTTCACTGACATCAGCTAAGTTCAAGAGCCCGCAGCATCTACCGAAGGATGACAATCAAGCATAGACAACCTACCAGAATTCCAGCCGCCAGAAGTTAGAAAACAGATAAGGCTATATCTACTCTTTATCTGCCGGTCATCTGGGAGTTAAGTTAATGTCGTTTAAGCATAATAGTTATAGTCTTAGAGTGCATGAACGCATGATTACTTAAGTAAATAACCTTGTGTTTAATAAATGAACTCTGATTGAACTAAAATACTTGTGTGATTATTTGTCCACCATACACATTAAACACACACTGATTATAAAAGAGCAACATTTCCCATTGTGGGCACCCCCACGCCGTCGGGCAACCCGCGGGCACGAGTGTTTTGCCGACAAAAGGGAGGATCACGCCGACAGAGACTTTAGCCCATGGTTTGAAGATGCATACCGTCAATATGTCTGCTAAAGTGATTAAGGGCTTCTAAAAGAGGCAATCCTTGATTTTACAGGGGGAATGTTCTGACAATAGATTTGAGAAGCATTTATTTGTTTACAGAGAAGTGGCCAATGGAATATTGTTTTGTTTTGGAGGTCCTGGGGTGTAGATAATTTATGGGATGTATTGTATTTTGTCCTGGATAATTAGGTCCTGGAATATCGATGCCGGGATTCTCCGCTCGCGCCGCTTTTGACATCAGCGTCAGAACTTGGCCGCGGGATTGGAAAATCCCGGCCCTTGTAGGAGGAGATAGAAAAATGCCTTGTGCTTTGGGTAGAGATGATGCAATTAAGGGGTGGAACCAGGTCTGTATGTCGTTTTAGTTTGCCATACGATTTAAGTCTGTCAAGAAGTGTCTTTCAGTTTATTCTTGAAAGGTTCTCGCCAAGGCCTCTGCACAGAGAAAAGCAAGTAAACCTGATTGTTAACTTTATTTATAAGGTGTTAATTGAACTATATTGATTTGCTCAATTGAAATATGGGGTGGGATTCTCCTACCTCCCGCAGGGTCGGAGAATTGCCCGAGGCCAGCGTCAATCCCGCCCCCCGCCGTGTCCCGAATTCTCAACCACCAGAGATTCGGTGGGGGCGGGAATCACTCCGGTCGGCAGGCCCCCCGTGGCGATTCTCTGGCCCGCAATGGGCCCCCCGCCGCTGTCAAGTCTCTCCCGCTGGCGGGAATCAAAACACCTACCTGACCGGCGCGGGCGGGCGCCGGGGTCCCGGGGGGGTGGGGGGGGGGGGCATGGGGGGATCTGACGCCGGGGGGGTGCCCCCACGGTGGCCTCTCCCGTGATCGTGGCCCACCAATCGGCGGGTGGGCCTGTGCCGTGGGGGCACTCTTTTTCTTCCGCCTTCGCCGTGGTCTTCACCATGGCGGAGGCGGAAGAGACCCCCTCACCTGCGCATGCACCGGGACGACGTCAGCAGCCGCTGACGCTCCGACGAACGCGTGGACTTAGGCCGGCCGGCGAAGTCCTTTCGGCCCCAGCTGGCGTGGCGCCAAAGGCCGTTCATGCCAGCCGGCGGAGCGCGAACCACTCCGCCGCGGGCTTAGCCCCTCAATGTGAGGGCTTGGCCCCTAAAGGTGCGGAGACTTCCGCACCTTTGGGGCAGCCCGACGCCAGAGTGGTTCACACCACTCCAACACGCCGGGATTCCCTGCCCCGCCGGGTAGGGGAGAATCCTGGCCATAGTGTGGCACGTGTCGGGAGTAAGTTAAAGTTTTTTCTTTTACTTTAGAACTGTTGTATCTGTTATCTGTAAACCTATTTGTTTGTTGCTAATGTTGTTAATTGTGTGTTTAAATCAATGTTTGTATTAACAGAAAGATACCTAATAGTCAGTGTTATCACTTCTGTGATGCAGTCACCTTTCCTCACAGTTTTACAAATTGCAATTAGTTGGGTTCTCATCCGGGATCCTACCACTATGAAGAGGTGTTTTTAAATGTAAAAACTGGTGTTGTTACAATGGTATAAAAGTGTCAATCAACCAGACTATAACAGAAGCCCTTAGCATTTGACACCTCTTAACCTTGTGCAAAAATAAATATTGAACCTTGACAAAATGATCATGAAAAAACCCAACTCTTATAACCTCATGAAGTTATCAATCCAGCAAAGTCAACACTTTCCCGCATCTTTAATGTCTGTGGTGCAGACAGCTGAACTGGGTCTCCACCCATCATGGAAGCTTCCCTGGAGTTGGAAATGCTTAGGAGGTCTGTTTGGATGCAGCTCCCCACTATTTTTCCACCCTACCACCTCCAAGCCACCATCACAGGGCTGGGAAAATTCAGCCTAATGGGTTTATACAGTTTGTATAGTGTCTCAAATCTGGCTATCCAAAAACCAGAGTTGTCAGAAAACCTGACATTTTTTTTAGAAAGTGCCTTCCATCACTTTTAATTGGGTAAATTTAAAAGAAAACCTAGCTGCACAATTCGGCTGGGTGCTACATTGGCACAGTGTGGCACCTGAGTTATCTCCTTCACCACTAGCATACCAGTCTATTCCCATGCTCTGAGCAATCCTTGATGCCACCTGACCTGGTTTGACCAGAACCACCTGGTCTGAAGTCTGAAATCCGGCATATTTTCGGCCTTGAATTTTCCAGTTTTGAGGCACTGCACCTGTATTGACAGAAAACCAGGGCCAGAATTTTATAGAGCGTGAGTGGGCGTGGGTTTGTCTGATCCGAACTCAAGTGAAACAACATCAGGCTTGCGTCCCGACATCATTGTGCCCTCACATGATATTATTGCAGGTTTAATGGGTTTGATTTCCTTTTTAATTGCCAGAGGGCATATGTGGGAGTCGGAAGCTTGCCAGCCGATAATTAAAAGGGCAATTAAGCAAATTAAACGTGCAATTGTCCCAAACTTTACATAGAACATAGAACATAGAACATAGAACAGTACAGCACAGAACAGGCCCTTCGGCCCTCAATGTTGTGCCGAGCCATGATCACCCTACTCAAACCCACGTATCCACCCTATACCCGTAACCCAACAACCCCCCCTTAACCTTACTTTTATTAGGACACTACGGGCAATTTAGCATGGCCAATCCACCTAACCCGCACATCTTTGGACTGTGGGAGGAAACCGGAGCACCCGGAGGAAACCCACGCACACAGGGGGAGGACGTGCAGACTCCACACAGACAGTGACCCAGCCGGGAATCGAACCTGGGACCCTGGAGCTGTGAAGCATTTATGCTAACCACCATGCTACCCTGCTGCCCGATGCTACCCCGCCTGTTTTACACTTGGCACATCGTTCAGTTGGCCAGATAGGTGGCGTTCACATTTTTTATCAATCCTGATCCACGGCAGGATAAAAGGCTGAAATTTTGTACATTATGTATTTACAAAAAAGAGCCTCAGTCAACTTCCCAGCATTGGTTAGAGTGATTTATGCATGACTGTCAGCAAACTGTTCAGTATTCACATATGTCAATTTTGACTTCTCTTGATAGCCCCAGGATGTTTATTTTAACTGATTCCTGTGGCATCCCATAGTGAGGACTCACCGGGTTCTTCATGCTGCTCGTGGGATAGATCTGCATCTGTGTTATGCCTATAAAACTACACCACATCTTGAAAGATTGACAATCGGGATGTCAGCATAAAGATTTGAGTGTCTAAACTGATTGAACAAGGTGAAAGAAAAAAGGAAAGTGAAGACGAATAATTGATTTAAAACCAAAAGTTTAAAATTGAAAGAATCAGCACTGAATTCAAACATTATTCTTTGCAATCACCTGCTTGGTTCATAAATCTAGGTAATAAAATTAATCCTGATGAAATGGTGAAAGCACAACATTCAGATTGTTCTATAGGCAAGTGTTTTCTGAAGCAATGGGAGCATGTTTCAGGCTAGCTGACCCTTAATTGACCAACTAATGGGAAATTCTCCCAACCCCATGGACGGAGGTGAACACCAAGGCTGCATCAGCCCACAGTGATCGGCTGCACTCACCGACCAAATATCCTAGTAATATCCCAGGAGTAATTTGTCTGCTGACTCCTCAATCGGGGATGGTGCTTGGTTTAAAGAAATCTAAAAGCACAAAGAATGTAAAGTTTCTTTTTAATGTAATGTTCCCTGCTTTTCTGTTTACATTGAGTAAAATGCTGCATTTTCAAACTTTTCCTGTGGAAGAAAATAAAGTATGGAAAGCAGAAATTATATTTATTTGATATGAACACGTGTGCAAATTGTGCACTTCTTCTTAGCTGGTGTGTTCTGTTCACAATGGTACTTAACCACACCAAAAAAGCTGGATGGAGATACTAATTGGCTGTGGTTCTGTTATTTACTTAATTCTTGCAGTTTTTTTGTATTTACTGTTTTATTACAAAAATACTTACTTTAGAAGTTATTTTTTCTTAGATTTTAGCTTGCTTTCTTGACTTCAGAAGTATATAAATAAGGTAGTGGCTGATGTTGTGCAATATTCTAAAGGTTGAAATTTTCAGACAAACATGAGCAAATCTTTTATTTGGTGTCAAAAGTCAAAAGATCTGCCTTAGAGGGCTATGTTTATAGACACTAAAAGTTGCCTGAGCGCTGTAAGTAAACAATTAGTACTTGGCACTCATTAAAGAGTGTGTTTTTTTCCAAAATTTTATTTCAGTTGAATTGTGTTAAAAAGAACAGGTGAAAGAATCTTTGACCTAATCTGTGGAAAGTTTACTGACCTTCAGAGATTTTTCACTCTGAGTGATCATCAAGTCTAGTATTAACCTTCTATTGCTGGGTCATATCACACATGAAGTGTTAGATATGGAACCGCACAACAATAAATCAAATATAGTGCCCAATCAGATACAATTAAAGGCCTGTTAATTGAAACCTATATACCACTTGAGTCACAAAATGTTTCACTTATTAATTATTATGTATTTTGTTTTAGGGCATCACTTTTGATGAATTCAGATCATTTTTTCAATTCCTGAATAACTTGGAGGATTTTGCCATTGCAATGCAAATGTATAATTTTGCAAATCGATCAATTGGGCAAGGTGAGTAAAGCTGTATAATACTAGTACAATGATTTCAATTTTTAAAATTTGTTCACGGGACATGGGTATCTCTGGCTGGGCCAGCATTTTTGTCCATCCCTAATTGCCCTTAAACTAAGTGCTTGCTAGGCCGTTTCAGAGGGAATTTAAGAGTCAACTACTTGGTTTGATTTGGGGAAAAGGAATTTTATGAACCTCCCAGTTCTTCTGGAGAAAAATAATTTTCCTACAGTTCCACACAGTATAAGATTGGCCTTATCAACACCCTCATAAAAAGGCCGAAGCCATTTGCACAGTGAGCTCGCTTGATGCTGAAATAGTGTACATCGAAGCCATCCTGCAGGATAACAGCTATCATGATCAGGTTATTGCTCGATGTATATTGCACAAATTCATGAATGGGCCAGTCTATCACAGATTACCCTGGAGCAGTAAGGTGTCTCAAACTTTTGAGCAACAGGTGAAGCTGGCAGTTTGTCACTTATAATCATGCAATATCAACACGAGTGGTATTCTCCAATAGCAGGATTCTGCCATCAAGCCAAAGAGCCTGTTTCACAAATGCGTAGTATGGAATATGGTTTCCAGTGCTGACGTGATGGCAGCATGTAGGGTGTTCGTTCTAGCAACTGACAGATCTTATAAAACAGCACGTCTCCTCAGCTGATCACAACAGACACAGTACTGACCATACCTAACCAGCCCGTGCCTGCAAAACACAAAACATAGAGGGCGATTCTCCAAAATGGAGATCAAGTGTTCGCGCCGTTGTGACGCCGTTGCGTTTCACGATGGCGCAAAACGGGCACAGGCATGACTGATCCTGGCCCGCCAAATGGGCGCCGCACCAACCCGTGCATGTGCGCGGTACTTCTTCAACGCTCCGGCGCAACATGGCCCTGGAAGCGGAAGAAAGTGGGGGGGGGGGAAGCGAGCAGGGGAGGCCCGCCCGCCCGCCGATCGGTGAGCCCCAATCACGGGCCAGACCCCATCGGAGGCCCCCACACCCCCAGTGCAGGAGCGCTTTTCCCCGCCCCACAGGCCGCCCCCCCGACCCTTCACACAGAGTGCCCGCCGGCAGCGACCAGGGGTGAATGGCGCCGGCGGGACTTTGGCGTATCCGCTCGGCCCATCTGGGGCGGAGAATCAGCGGCCCTGCCGATTCCAGCGGCCGGCGCTGCGTCAAACGCACCAGCGCAAACGGCGCCGATTCTCTGCACCTCGAAGAATCGCGCGCCAGCGTCAGGGCGTCGTGGCGCGGTTGCGGCGATTCTCGGGCCCAGCCCGGGGCTCGGAGAATCGCCCCCATAGTACCTAACATTAGATGTGATTCTGTAATTGGTAACATTTGCTAAATAATCCGAATTGTGCCAAGAATTACTGCAAATCAATTTAAGATTAGGAGTCGGGATTAGTAGGCAAGATATGTAGAGGGACAGGTAATATTGAGGAAGCAGGGGAACTGCAGAAGAACTTGGACAGACTAGGAGAGTGGGCAAAGAAGTGGCAGATGGAATACAATGTAGAAAAGTGTAATGTTATGTGCACTTTGGAAGGAGGAATGGAGGCAGAGACTATTTTCTAAATGGGGAAATGCTTAGGAAATCAGATGCGCAAAGGGACTTGGGAGTCCTTGTTAACGATTCTCTTCAGGTTAACTTGCAGGTTCAGTTGGTAGTTAGGAAGGCAACTGCAATGTTAGCATTCATGTCGAGAGGGCTGGAATACAAGAGCAGGGTTGTACTTCTGAGGCTGTATAAGGCTCTCTGGTCATGCCCCATTTGAGTATTGTGAGCAACTTTGGGCTCTGTATCTAAGGAAGGATGTGCTGGCCTTGGAAAGGGTCCAGAGGAGGTTCACCAGAATGATCCCTGGAATGAAGAGCTTGTCGTATGAGGAACAATTGAGGACTCTGGGTCTGTACTCGTTGGAGTTTAGAAGGATGATGGGGGATCTTATTGAAACTTACAGGATACTGCGAGGTCTGGATAGAGTAGACATGGAGAGGATGTTTCCACTTGTAGGAAAAACTAGAACCAAAGGACACAATTTCAAACTAAAGGGACGATCCTTTAAAACAGAGATGAGGAGGCATTTCTTCAGCCAGAGAGTTGTAAATCTGTGGAACCCTTTGCCGCAGAAGGCTGTGGAGGCTAAATCACGGAGTGTCTTTAAGACAGAGATAGATAGGTTCTTGATTAGTATGGGGATTAGGGTTTCCAGGGAGAAGGCAGGAGAATGTGTATGAGAAAAATATCAGCCAAGATTGAAAGGCGGAGCAGACTCGATTGGCCGAGTGTCCTAATTCTGCTCCTATACCTTACGGTCTTATGGCTCGCAGTGTGGCTCACTTATGCAAGAAACTCCATATATTCACACACCTGACCCTGTTCTTTGCAGACAGAAGGAGGATGGCCAGGTATTGCATCTTTCTCACCTAAACAAAAGTTTGGGGAACAGCCATTCCCTAGTTCATTGTCCATGGCAATGCCTTGATCAATCAAAGTAGATCTGCCTGGTTTTAATGTGAACAAAAGCTTGGCAGTTAACTGTTGCTTAGTGCATTCTCCATGGCAATGCCTCTACCTATCAGAGTCAGATTGCCAAAATCAACTCTCTGCTTATGAAGTATTAGTTGTTGTTCCCTTAATTATTGGTATTCTTGTGAAGTGTCCTGAAAAGTGCAAGACAAAAACCATTTATCAGCAATGTAGAAGTTCTGTACTACCAAACAACTCAAAAATAATTTTGTTCAGAAATTCATTTGAACCTTTATGATTTTATTCGCAAGTAGGCTTTCCGCATCAAAGTATGCTTTACGCAGTTAATTTTTTAGCTATGAGCATAATTTTAAATAATGAATAGTGAGGCAATTTCAATTTTCATATTATACACAGACAATTTTTTTTAATGTTCTTAAGGTTATATGGTTAGTGACCTGAATGTGGTAGATAGAAAATGAAATAGTAATGAAGGTGATAATGATTTGACCAGAAAATATATAACATAATTTGGCTCACAATGCAGTTTTGGTAGCAAATTGGGAGGAAATGCAAATTAGATCAAAGAATGCATCTTCTGTCATGTGCATGCGCAAATTAACTATTTGTGTAGAAAATTGCCACAGTAATTAAAATTTAATAGTAAGTTCTATCTCTTCCTGAAAGTTTTACTAAATCTCTGATTGCTGAGATATTTTTTTCATAAATAATTTGCTCATTCAAATCATATTTTCTTGGATGTGGTGTGTACATAATTTCTGAAAAGGTTGCCTTTCTCAAGTCCACCATTAAATTTGCAAAACAACCGTGTGGGGTTTGCATATTCTCCCCATGTCTGCGTGGGTTTCACCCCCACAACCCAAAAGGTGTGCAGGTTAGGTGGATTGGCCACGCTAAATTGCCCCTTAATTGGAGAAAAAAATAATTGGGAACTCTAAATTTTAAAAACATTGCAAAACATTTAGACAATTTTGAAGGTTAATTTTCATTTTATACTTTTTTAGGTATTGAAGTCATTTTTTAAATTTATGTTGGTAATTTAGAAAATTTAATGAGGTTGTTAACTGGGTTTTCAAGCTTTGTACTTTATAAGAAAGATGATTTCTTACTTTTAATTCTTTTTTGGCATGTATATACAGATGAATTCAAGCGTG
Source organism: Scyliorhinus canicula (assembly GCF_902713615.1). Classification (NCBI taxonomy): domain Eukaryota; kingdom Metazoa; phylum Chordata; class Chondrichthyes; order Carcharhiniformes; family Scyliorhinidae; genus Scyliorhinus; species Scyliorhinus canicula. Next base: position 111,443,877 of record NC_052148.1, on the reverse strand, counting down.
CTGTGTATGTGGCCACAGACCTTAAGCTTTCTTCACACTTGGTAAATACAGTTTTCAAAATCTTTGATGTGGACAAAGATGATCAACTAAGTTACAAAGAATTCATTGGTGTTATGAAAGATCGACTGCACAGAGGATTTAGGGTAAGCATATATATTTTTATAAAAGATTAATGGTAAATTGCTTTGAAAGAATATTTGCTTATCTTTACAGCTTAATAGGTGATAATTACCTTAGAATCTTGCAATCTGAAAACGCATATTACATCATTAATGCATTTGAGAACAACTGGAATGCCAAGCACGTGTAACTGAGGTAAACAGTAGCACTGCTGGATTAGCCCAGTGTTATCTCAAACCTCTATTTAATGTTTAAACTTTCAAGGATACCTTTATAAAATTTTGTCAGGTGAGTAACCATTTTGTTTTCAAATCTTGTATTCTTTGAGAGTATGGGCTCTTTAAGTGGACCATCCACTGTTGACATTCAAAATCACTCTGAAATGTTTTTATTATGTTGTCTGATAAAGTCACATTACTGAGATACAGTGACTTTATAGTTACGTTTGATCTTGTAATCATACTTAGTAGAATGGCTCTCTTTTTAAAAATAAATTCCTAAAGACATTCCTACAGTTGTTTCAATTTAACATAGAATCCCTAGAATCTCTACTGTGCAGAAGGCTAGTGATTGGAAACAAACCTGTTGGACTTTAACCTGGTGTTGTTAGACTTCTTACTGTGCCCACTCCAGTCGAACGCCGGCATTTCCACATCGTGCAGAAGAAGGACAATTGGCCCATCAAGTCAGTACCGACCCTCTGAAAAAGCACCGTACCTGGACTCACACCTGCACCCTATCCCTGTAACCCCACCTAACCCGAACATCTTTGGACTGTAGGAGGAAACCGGAGCACCCAGAGGAAACCCATGCAGACACGGAAAGAATGTGCAAACTCCACATAGTCACCCAAGGCAGGAACTGAACTTTGAGTTGCTGGGGCTGTGAGGCAGCAGTGTTGACCACTGTGCCGCCGTGCTGCCATATGTGGTAAAACTATATTTAAAAGAATATAAATGTATAATTAATTTTCCAGGGTTAGTCTCCATATTTAAGGAAAGATATACTTACATTGGAGGTGGTACAGCGAAGGTTCATTAAATTGATCCCTGGGATGAGGGGGTTGGCCTGTGATGAGGCTGAGTAAATTGAGCCTACATTTTCTGGTGTTCGGAAGAATGAGAGGTAATCTGATTAAAACGACAAAATTCTGAATGGACTTGATAAGGTGGACACTCAGAGGTTTTTTCTGCTGATCAGAGTATGTATAACATGGGAGTGCAGTCTCTGGATAAAGAGCCAACCACTTAGGACTGTCATGAACCACGCTGCTGGTATCTGCGAGGGTATCCCAACTTGAAACACCAGTTCGGGGGGGGGGGGGGGGGGGGGGGGGTATAGTTTTTTCTCCGGAATGATGTGAGGAGTCACGTGGAACCCCAGTGAGAATAATCAGGCCAGTAATTGTGAGACAATTTTTAAAGACTGTCCCACCAACATCTCAAGGCCATATTCATCTTGTTGCAATAAAAGGGTTACTGAACCAACGTCGCTAGCATCCACCGCCAGTTTAAACTCCTTGTTGTAATTGGGTGCTGCTAACACTAGGTTTGTTGTCAACACCGTTTTTAAATGTTCAGTGCTATTTGACAGTCCTCCATCCAGTTAAAGTGCGGGTTCTTCTTTAAGAGCTCTTTGAGTGGTGCTACCATACTGCTAAAATTTGGCACAAACTTAAGGTAGAATTGGTCTCATGCCCAGAAATTTTACAATCTTTTTCCATTGGTGGGTTTTGTGAAGTCCCAAATGGCCTGTATTGTTACATCTCTTGGGGCCATTTGACCATGTACCACTGTGTATCCCAATTATGAAATTTGGTCCTGAGCTATTGCGCTTTTTGCTAGATTCATCACAAGATTGACTTCTTAAAAGCAGTCAAACAGTTCCATTAGGTGGTGTAGATATTCTTCCCAACTCTGGCTGAACACCACTAAGTCATCAATGTATATGATACAGTGGCTCAATTCTTGAACCACTGTTCGTGAGCCTTTGAACTTTGAATTGTCCTTGTGGCAGAGATCTTTTCCCCCTCAGTCAAAAGTCCAGGCTGTCCGGCCGATGGAAGCAGCGATGGCTCCGGGCTGTCCGGCGGGTGGAAGCAGCGATGGCTCTGGGCAGTCCGGCGGGTGGAAGCAGCGATGTGGCTCCGGGCTGAGCGTGCGCTGAGTGCCAGTGTCCGAGTTGGCTTGCGATTTCAGTCAACCATCAGGGCTTCGGCAGTTGTATTGAAGGCAAGCCCAGCAGCACCTGGGTTCAATTTTGAACTCACAGATGAGTAGAAAGAGTTCCAGACCACAGCACAGAAATTTGCTTGGAAGGAGATGGTTCCTGCAGCTGCTGAGTACAAGAGGTGTGGGGAGTTACCTGTTCCACTTATCAAGGGAGTATGGGAGCTGGGTCTGATGAACACACACATCTCCGTGAATTGCGGTGGAATGGGGCTTGGCATCTTTGATTCCTGTCTCATAACTGAGGAAATACGATACGGTTGTACTTTCATTCAGACTGCAATTGAGGCCAACTCATTGGGGAAAATGCCAGTCATCCCAGCAGGCAATGAGGAACAGCAGATGAAGTACTTGGGGTGAATGACAGAGGCTCCTCTGATGTGTGCATATTGTGTGCTTTGACAAAGGGTCATCTGGACTCGAAACATTAGCTCTTTTCGCTCCCTACAGATGCTGCCAGACCTGCTGAGATTTTCCAGCATTTCTCTTTTGGCAAGGCTGTTTTCTTTTTGCAGCCCACTCGAATCCAGATCCCAAAGCCTCTGCCGGCAAGGACTTCACTGGGTTCATTATGGATGCTGACTCTCCTGGAATCCAGATTGGAAGAAAGGAGATGAACATGGGTCAGCGATGCTCAGGTACCATAGACATTGTCTCTGAAGATGTGCGAGTGCCCAAGGAGAACGTCCTCGTTGGAGAGGGGGCTGGCATCAAAATTGCAGTGGGAGCATTTGATTAAACCAGACCACTGGTAGCTGCTGGAGCAGTTGGTTTAGGCCAGAGAGCTTTAGATGAAGCTACCAAATATGCTTTGGAAAGTTACTTGCAGAGCATCATTTCCTTCCTGCTGGCGGAAATGGCTCTGAAGATGGAATTGGCCCAGTTAAGCTACTAGAGAGCGCCTGGGAAGTGGACATGGGGCGGAAGAACACTTACTACGCCTCCATAGCAAATGCCTTTGCAGGCGACATTGCCAATCAGGTTGCCAGTGATGCCGTCCAGATTTTTGGAGGCAACAAGTTTGACAATGAATACCCTGTGGAGAAACTGATGAGAGATGCTAAAATCTACCAGATCTATGAAGGCACTGCTCCGATCCAGAGACTGATTATTGCGCGGGAGCATATTGAGAAATACAAGCAGTGAAGGAACCGTATGTTCAGAGTCCAGTGCTAATATTGTGATCTAACTATGTATCCGTCAGTGACAAACAATGCAATTTGCTGCTCCACACAGCCCTCCTTCTCTTTCTATGCAACTGGGAAAGGGGTTTAAGCATTAAAACCCATTGCTGCCCAATTGAAGTTTACTTTTCCCGAGAACAAAGCCTTTTTTCTATTGACTAACATTTTCTCCAACTGACTTAAGGTATGCAGGTTAGGTGGATGGTTCATGCTAAATTGCCCCATAGTGTCCAAAAATTAGGTGGGGTTGCTGGGCTACAGGGATAGGGTGGAGGTGTGGGCTTTCAGGGGCCGGTGTAGACCCGATGAGCCGAATGGTCTCCTTCTGCACTGTAAATTTTATGATTCGATGAAAAGTATTTGCTAATAGCCCTTTAGCAAGTCTATTTTGATGATGAATTTCGACCATCCAATGCTTTTGATGCAGTTTTCCAAATGTGGAACAGGAAACAAATCGCTCTTATCTATGGTACTCTCCAGCCTGTAGTCCACGCACAGTCTCTGGGTTCCAACCGATTTGAGCACCATGACGATATGGGAACTCCAATCACTGGAACTCAACTCAATAATGTCATTAGAATCATAGAATCCCTAGTGCAGAAGGAGGCCATTCGGCCCATTGAGTCTGGACCGACCTTCAGAAAGAGCAGCCTAATCTAGGCCCACTCCGCTGCCCCATCCCCTTAACCCTGCTACCTCACTAAAACTTTGGACACCAAGGGGCAATTTAGCATGTCCAATCCACTTAACCTGCACATCTTTGGAGGAATTCAGAGCACCCGGGCGAAACCTACGCAATCTCTCGGTGCTGCACTTTTCTGCAGCCTTTCTCCATTTACTTTCAGTCTGTAAAAGTAGGGTTCAAATGTCTTATGGCAATTTCATCTGTTTAGCTATTTCCTCAGAAGCAGAAAAAATGTCTCTGCATCCTTTTCATCAAATTTTGGGAGAGCTTGTACGTATCTGATCATCTCCCAACTAGTTTCCTGTCTAGAACCACCTTCCTCCGCCATCTGCTCTAACCTTTATGGTTTTTGCTGCTTGTGTGCAGGATTGGAAGTCTCTCTTTCTCTGTCTTTTTCTTCTCATGTGGCTTGCTCCATTTCTCTTTTAAACTCCCTTTTCTTTCCTCCCATTCTCATTATGAATCATGCTCTTTCTCTTTCCTCTTTTTCCTCCCTTTCATCTCTCTTTCCTCTTGTTTCCACTCTCTTTCCTTTCACTCCCTCTCTTTTTCCTGCATTTCTAACTTAATTTCTATGTCTCTTTGTAATTGAAGCCTAGCTAATTCAATTTTTTCACTTCTTGAAATATTGGGTACAGCGTTTTTAAATTATGCTTTCAATTATCTCAGCCTCCTTGGCCCCTGCAGATAAGACTGCATCCAATTTAGCTGTCAGTTCCATCAGTTTGCTTTTAGGCACATTTTTCAAACTTGCTATGGTTACATTGTCTACTTCCATGTAAGATCGAGCTGGAGAAAGAGCCCTTTTTGCAGCCTTCTTGCTTTAAATAACACATTTTCACTTGATTCCACTCGCCCTCTGGACTTGCTGGACCCTCGCCGGTGCCACCTGTCCTCCAGCCTCCGGCTGGTCCTGTGGGTTCTTCCAAGCTCATACTCCAGCCCCTCCTGGTCCAGCTCCTGCTCGGAGGTGCCACATGTTCCTCCTCCAGTACGTCGCCCCACTGCTGTGCCAGGTAGTGGAGGGCACAGGAGACCATAACAAAGCGAGGCGGGTCCTCCAGAGGGTGTATTGCAGATTGCAGTGCACCGCCAGAGCGGTCAAGGCATCAAACTGCATTTTGAGGAATCCAGCTCTACGACAGCTGTGCCGCGAATACGGTGGTCTCCTCGGAGCTCCCCTCCGAGGCGCCGGCACTGTCGGATGAGGATCCTGCGGGAGAATGGATATATGGTCAGTTCTGCATGGCATTAACAACTCGCGTGTATCAGGTCATCTGGGTGGGGCCAGTGGATCCTCACCTCTGTGCCGTACGTGACCTTCAGGGCCCCTTCCTCATAGGGGGTGAGGGCTCTGATGTCCGGCACACCACCGCCCGTCTGGATTATCTCCTGTCTGTTGTATTCCAACTTCTCCTGCCGGGAGGAGACACAGAACGGGCACTATGAGCTGTATGCGCTGTTCATTGCGGGAGTGGTGTTGCTCGTTCTGGTGAGTGTGCTTTACACTCAATTGGCTTTGTTTTATTACCTTGCTCTAGAGTCGCCAGGTATCTTTATGATACCACCACGAGGTTCAAGTTCAAGTGCTGATCAATAACTCGGTATACCAATTAGTAAGGTTCAAATCAAAACACGTTTATTATATACACAGTTAATCGCTACTCATGCATAAACACTACAAAACTAGACTATCTCTACCACTACAGGCCAATACTTATCTTTGGAAAAGAACCCACTGGGTCAGGGAACAATGGCCTCTTGTTCAATCCTGGGACTGCGGGCTTCCAACTGGTACGGACTAAGGGTCAGGAGCGCCTATCTTGTAGAGTGCGTTGACTGGACACTTGTTGATGTAGCTGTTAGCCAGGCCTCTCCTTCTCACGGTCAAGAGTTCTTCCAAGCTGCTAAGATGTTCTGCTGGGAGGGCCGGCTAAGAGAGTGAATTGAACTTGGGACCTGTCTTTTATAGGCCCCAGGGACTTCGCACCCTTTTGGCCGCACCCCGTTCCTGCCTCCAATCGATTGGTTCACGTACCAATCGATCGGTTTGAATTCCCCCAATATTGGGGCTGTTCCCTGATCGCTGGGCGTTCCTTGGGTGCTCGTTAGCCTCTTTTGTCTTGGACTCCTGCTGGCGCCGAGGAGTCTGACTTGTTTTGACCGTTCTCGATTGTTACCATTGTGCCCGGGAATCGCTCATTAATATTCAGATTGCTGGTTTCAATGCTGTCTTCTTTCTGCGAGTCGAATATACGGGAAAACTTTGCAAACTGCTTGCTTCTCTGAGCCTGTCCATTTTTCCCTGAGTTCTTTGCGAATCTCCATTTTAAACTAGGGAAGTGGCCAACCCAGGTGGCTACAGTGGGAGATGGGGAGATGGTGTGTATGGAGGGGGAAGGGGAGTATGGGGTGGGTGATGGGGAGTATGGGGGAGGGGAATTGGGCGTGAGGGGAGTGGCATGGGTGGTACTGCTGGACATTGGTGAGCCAGGTCCAGAAAGGTGCTGGGCGGGAGTGGTGCCAGGCACATGCTCGGGGGTTGGGGGTTTGAGGTGGAAGGCGGGGCCGGTGCCAGAGGGCTGATGGAAACCCACCAATGCAGCCGGTGGAGGTCATTGACCTCCTTAGTGCACTGGGTGTCGGTCCTCCTGGTGACACACCCCGAGCTGACGCCCGCTGCCACTTCCTCCCAGGTGGCACTGGCTGCCCTGTGGCAGACCCTCGGGGGAACAGGGCATCCCGTCTGCTTCCCATAAAGCATGGGCTGGTCTGCTCGGTGGCATGGCTGGAAGCTGTGTGAGGTTGCCTGTGCAGGAGCGGTTGCAGCGCTGCTCCCCCTCGTTTGTGGGGGCTGGTGAGCGCAGTCCTGGTGCATCAGCGGGCAGATCATCATTTGTGACATGAAGCCCATCGGGCCTCGTTAAGTGAACCAATTAACATTTTATAGTGTTTATGGCCTCGTTGGGCTGAGTGTTGGGAAGTTTGCGGCAGTTCCCACTCGCTACCAAACTTCTCCATTTAATCGCACCCATCGTCTCACCAAGCTGAAATATAATTAACTTCCAAGGGAATCCCCTTAATCAAAACAAAATTACATTAGCCCAAGCTTTTACAATGGCTAATTGCACCTCTGGCTCCTAAAACCTTTGTTGTCTTTCAAACTGAGATTTAAAAAAAAACATGACTTCCGCAATCAAACACACTCTAACCCACTTCACCAAATACGTATAATCCAGTGTAGCTGAAATTCCTACATTCATTAAATTACAATATTGCCTATTGGTGCCATCAACAAATTTGGCTATGTAGTTCAATATAGAACATAGAACATAGAACAGTACAGCACAGAACAGGCCCTTCGGCCCTCGATGTTGTGCCGAGCAATGATCACCCTACTTAAACCCACGTAACCCGTAACCCAACAATCCCCCCATTAACCTTACACTATGGGCAATTTAGCATGGCCAATCCACCTAACCCGCACATCTTTGGACCGTGGGAGGAAACCGGAGCACCCGGAGGAAACCCACGCACACACGGGGAGGACATGCAGACTCCACACAGACAGTGACCCAGCCGGGAATCGAACCTGGGACCCTGGAGCTGTGAAGCATTGATGCTAACCACCATGCTACCGTGAGGCCCCAATATCTTCTGATCTGAGCTGTTAATGAATACCGGAAATATTTGAGGCTCGAACATCGATTCTTTCAGAACACCACCAGTCACATCTTACCAATCAAAGTGTCTGCCCATTATCTCCACTCTCTGTCTCCTCCCGATCAGCTAATTTCTTAACCAGGTCAATAACTTCCCTTCAATTCATGGAAATTCAGCTTTGGCCTCTTCTAAAGGACATTATTTTTTTTTTTTTAAATAATTTTTATTGAAATTTTAACAAAATATAAACATCACAACAATATTAACAAAACAACCGTGGTAAAAACCCAGCTAAAGGACATTATTAAATGTGTTCTATTAGTTCATATAAGTGGCATTCCTAGAAATTCCCCAGTCTGCTACTTTCGTCACATTCGCAAAAAGTTCAATAAGGTTCGTCAGGCATGACCTACCGTTAGCTCTCTGATTGGCTGAAAACTTTCAAGGAATTTAGTCACCTAATCCCTAATCATATATTCCAGCAATTTCCTGACATAGATGTTAAGCTAACTGGTCTATAATTCCCTGGTTTCCCTCGCACGTAATGAGGCTTGGCTGTAGACCCAGGACAATAAACGCATTAGCTCAGTAGGGGGTTCTCTTTTGACAACTGAAGTGAATTGTTAACTTGGCTTTATCAACATCTTTAACTTCTTTCTGTGATCTCTTTTGTCAATGTCTTAATATTTATTTGAAAAATATTAAGAGGTGTGAAGTGTTTCAAGCTTCTGTTAGTGATAGTTTCATTGTATGTCTCATGGACATTTTTATAGAGTTTTTATTCCCAAAAGAAGATTTGTGAAAGCGTGTTTTTCTCTCTGCGCTGATCCACACTTGCCATTGTTATTAAATGGCTCATTGATTATATACATAGTACACCTGCAATGGAAGGAAATTGAGTTGGCTTGGAGGGTATGAGGGGCCAGTTGGGGTGGGTTTTGGGTGGGGGAATGTTGGCACGGAAATGGCAACGATAAAACTTTTTGAACTTGCCTTTCACAAAGTTCCCAAATCCAGACTAAGGGGCCATAAACCCAGAGTCCTGGAAAAGCTGACCAGACTCCATGACAATTGCAGGTGCTCGGCGATGCCAACCGCCGTAATGCAATAGGCCTGGTCGGGAGTGTATGGTTCAGGCTCGCTACCCACACACTTAACCTGTGCCAGTGAAAATTGGGAGCACTGGAAATAGAGTGGGAATCTTAGAATGAGGGCCTATCTTCCATTTTTAAATGGCAATTTAGGATTGGGACGAGGTGAAATTTCCTCACTCAACAGGAGGTATTCCCCCCCCCGCGGCGGGAACTGTGCGGGAACGCTGGGGGGGGGGGGGGGGCTGTGAGGGGGGGGAGGGGGCTCCGATGAGATCTGGCCCGCAATCGGGGCCCATCGATAGACGGGCCGGCCTCCTTCCGCAGCTGGCCCCAGAACACCGGCGCCATGTTGGTGAGGGGCCAGCATGCGTAAGAAGTTCCCCGCGCATGTGCAGGATGGCGCGGCCCAACTGCGCATGCGCAGGAATGAGCTTCCCCAACTGCACATGCACGAGTTGGCGCGGCGCCCATTTGACGGCGCATAAGGACGCTGGACCGGCGTGAATCACTCCAGCGCCGTGCTTATGCCCTGTGGGGACCAGAATAGGTCATGCCCGGGCCCTGTTCGCGCCGTCGTGAAATGCAACGCCGTTCACGACGTCGCGGGCACTTAGTCCCGGGAGCGGAGAATCCTACCCAACATGTTTCAGTCTTTGAAATTCTCTCCCTTTGAGGACTGTGGATGCTCAGTGGTTGAGTAAATTAAAGACTGAGATTGATCAGATTTTTGGATTCCAAAGAAATCAAAGGACATAGGAGTCAATCAGGACAATGGAATTGAGGGCAAAGATTTGCCTTGATCTTGTTGAATGGCAGAGCAGGCCAACGGGTCTAATGGCTTACTCCTCTGATTTCTGAAGTTCGTATGACAGGTGTGAATGGAGCAGTGCAAGAACAATAGTATGGCATAAGACATCAAAGCAGTGGTGATGAAGCAAAATGATTGACCATATCAAACATTGGAGAGCCTGAAGGTGACAAGGAGATGTAATGCACAGAGAATGTTATTTGAGACTTCAAGCCCATAAGATAATTTTTATACTGTAATTGTGGAGTGATCTGGACAGTTTTGAGTGACGTGGTACATGGATGGCATTTACAGGATTAGGTTTCTCCCCGTGTTTGCGTGGGTTTCTCCCCCACAGCCCAAAAATGTGCAGGCTAGGTGGATTGGCCAAGCTAAATTGCCCGTTAATTGGAAAAAATGAATTGGGTACTCTAAATTTATTTTTTTTAAATCCATGTACCGCCTCACTCAAAACTGTCCAGATCACACCACAATACCACAATCACTGTATAAAAATTTTCTTGTGGGCTTGAAGTCCCAAATTCCATTTGGAGAGACGATTTTGGGCGGGATTCTCTGACCTCTGGGCGGGATTCTCTGACCTCGCACCGGGTTGGAGAATGTCCGGGGGGGGCGCAAATCCGCTCTGAAACTGGTCCTCTGATTCTTTGGCAACCGGAGAAACGGCACAGTCGGCCTGCCGCCGGTCAGGGGCCGCTCAATGCGCCCCCCCCCCCAAACGATTCTACCCATGCGATGGGCCGAGTGCCCGCCGAGTTAGACCAAGTAGCGTCGTTCTCGTGTGGGCCTACCCGGCGGGACATCAGCGTTCATGCTGCGGGGGGGCGGCCTGGTGGAGGGGGGATCCGACTCCGGGTGGGGGGGCAGTGGGCTCCACGGTGGCTTGGCCTGCGATCGGGGCCTACCAATCGGCGGGCAGGCTTATCCCGGTGGGGTCCTATGTTCCTCCGCGCCCAGCCCCTGTAGGTCTCCGCCATGTTGCGTCGGCAGACAGCAACCCACGTGCATGCGTGAACTTGCGCCGGCTGTGGTGCGCATGCGCGGACCTGCGTCACCCGTGCCGTGCCTGTATCAGCAGCTGGAGCAGCGTGAGGCTCTCCAGTGCTGTGCTGGCCCCCTGTGCGGTGCAGGATCGCTGATCCTAGGGGCCAGATGACACCGTCGTAAAACGCTCCGGCGTTTACGCCGGCGTAAACACTTAGACCCAGGATTGGAGAATCCCGCCCTTTTTTTTTTTTAAATAATTTTTATTGAAAGAGTTTTTCCATACAGACATTTACCCCTACTAATTTTTAAATTATTTACAACACAATCCCTCTAGGCAAATATCCCTCCCTCGCCCGCCCTCTCGCGCGCACCAGTCCTCCCCCCCCCCCCCCCCCCCCCCAAGCAACAACTTAACAAACAAGGCAGCCTACAGTTTCAGACATGAGCAGCGAGCAGACTTGCCCGCGTTACAGTCGTGCATGTCCCCCCACGACCATTGCTGCCCCCCCCCCTCCCCTCCCCCCCCCCCCCCCCCCCCCCCCCTCCCCCCCGGGTTGCTGCTGCCACGACCCCGAACGCCTATCTCTGATCTAAAAAGTCAAGGAAAGGTTGCCACCGCCTGGAGAATCCCTGTACCGACCCTCTCAGGGCAAATTTGATCCTTTCTAGCTGAATATAGCTAGCCATATCGTTAATCCAAGTTTCAACGCTTGGAGGCAGCAGGGTAGCATGGTGGTTAGCATAAATGCTTCACAGCTCCAGGGTCCCAGGTTCGATTCCCGGCTGGGTCACTGTCTGTGTGGAGTCTGCACGTCCTCCCCCTGTGTGCGTGGGTTTCCTCCGGGTGCTCCGGTTTCCTCCCACAGTCCAAAGATGTGCGGGTTAGGTGGATTGGCCATGATAAATTGCCCGTAGTGTCCTAATAAAAGTAAGGTTAAGGGGGGGGGGTTGTTGAGTTACGGGTATAGGGTGGATACGTGGGTTTGACTAGGGTGATCATGGCTCGGCACAACATTGAGGGCCGAAGGGCCTGTTCTGTGCTGTACTGTTCTATGTTCTATGAGGCCTCGCGTCCTTCCATTGAATTAATATCCTTCGTCGAGCCACTAGGGACGCAAAGGCCAGTATTCCGGCCTCCCTAGCCTCCTGTACCCCCGGTTCTACCCCGACCCCAAAGATCGCAAGCCCCCATCCTGGTTTGACCCTGGACCCCACCACCTTCGACACCGTCCTTGCCACCCCCTTCCAGAACCCTTCCAGCACCGGACATGCCCAGAACATATGCACATGGTTCGCTGGGCTTCCCAGACATCTGACACACCTGTCCTCACCCCCAAAGAACCGGCTCATCCTTGTCCCCGTCATGTGAGCTCTATGCAGCACCTTAAATTGAATGAGGCTCAGCCTCGCACACGAGGAGGAAGAATTGACCTTCTCCAGTGCATCCGCCCACGTCCCGTCTTCTATCTGCTCTCCCAGCTCCCCTTCCCACTTGGCTTTCAGCTCCTCCCCTGATGCTTCTTCCGCCTCCTGCATTATCTTGTAGATGTCTGATATCTTCCCCCCTCCGACCCAGACCCCCGAGAGCACCCTATCACTCGCCCCCTTACTGGGGAGCAGGGGGAACCCCTCCACCTGCCGCCTAGCAAATGCCTTCACTTGTAAATATCTGAACATGTTTCCCGGGGGAGCTCAAACTTCTCCTCCAGCCCTCCCAGGCTCGCAAACCTCCCCTCTATAAACAGGTCCTTCAGCTGCCGTATGCCCACCCTGTACCAGCTCTGAAATCCCCCGTCGATGTTCCCCGGGATGAATCTATGGTTCCCTCTTATTGGCGCCGCCAACAGACCTCCCATTTCCCCCCTGTGTCGCCTCCACTGCCCCCATATCTTGAGGGTGGCCGCCACCACCGGGCTCGTGGTGTACCTCGTGGGGGGGAGCGGCCATGGTGCCGTTACTAGGGCCCCCAGGCTTGTGTTGCCACAGGACGCCCTCTCCATTCGTTTCCAAGCTGCCCCCTCCCCTTCCATCATCCACTTGCGCACCATTGACACATTTGCCGCCCAGTAATACCCCGAGAGATTGGGTAGTGCCAGCCCTCCACTGTCCCTACTCCGCTCCAAAAAGACCCTCCTCACCCTTGGGGTGCCGTGCGCCCACACGTAGCTCATGATGCTACTCGTCACCTTTTTGAAGAAGGCCCTAGGGAGGAAGATGGGCAAGCACTGAAATAAAAACAAGAACCTTGGGAGGACCGTCATTTTGATTGACTGCACCCTCCCCGCCAGCGACAACGGTACCATGTCCCACCTCTTAAATTCCTCCTCCATCTGTTCCACCAGCCTGGAAAAGTTCAACTTGTGGAGGGTCCCCCAGTTCCTTGCCACCTGCACCCCTAAGTACCTAAAGCTCTTTCCTGCTCGCTTGAAGGGGAGTCTCCCAATACCCTCTCCCTGGTCCCCCGGGTGTATCACAAAAACCTCGCTTTTGCCCAAATTTAGTTTGTGCCCCGAAAAGTCCCCAAACTCTGCTAATAGTTCCATTATCTCCGTCATTCCCCCTTCTGGGTCTGCCACGTACAGCAGTAGATCATCCGCATACAGCGATACTCGATGTTCCTCCCCTCCCCATGTCAGTCCTCTCCACCCCCCTGAACCCCTCAGTGCCATCGCCAACGGTTCAATCGCCAGTGCGAAAAGTAGGGGGGATAGGGGACATCCCTGCCTGGTCCCTCGGTGGAGCCCGAAATACTCCGACCTCCTCCCGTTTGTCACTACACTCGCCGTCGGGGCCGAGTAGAGCAACTTCACCCACTTAATAAACCCTTCCCCAAACCCAAACCGTTCCAACGTCTCCCACAGGTACTCCCACTCCACCCTATCGAATGCCTTCTCCGCGTCCAGCGCTACCACTATCTCAGCCTCCCCCTCCACTGCCGGCATCATAATTACATTCAGCAATCTCCGCACGTTCGTGTTGAGCTGCCGCCCCTTCACGAACCCCGTCTGGTCCTCATGGATTACCCCTGGCACACAATCCTCTATTCTAGCTGCCAGGATCTTTGCCAGCAACTTGGCATCCACGTTCAGAAGCGAGATAGGCCTGTAGGACCCGCACTGCACGGGGTCTTTATCCCGCTTCAATATCAGGGAGATCAGAGCCTGCGACATTGTCGGGGGCAGAACCCCCCCCCTCTCGCGCCTCATTAAAGGCTCGTACCAGTACCGGTCCCACCAAGTCCACATTTTTCTTGTAGAATTCCACCGGGAACCCATCTGGCCCCGGCGCCTTCCCCGCTTGCATCTGATCTATTCCCTTGACTAGCTCCTCTAGCCCTATTGGCGCCCCCAGCCCTTCTACCAGCCCCTCCTGGACCCTTGGGAACCTCAATTTGCTTAGGAAGTCCTCCATTCCCCCTCTCCTCGTCGGCGGCTCAGACCGATACAACTCCTTGTAAAAATCCCTGAAGACCCCATTCACTTCTTGCCCCTTCTGCACTACCTTCCCGCCCCTCTCCTTCACTCCCCCAATCTCCCTAGCCGCATCTCGTTTGCGAAGCTGGTGTGCCAGCATCCTGCTCGCCTTTTCCCCATACTCATAGACCGCGCCCTGTGCCCTTCTCCACTGCGTCTCTGCCTTCCTGGTGGTCAGCAGGTCGAACTTGACCTGCAGGCTGCGCCGTTCTCCCAGCAGCCCCTCCTCTGGTGCCTCCGCATATCTCCTATCCACTTCCAATAGCTCCCCCACCAGCCTCTCCCTCTCCTGCCTCTCCTTTCTTTCTCTGTGTGCCCTTATGGAGATCAGCTCTCCCCTGATCACTGCCTTCAGGGCCTCCCAGACCATCCCCACCTGCACCTCACCCGTGTCATTCAAGTCCAGATAGCTCTCAATGCTCTTCCGGACCCTTTTACACACCTCGTCGTCCGCTAACAGCCCCACATCCAGCCGCCACAGCGGGCGCTGGTCCCGCGCCTCCCCCATTTCCACATCCACCCAATGTGGTGCATGATCAGAGATCGCAATGGCCGAGTACTCAGCTTCCTGTACCCTCGGGATCAGCCCCCTGCTCAACACGAAGAAATCGATTCTGGAGTACACTCTATGGACGTGGGAGAAAAAGGAATACTCCCTCGCCCTCGGCCTACCAAACCTCCATGGGTCTACTCCTCCCATCTGCTCCATGTACCCCCTCAGCACTTCTGCCGCTGCCGGCCTCCTATTGGTCCTTGAGCTCGATCTGTCTAGCCCGGGGTCCAGCACTGTGTTAAAGTCCCCCCCCATGATCAAGCCCCCTGCCTCCAGTCCCGGAATGAGGCCCAATAGGCGCCTCATAAAACCCGCGTCATCCCAGTTCGGGGCATATACGTTGACCATCACCACTTTCTCCCCCTGCAGCTTACCCTTCACCATCACATACCTACCCTCCTTATCCGCCACCACCTCCTCCGCCACGAACAACACCCTCTTTCCCACCAGAATCGCCACCCCCCGGTTCTTTGCGTCCAATCCAGAGTGGAACACCTGTCCCACCCACCCCCTTCTCAGGCGAACCTGGTCCACTACCTTCAAATGGGTCTCCTGTAACATTGCTACATCAGCCTTCAGTCCCTTCAGGTGTGAGAATACCCTTGATCTCTTGACCGGCCCATTCAGCCCCCTCACGTTCCAAGTGATCAGCCGGGTCGCGGGACGACCCGCCCCCTTCCCCTGCCGATTAGCCATGTCCTGTTCCCTGCTCGCCCCGGGTCGACCCTCCCCTTCTGTCCCGCTCCCCATGGCGATGGCCCCCTCCCCCCACCTCTCCAGTCCTCCACTTCCCGTTTCTGGTCTTTCCAGCAGCAACCCGGTGTCCCTCCCTAACCCCCCCCCCCCCCAGGCTAGGACCCCTCCTAGCCGCGATGTACCCTCCATCGTACTCCCGTAAGTCAGCTGGTTCACGCTGACCCGGCTGCTCCTGCCACACTCCGACTCCCCCCGGCTCGGGGGGGGGGGCCTCCCCCCCCCTTGCCACTCCTCCCTGGCCCCGCTCCAACGCGGGAAAGGTCGCCATTGCTAGGAGAATCCCGCCCTTTATGTTGCTCCCTTGCACATTCACCAAACTTGCATATCTGTATCATTGAACATCATATCAATGGAGCAGTAAGCCATCAAGATATTTCAGATTAATAATGATGTCAGGTGTAATAGTTGCTTCTTCACATTTTGTGGTGGATCTTGAGTTAATAGTATTCAGGTAGGAAGATAATGGTGCAAAATTTGCAGTTTTAATGATGGTGAAAATGTTGGCACTTGCCATCATTACTGTGTAAAATTGACATGCGCAATTAAATGTGGAAAGCCAGAAACTGCTGTCAGTGATACCCTGTTTCCTCCATTGGATGTGCAGTTGCAGTTTTGTAGATGCAATCAACACAGAATCAGTGGATTTACATGAATTTCAACATTTTATGCACTATTTTTGCTGTACAACCTGTTGAAGATGTTAGGCCTTCCTGAATGTGAGTTTTAATGGCATACTAGGCCTGTTATACTGTTGGTCAACTTCTCGGGTACTACAAACCTAATTTTCCAAGATACCTATTCCATGATTTTAAAAAGCCATTATTTTTTAAATAATTAAAATAAGTATTATAATGTGTGCTGCTTATTTTGAACTTCTGGATTTGCTGTATGAGAACTCATTGGCTTGATTGGCTGCTCAGCCCAGTTACTGCGATCGCTGTTACTGGATTCCCTATAGATGACTCCAGATTGAAAGTCGCATTGGCTCAGGTGAAATCAGTGATCAGGTCGGCGTGCCGCCAGTCGGTGGCCCGATGCGGCCCCCTCCCCCCAGCGATTCTGCCCACACTTTCTTCAAAGTCAGCAATGAATGCTGTCTCTTTGACATTGACCATAAAATCATGGATGCCAAAGTAATAAGCTCTTACAGGCGATGCTGCTGCAAATGATATTGATGAGCCCAAAAGGGTGACTAATAAAGCTCAAATTTGTGAAAATGCCACAGCAACTTCAAGCGAGGACAGATGCCTTATTAAATATGTAAATGATCTTGCTGCCGAAGATTTGGCCATTAGCTTCACAAAAACAACACTTCATTGTCTAGCTACCTGTTTAAATGCTTTGAACAGCGTGAGGTTCCTGTCTGCAGATAAGAAGTAAACTCACGACAGAAAGTTAAATAAAGCCACTTTCAGGTGCCCTTTCAATGCTATGATAAGCCCCAGTCACAACCAGCCAACCCCTCTGATACTGAAAATTAACTGCTATAAGTGGAAAGTTTCATTCTTTCAGAAAAAATGATTACTTTCTTTGCCTGTATTTTTCTCCCTTAATCCAATCTTTCTTTCTGATTCTTTAGTTCTCTTTATGTACCTAATATTCTACCAAATACACCCACTCTTAACACCCACTTTCACATTCAGACTTTCAGCTGTTCATTTCACGATCCTTCAATCTGATTGGTTAAGATGCACAACTGCTTGCCCTGTGGAACGTATCACATTGTTTCCATCTTGCACTAACAGTAACTTGCATCACAAAGTATCAAAACGATTAAACGGACAAGGGCAAGTCTAGCTAATTACAGGCATCGCTCGTTGACCGATTGCCGGAACCTTTGCACAGTTCTTACCAAAAATGTTAGTGCAATTTTGGAAAACTTTGCTGCCATCTTCTGGGGAGTACTGGTTTAAAATGTCTGTCAATGTTACAACAGACAGATATAAAAACAATTATTTGAATAACGCATGCATTCTTGGGCTTGAAGCACTTGGGGAAAGAATTATAACAGTAATAATCTTTATAATAATCTTTATTGTCACAAGTAGGCTTACATTAACACTGCAATGAAGTTACTGTGAAAGTATGTTTGTATGTTTATATACCTGGAAATTGTATTTTTCTTTGATTTTACTGCAGTTATTCAGAATATGAACTTCCAAGAATTGCTCTGCTCCACAGCCCCTTGACACTTCTGGCTATTTTGATGCTTTTATTTCTTAGCATTTAAAAATGATTTTAAACTTCTTCAATTCGATTCAGTTTCCCCTGGGTTTCTGTGACTATAACTCATCTTTCATTCTCACTCCACAGCATAAATATTTCCCACTTTCTCTGTCTTATAGCTTTGACCATTTGACCAAACGGTCAAATGGACTTGAAACATTAGCTCTTTTCTCTCCCGACAAATGTTGCCAGACCTGCTGAGATTTTCCAGCATTTTCTCTTTGGTTTTTGATTGGATGGTTGTTTTGGCAAGAGCAGTGTCTGTTGTGTACACCGCGTGCAAGCCTTTCTGTTGTTAATCACACACTGTGTCCTTCCTGTATGTGTCTAACAACATGCTACAGTCTCAATGTGTTCCCTAAATCCCCAAATCATAGAATGTACAATGCAGAAGGAGGCCATTTGGCCCATCGAGTCTGCACCAGCCCTTACAAAGAGCACCCTACTCAAGCCCACATATCTACCCTATCCCCATAACCCAGTAACCCCATTTACCCTTTTTGGACACTAAGGGCAATTTAGCATGGCCAATCCACCTAACTCGCACATCTTTGGACTGTGGGAGGAAACCGGAGCACTCGAAGGAAACCCACGTAGGCACGGGGAGAACGTGCAGACTCCGCACAGACAGTGATCCAGCCGGGAATCGAACCTGGGACCCTGGAGCTGTGAAGCAACTGTGCTCATCACTATGCTATCGTGCTGCCCCAAATTATGTCTTCAGAAAGTAGACAAAGGTCTTCCAAAAGCTGCACACCTGAAGGCTATGTTTAATATTTATCACCACCTTCTTGGGAAGAAACTGGAAGATTCAAAATCAAAACTGCATGTGCTGTTAAAACACGGGGGCATTTTTCAGCCCATGTTCGCTGTCTGAGAGAATAGTGACGCGGGTGGAAAATGCAGAGAAAATGAGGAAACTAGATTCTCTCTGGAAATATACAGTTCTTGATTTTCCTTGCCCTTCGCTGATGACGCCACAAGGTTCATGGCCACAGAGAGCGAGAACCGAAGCTTTCACAAATAAGTCATCCAGACTCGAAACATTAGCTTCCTTCTCTCTCCACAAATGCTGTCAGACCTGCTGAGATTGTACATAAATATGGGCCCTGACAATATTCTGGCACTAGTACTAAAGATTTGTGCTCCAGAACTTTCAAAGCTGTTCTAGTACAGCTATAACACTGGCATTGACCCGGCAAAGTGCAAAATTGCCCAGGTATGTCGTGTACATAAAAAGCAGGAAAAATCAAAACTGGCCAAATATCACCCATCACTCTACCGTCGATCATCAGCTAAGTGATAGAGGGGCCATCAACAGCGCAATTAAGTGGCTGTTGCTTAGCAATAATCTAACTGATGCTCAGTTTGCGTTCCGCCAGGGCCACTCATTTCCTGACCTCATTACAGCCTTCATTCAAACATGGGCAAAAGTGCTGAACTCCAGAGGTGAGGTGAGAGTGACTGTCCTTGATGTCACAACCACATTTGACTAAGTGTAGCATCAAGAAGTCCTAGCAAAATTGGAGTCGATGGGAATCAGTGGAAAATTCTGCACTTTGGAGTCATACCTAGCACAGATGAAGATGATTGTGGTTGTTGGATGTTCGTCATCTCAGCTGCAGGACGTCACTGCAGGAGTTGCTCAAGGGAGTATCGTTGGTCTAACCATCTTCACCTGCTTCATCAATGACTTTCCCTCCATCATAAGGTCAGAAGATCCCTCCTCCCAGCCTGGCC
Source organism: Scyliorhinus canicula (assembly GCF_902713615.1). Lineage (NCBI taxonomy): Eukaryota > Metazoa > Chordata > Chondrichthyes > Carcharhiniformes > Scyliorhinidae > Scyliorhinus > Scyliorhinus canicula. Next base: position 111,424,360 of record NC_052148.1, on the reverse strand, counting down.
TAGCTCACCCACCCAACGTGACCCTCCCTCCTCCGCCGAGGCCCAACCATTGCCTTTCCAGCTGCTATGAAAATTCACCAAGACAACAGACTGCAACTCTCAGGTGAAAGGGCATCACTTTTTATACTTTTGAGGTCTAATTTTCTGCTTTGGAGGGTGGGGCAGCAGAGTGGTTAGGACTGCTGCCTCACAGCGCCAGGGACCCGGGTTTGAGTGGAGTGGAGTGGAGTTTGCACATTCTCTCTTTGCCTGCGTAGATTTCTTCCAGGTGCTCCAGTTTCCTTCCACAGTACAAAGATGTGCAGGTTGGGTGGGTTGGCCATGCTAAATTTCCCTTTGGTGCCCAAAGATGTGTAAGTTAGATTGCATTACAGAATTGCAGGGATAGGGTGGGAGAGTGGGCCTAGGTAGGGTGCTCTTTCAGAGGGTCGGTGCACACCTGATGGGCCGAATTGCCTTCTTCCTATAGGAATTCTATGGGAAACAGGGCTTACAAATAGTACTATGAATGTCAAGTCTCGCTCTCAGCCATATGTTTCTTTTAATAAATGGGTCTGAACCCTTTAAACGTTTTTGAATCTCAACGTTTGGGCAGGAGTGATTGGAAATAAATGTATTCTGATTGGAAAAGTTAAAAGTTGCCCACCAGATAAATTAGTGAACAACACCATTTCAGAGGTGGAGAAACTGTAAAACGTGCGCAGAAATAGAGTTTGAGGGATGGAGATTGTGGTGGACAGGAGGGAAATTAATGTGAGGAAAACTATCAAACAGATGAGGAGACATGGAACATAATTTATTCCAACCAGTGAGGACCTTGACCACCGGTTGGTGGCCCAGCATGAGCCACATCACTTTCAATCAGGCAATGAAGTGACCAGCGGTGGGCCTATCTTGAATCAAAAAGCCTGGGGTGAAAATTATACCTCCCTAGAGCTGCCAACCAATCAGACGCTGGGAGCTCTCCAATGCAGGCAACGCCACGGGACTGATGGTGTTCATATGATTATGAAGCAGCTCTTCATTGGTCCAGTTGTAAGGGTGTGATATTTGCCTACTCCAGAGAATGAGCATTAGTCCATCGCTCTGATTGAATGAAATTGACCTAAAACTTGATTATAACAGGTTTTTTTTAAATTGGATAGTATCCCAGTTTACATTGACCCATTTAAATAAACCATCAAAGCAGTGATTAACAAATATAATCTAGTAATATTGCCTATAATCCTACAAGCATAATAATTTGGTGTTAGCGGCCATAATAAAAGTAACTGGTACATACAATGTTGAATTACCTTTGAATCATACTATACACAGCATTTGTTGGGCTTGATCCTATACTAATAAAATGCAACTGCATTAAGTGATTTACATGGTGTTTATATTGAAAGAAAGCAAAAATAAAACAAGCTTGCATTTATATATTTATTTCACAACTCAAATTAAATGAAAATAGGATGCATCAATTTTTACTAATGCTGACTTTTGCTGGTCTAATATTTACTGCTATGTCAGCAATTTAGATAAAGTATCTTTAACTTTTCAGGTATTATAAGTCAAAGTTCATGAAAGCTAAAAATTATCTACTACTTATTGGCACTGTTTCTTTGCTTTTCTACCTTGCATCCAACAGGGCTACAAGTCGACACAGGGATATCCAAGTTTCAAAGTCTGCCTAAAGAAAGAGTTTGTCAGCAGATAAGTATGTTGAACTTATCATTTGTTTTTCATTGAAGAGATACTTATATGGCTTGTTGAGAATAAATGCTGATGTCGGTTATTTAAATACTCGCCATTAACACTTGAAATTTTGTCAAAGGTTTTTTTGCTCATTAACAGTTTGTGGCTGTAATCACATTGAGCATTAGGAACAGAAACACTGCTTACTATTCTTTCTCAAATGGGGCATGCTTCTGAAATAGATTTTTTTTGTAGCAAAGGAGTTGAAGTTCCGACTCTGCTCAAACTGACATGCTACAGTTTGGAAATAAGCAATCAATGCTTTTAGCTGTTATGTTGCCAGACATTTATGCTTCAAAAACATTTTCACAATTCGTTTCTGAGTTCACTTTGCCAACCCTAATGAGTAGTAAAAATAATTGTTTCCCCAAACTTCTGTCCTCTGCTTAAAAGTAAGTATTTTTTGTATTCATTCATGGGATATGGGTATCACAGGTAAGCACTTACAGGCCATCCTGGATGCTTTTGAGAAGTCGGAGGTGAGCCACCATCTTGAGCCACTGCAGTCCACATGGTGTAGGCACACTCAGTGATTTGCAGGAGGACGTTCCAGGATTTAAACCCAACGACAATGAAGAATCATGAATATTACCAAATCAAGGTGGTGTGTGAATTGGAGGGGAACTTACAGGTGGTGTTGAGCTTGTGTGTCTGGCCACCCTTATTCTTTCTGGTGTGATGACCACAGTCTTGTAAGAGATCTCATCTATGCATGTGTTTAATTGACAAACTCTATGTAAACATTCCTTTGGAGATTCAGAATGTTAGAAAATTAAGCTACCGTTAAGTAGTTATTTTTATCCACATTGTTACCTCGTCGTGTCAATACATAGTCCTCTAATAAGATTCCCAATGTTAATCTAATTATTGACCTGTAAATCTCACTGCAAGCCAGAAATAGAGTTGGAGATTCTACTCTGGGTACAGTCAACAAATAGCTCTAATTTTTCTTACCCCCACCCCCATATCTGTGCTAATTTAGGTACCCACGGTTACATTTTGATTGTAAAATGTCCCAAAATTGGAAAGCTGTCCCACAGTTTAATCAAGCGTCTGACTTATTTGTACTCATACAGTCATGCCTGTCAGCTAATTCCCCAGACTGCTCCATCACCATCCCTGGATATGTGTCCTGTCCCACCAGCAGAACAGATCGACCATAGGTGGCAGCCAATGATAAAGTCAGGTGGGAGTGAACCTGAGTGATCCCAGAGACTCCTTAACATTTACTCTGGACCTCATGGAGTCTCATGATGTCAGGTCAAATATGATCAAGGAAAACCTTCTGGATGACCACCTGCCACCTTCCCTCAACTGATGAATCAGCACTCCTCCATGTTCAGCACCGCTTGAAAGAAGCACTGAGAGTAGCAATGGCACAAAAGTTGTTGAGGGTGGGGAATTTCAATATTCATCACCAAAAAGGGCTCAATAGCAACATAACTGACTGAGTTGGCTGAACCTGAAGGACATAGCTGCCAGACTGGGCCCACAACAAATGATGAGAGAATCAATTGGAGAGAAAAACCTACTTGACTACATTCTCACCAATCTACCTGTTGCCGATGTATGTGTGTTTGAAAACATTATTAGGAGTGACCACTGCATCTGAAGATGTCCTGTTTCTAGACTGAAAGCACACTCTATGGTATTGTGTGGTACTATCACCATGCTAATGAAAATAGATCTATCAGTTCAAAATTGGGCATCAAGGAGATGCTGTGGGCCAATAGCAGCAGCAGAATTGTATTCCACACCAATATGTAACCTCCTGACTCAGCATATCGCTCACTCTAGCGTTGCCATCAAGCAAGGAGACCAAACCTGGTTCAATTAAAAGTTTAGATCACACCAGCAGCAACATCAGACATATCTAAAAATGAGGTGTCCAATTGGTGAAACTATAACACAGGACTGCATGTGTGCTAAACTGTGAAAGTAACATGCTGTAGACACAGCTGAGCCCAGCCATCTTCAGCTGTATCATCACTGATCTCCTCTTCATCATAAGGTCAAAATTGGCGATGTTTGCTGATAACTGTACAATACTCGGGGGTCGGTTTAGTTACGTTGGCTGAGCAGCTGGTTCATGATGCAGAGTGAGGCCAACAGCGTGGGGTCAATTCCCATACCGGCTGAGGTTATTCATGAAGGCCCCACCTTCTCAACCTTGCCCCTTGCTTAAGGTGTTGTGATCCTCAGGTTAAATCACCAACAGTCAGCTCTCTCCTTAAAGGGGAAAGCAGCCGATGGTCATCTGGGGCTATGACAACTTTACTTTACTCAGTTCCATGCACTTATCCTCATCTAAGGATGCAGTCTGTGCTCACATACTGCAAGGCCTAGACAACATTCAGATAAATAGGAAGTAGCATTCACCTCTCACAAGTGCCAGGCAATGACCATCTCAAAGAAGAGTCTAACCACTTTCCCTTGACATCAGTGACATGACCACAGTGAAGATCCCCCTATCAGCAACCTGGAGTTACTACTGACCAGAAACTAAACTGGATCAGCTGTGGCTACAAGAGTAGGTCAGAGGCTAGTAATTATGTAGGGAGTAACTCGCCTCCTGACTCGCCACAGCCTGTCCACCAGCCAGAAGGCACAAATCAGGATGTGATGGAATATTCTTGATTTCTATGTATGCGTGTAATACTTGTGTTGCGTTAAACAACATAATCAATGCCAAAACCACCTCAATCCAGCACATTTAATATTCACTCTGTCCATCATTGATAGACTCTTTGGTGGACACCCAAGTTGTAAGTGACTTCACTGTCTTCTGTGGGTCCTCATGATTAAAGAAGCCGTCCCTAAGTTTCGTAAATCATTGCTTCAGAGGGGGCAACAATTGGGCGACCGTGCCCTGGTGAATCTTATGCATTATTAATCGTGTGAATGCCGAGAAAGTTCGGTGCTGGTGTAGGGAACCAGATATCTGTGGGTGCAGATGGAAGAAGAGGCAAGTAAGAGTTTGGGGTGTCGCGGAAATACTCGAAGAGCCTGGTTGTGGTGGCAACATTGAAGATATGGAATCAGTTTTGCAAAAATTTTAATTTAGGGGGAGGGTCGAAACTGATGCCAGTCCGAGAAAATAATCTGTTGAACCTGCTAAAATAGACACTAGGTTCCAAGACTGGGAGGAAAAAGGTGTGATCATGTTGAAAGACTTGCTCCTGGAAGGACATTTTGCAACGTTTGAAGAATTGAGGGAGAAATACAAACTCCCGAAGAGGGAGGCATTCAGACATATGCAGGTACGGCCTTTCATAAAGGAGACCTTCCCTAGTGTTGCCCCCTTAATTTCTGGAAGAAGTGTTGATGGTGTTGGGAATAGAGGGGGGAGTTACCTCGGCTATTTATGGGAAATTTATGGAAGCAGGATCAGAATCCCTGGATGGGGTGAAGGCCAAATGGGAAGAGGAATGAAATGAAAAAAAAAAGAAAATGAAAATCACTTATTGTCACGAGTAGGCTTCAATGAAGTTACAGTGAAAAGCCCCTAGTCACCACATTCCGGCACCTGTCCGGGGAGGCTGGTACGGGAATCGACCCGTGCTGCTGGCCTGCTTGGTCTGCTTTAAAAGCCAGCGATTTAGCCGAGTGAGCTAAACCAGCCCCTCGAAAATCACTTATTGTCACAAGTAGGCTTCAAATGAAGATACTGTGAAAAGCCCCTAGTCGCCACATTCTGGCAGGGAGGCTGTTATTGGGGGAGGTGTTGGAGGAAGGGCTGTGATATGAAATTTTATGGAAGGTAAGTGCATCGGCCTCATGCGTGAGGTTGGCATTAATACAATTGAAGGTAGTTCACAGAACAAATTTGATGAGGTCGAGAACGAGTCGCCTGGTTAAAGGGGCTGAGAAGAGGGCAGGAAAAGAGACTGGGAGAGCTGCCGCTTAGAATGGTAGGGAAGAGCCTTTGATATCTGGGAATCCAGGTGGCCCGGAAATGGGAGGTACTACACAAGTTATCCCGGTTGGTAGATCAAATGAAAGGGGACTTTAAGAGATGGGACATGCTCCCGCTATCACTGGCGGGGAGGATACAGACCGTGAAGATGACGGTCCCCCCAGATTTCTATTTGTCTTTCAGTGCCTCCCCATCTTCATCCCGAAGGCCTTTTCCAAGCGAGTGAATAAGATTATTTCGGCTTTGTGTGGGCTAGTAAAACCCCGCAAGTGAAGAAAGTGTTGCTAGAGCGCAGTCGGTGGGAGGGTGGGTTGGTGCTGCGGAACTTCTGCAATTACTACTGGGCGGCTAATATAGCCATGATTAGGAAGTGGGTAGTGGGGGAGGGGTCGGCATGGGAGCGGATGGAGGCAGTGTCATCTGAAGACACCAGTCTGGGAGCATTGGTAATGCACCGCTGCCGTTCACGCCGGCCTGATACTCCACAAATCCGGTGGTAGTGGTGGCTCTATCTGGGGGCAATGGAGGAGATATATGAGAGTGGAGGGAGCATCGATTTGGACCCCGATTTATGACAACCACAGGTTTGTACCGGGTAGGCTGGATGGTGGGTTCTGGAGGTGGCAGGGGCAAGAATCAGAAGGATGGAGGAACTATTTATAGATGGGAGCTTTCCCAGCTTGAAAGCTTTGGAGGATAAATTTAAATTACCACCAGGGTATTTCAGGTACAAGACTCCTGAGAAAGCAGGTGCCGGCCTTTCTGCTGCTGCCGCCACGGGGAATACAGGATCGAGTAGTTTCCAGTACCTGGGTGGGGGAAGGGAAGGTATTGGATATTTACCAGGAGCTTTCGGAGGCAGACGAAATTACGTGAAGGAGCTTAAGGGCAAGCGGGAGGACGAGCTAGGTAGAGAATAGAGGCGGGTCTATGGGTGGATGCCCTAAGCAGGGTTAAATTCTTCTCAACGTGCGCGCCAGGCTTAGCCTGATACAATTTAAGGTAGTCCACCGAGCACACATGACAGTGACTCGGATGAGCAGGTTTTTCGGGGTAAAGGATAGGTGTGCGAGATCTGCGGGAAGCCCGGCAAATCATGCCCACTGTTTTGGGCATGCCCGAAGCTTAGAGGGTTTTGGCAGGGTTTTGCTGAGGCAATGTCCACGGTGCTAAAAACACAGGTGGTGCTGAGTCCGGAGGTAGTGATCTTTGGAGTGTTGGAAGATCCGGAAGTTCAGGGGGCGAAAGATGCCGACGTTCTGGTCTTTGCCTCCCTAGTAGCCTGGAGACGGATCTTGTTAATGTGGAGGGACTCGAAGCCCCCGAGTGTAGAGACCTGGGTTAGTGACATGGCTGGGTTTCTCAGTCTCGAGAAAATGAAGTTTGCCTTAAGAGGGTCAATGTTTCTCGGGGAGAATTAAAATGTCAGCAGATGCAGTGTTCCCGGGGGGGGGGGGAGGGGGTGTTCATTTTGCCATTTGGATGTTGTTTTTGTTAATGTTATAACAATTTTCAAATTCCTAAAATGTTATTAAAGGGGCTGAGGACATTTGAGAAAGGTGCGGGAGGGACCTGTGCACATGTTTTGGTCGTGCCTAAAACTTAGGAAGTTCTGGGGAACCTTCCTTAGCACCATGTTGACAGTGTTACAGTTGGACCTAGAATCCAGTCCCGTGGGGGCCATATTCAGGTAGCAGACTTGCTGGAGCTCCGTACAGGGGCGGGAGCAGATGTCTCAGCCTTCACCTCTCTGGTGGCGGGGAGGCACATCCTATTGGGTTGGAGATCAGTTGCTTCACCATGTGCCTCAGTATGGGTGGAAGACTTAATGGAGTTTCTGAGTTAGAGAAGGTTAAATGTAGTTTCAGAGGGAATGAGGAGGGGTTTCACAAGCAATGGTGCCGGTCATATCTCACTTTAAGGAATTAGCCTCAGTCAGCAGATAAAAGTGGGGCATGGGGTTGGGGAGTAGTCAGTTGATGAATTGTTTTCGAGTTGAAGGAGGGATTGTTAAATGTTATTCAAATGTGTGTAATGTAAATTATGTAAAAAAAATTTGAAAAAGGGAATAAAGAGTATTTTTAAAAATAGAGACCAATGCGAGAATAGTATGGACGTCCACAGAAATAGCAATTCATGTTGGTGCTTAGCCGAGCATCGGCAGCTGCACTACCATTGGCCTTTCTTTGGGCATTGCTGGATGTTGCAAGCTTGGCGTAGATGATCATGTTCAGTGTTCTCCACATGGGCTGCTGTATTTGCAGCAAAAATGCAGAAGCTCTTTTTTAGGGTGTCTTTGTATCCTTTGAAATAGCAAACCAAAGAAGTCACTGGTGGGAGTAGCTTATAGGCCCCTCAACAGTGGCTATACTGTAGGACAGAGGATATAACAAGAAATAATGGGGGCCTTCAATTTACATCTAGATTAGACAAATGAGATTGGCAACAGTAGCCTGGAAGATTATTTCATGGTGTGTATTTGGAACAATTTTTTTTAAATAATTTTTATTGAAAATTTTTTACAAAATATATAACAACAAACAGTAACAAACAACAATAAAACAACATAATAAGCATAACACCCCCAAGACCGTAGCAACACATATATCGAGCCCCCCCCCCCCCACCACCCCCCAAACCCGGTAAACAACAAGAGAACTTGAAATAAATTAAATTAAATAAACATAGTCAACACCCCCCCCCCCCCCCCCGGGGTTGCTGCTGCTGCTGACCTAGTTCCCTATCGCTGAGCCAGAAAGTCGAGGAAAGGCTGCCACCGCCTAAAGAACCCTTGTACCGATCCTCTGAGGGCGAATTTGACCTTCTCCAACTTAAAAAAACCCGCCATGTCATTGATCCAGGTCTCCACGCTTGGGGGTCTCGCATCCTTCCACTGTAGCAAGATCCTCCGCCGGGCTACTGGGGTTGCAAAGGCCAAAACACCAGCCTCTCTCGCCTCCTGCACTCCCGGCTACACCGCAACCCCAAAAATAGATTTTTAATTCCAGATTTTTATTGAATTAAAATTTCATCATCAGCCATGGCCGGATTCGAACCCAGGTCCTCAGAGCATGACTCTGGATTACTAGTCCAGTTTTAATACCACTATGCCACTGCCTCACGTGGGGGACTCCCGGGGACTCGGAGGCCTCCAGGTGCACACCGGACACTGCTGGTGCCACCCAGGCACCTGGCACTGCCAGTCTGGACCCTAATTGTGCCACGAGTGCCAGCCTTGCACTACTAAGATCCCAAGCTGGCATTTTGTGTGCTGTGGTGATCGGGCCGGGGTGCCCTGCGTGGTATTGGAGGGGGTGCCGGGGGCGGAGGTAACCTCCCACAGTGTGTTAGGGCTGGGGAGGGGGGTCAGGGGTCGCTTCAGGGGCCCCAGAGATTGGGACGCCATTTAAAAATGACAGTCCAGATTTCTCGCTACACTGAGGAGTTCTGGTGAGTGAAGCTTCTCATGCACAAAACGTGGCTGAGGGCAGCCTCGGCTGCACAGTCCCCATTGAGGCCCTGTATCTAACCTGGGTACCATTTTATAGCATTGTGTTTCTCGGCGCTGCAAGCGCTCTAGAACTAGCAGACATAGTTTTAAAATAAGGGGTCTCCCATTTAAAAGGAGAACTGTTTTCGCTCTGTGGAATTCCCTTCCCCATAGAGCAGTAGAGAAATGATCATTGAATATTTTTAAGGCTGAGTTAGACAGATTCTTGATTCACAAGGGAGCCAAAGGGTATAGGGGTAAACAGGAAAGTAGACTTGAGGCCACAATCAGTTTAACCATATTTGATCAGTGGCAGAGCAGACTCGAGGGACCAAATAGCCTACTTGTCCTACTTCATGTATTGGTATGTATGATTTGTACTGACCACCTTAATGCTGTTTGCCCTGAGACAGTTCCCAATAAAAATTACCTTGGGGACTCTATAGTCATTCATGCAGGAGACATATGGCTGAATTTTATGTAGCCCTGCCAGCATATTTGAAGACGGGTAACTCAAAATATCACTTGGGGACTGCCCACCGCCTTCCCACCCGACCCTCAGCTGTCTCCCATATTATGGTGGCCGGGTAAGGGCTCAGGAAGCCTGCCTACCATGAGGTCCATTAAGTCCTTAATTGGCCCATCAATGGCCATTTGGTGGCATTCATTCTGCCTCTAGTGGAATATGTGTGGCAGCTTTCACTGAATGGGCTGCTGTCTGGCAGGAAGAGGGGATACCTTATTGGGGTCCCCTGTGTACATCCAAGGTACCTCACTCTCTTTTAAACTTCCCATCTAGCCTCTAAAAAACAGCCTTACACACTTCCTCCACCCCTTTGCAAGGGCCTGGTTGGCTTGCCCATCTAAACACTTTGGACTTACCCTTTGTGACTCATGACATTTCTTTTGGGGACTGCTTTTGGTTCCAGCCATGGCCACTACTCAATCCAGCACTGCTGTGACTACAAAACCATCTGACAGCCGCTCTCTTCAGGCGGAAGTTCCTCCCACATGTTGTGGACATTTCACTCTGCATCAATTAAGGTTGTCCCGGCGATATATCACAGCAGAGGAATATGTCTCCTCATGAAATCAAGCCCATACTTGGCTATATAAGTTGAAATTTCTGGAGACTGGACTCCCAAGTTGTTGAGCCCGGTATGTTAAAGGACTTCATTGTTTATGATTCTCGTCATGCTATCGAATTCTCATGGTGGATCTCGGGGTCTTTGGAGGAAACTTTCCAGATATGGTGTGGTGTCTATGGCAGCCCCAGTGCTCCACCAATAGCATACTATGACAGCAGTGTGTCCTGCCTATATGGTGTACTGCAGCAACTCACCAAAGCTTTTTTCAAACCTTTGATCTCTACGTTTTGAAGAACAAGATTCATGGGAACACCATCACCTGCAAGTTCCTGCCTTGGAACTGTATCACCGTTACTTCACAGTCGCTGGGTCAAAATCCTGAAACTTTCTCCCAAAAAGCACCATGGGTAAACCCAACCAGACCTTGCTTCAGAATGAATTGAGAGCAGGTGATGTTCACTGAAGCTTATGGGCGCAAGCTCACTTAGAGATCGGGGCACCCTTTCAAAATGGCATCCCGGTGAATTCAGCTCCCCAGTGCTGGAAAAATACTCTGGGCGGGATTCTCCATTGGCTGACGTCAAAATTGGGACGTGAGATCGGGCAGAGAATAGCTCCTGACGCCAAAATTGCGGTAGGCGCTGGTTTGATGCCGAATCACGATGCTCTGCCTCCTCAAACAAATCAATGTGATGCACACCACGCATACTCTAATCACCATTGACATATCATTAGTGAGCCCACCCAAGATTCTCCACCTCCGATGGGCCGAGTTCCCGATGGCGAGGTCCACATGTGCTCTCGCAAATGGCGCACCTGGCGTGGTGGCTGTGGAGAGAGCTTACGGACGGTTTCCAGCACTGCCATACTTCGCCGACAGCCGTGCCGCCCGTCGTGGGGCTTCTGCCGGGGGGGGAGAGTTTGGGGTGGCCAGGACGTGTGAGCTAGCTGTGTGGTCGGGGTGGACCATTATCGCAGTCGGCACGGCAGCCTTGCAGCTACGCATACCGCTATTAGTCCGCTTTAAACCTGGTGCCCTGGGTCATATAGGTGACCTCCCCTGGGGCACCCCCCTGTGTGCCCTCTGGCCCCATCCAACCCATCGGCTGTATGGGCACTCCAGCACAACATGTCCCATCTTTCAGGCCCCGATCAGTGTGTGTGGGTGGTGTATAGTTTAAGCACAGCTGCAGCTTGACAGCCCTACGAGTGTCCATCACAGACCTAGCGATTCCCTCACCATTTTCTGTGCAGTGTACGCGGTGCTGGTGCTAGCTCCTCACCAGTAACGGAATCAGTGTGGGTTTGGCACCGATTCTTTTGTTGTGAAAGTGCACATATTTTCATTTGACGTCAACAACTTTGTCTCAGAAACGGAGAATCCAGCCTGTGGGCTAAATCGGTGAGAAACTCCCCAAGACCAAAAGAAGTGACTAAGTGACGTTTGATAGAGGTGGGGAACTCATCGGCAGAGCTGACAGACACTCCCCGATAAACCCGCCGAAAGTTAACTTTAAATTCTGCCCTATATTTATATGCTTCTGTGCAGGAAGAGGATCCAGAAGGGAAGAGTGGAAACCGATATTTGTATGGAACTATAGTACCACAATAAACCAGTTGTGGATCATCAGAATATCTTTTCCTGCCTAATATGGTAAATGGATATTTACTGGACTGCAGCAGTTCATGAAGATGGTTCATCACCATTTTTTATAGATGTAGTTAGGAATGGGAAATAAATGTTGACCATGCCAGTGATGCTCACATCCCACGAACAATTTTTAAAAAATCAATTTTGTTGCTCATTACTCTTGCTTTAATTGTGCTAGCCTCAATTGATCAAACAAAAAATAAAAGGACTGATGTAAACATCTTTAAAAACAACAACCTGCATTTGTATAACAGCTTTAGTAGAGTAAAATATTCCAAAATGCTTCACAGGAGTATTATTACAGAAAATTTAATTCCAAGTCAAGTAAGGAGATGTTAAGAAAGGTGCCAAAACCTCATTAAAACGGTAGGTATGAAGGAGCTTTTTCAAAGGAGGAGAAGGGTAGAGAGGCAAAAAGGCTTAGTGAAAGAATTCCAGAACTTATGGTGAGGTAGATGAAGGCACAGGTGTATTATAGAGTAATTTAAATCTGTGATGCCCAAGAGGCCAGAATTGAAGGAATGCAGAAATCTCAAGGGGTTATTGGCTTGGACGAGGCTACAGAGATGTGGAAGGGAGAAACCATGGAAGAATTTGAAAACAAATGTGAGCATTTTAAAATCGAGATGTTGCTGTACGGGAAGCCAATGTATGCCAGCAATCACAGGAATGATGGGTGAACAGCATTTGGTATGAATTAGGATACAGGCAACAGGGTTTTGCAAAATCTCAAGTTTATAGTCCTAGAAGATGGAAGGTCAGCAAGGAGACAAATGGTGAAGTCTAGAGATTACTCAAGTATTACTTAATCTTATTTATTTTTCTCATATTTCCAACACAGATGTTCAAATGGCCCGATAGCAAAGGTTTCTACGAATGCTTGTGTGTAAGGAAATGAACAACTTTTTGAGCAGCTTTGAAAGAAACGTAAAACATGCTTCTTTTGATGGTCTGAAAAATAGCATAAAAACCTCGACTTACCGTTGAATGATTCCTGGTAAGGTAGTTTTATGCAAAAAAAACCCACAACTAACCTTATTTGAACTGTGTGATTAGTAGGTTCTTTTCACTACATTGTGGTAACAATTTAGTACACTACTCAAGTTGTTCAACTTTGAATTTTGATGTGAATGTTTCCTTAACTTAATAGACATGACAAGCATGTGTGATTGATTACAAGCTTTTTCTATATGTTATGCCTGTGCTTCACAGTTGACAAACTTTCCAGTACATTATGTGAATGAGTAGTCAAAGATAATAATGTGGTCCAAAATTTCACTAGACCATGAGCACTATATTTACCTATTATTAAATACCTCAATGTTTCCAGCCAGCATGTATATCATTACAAGTGCAGACAAAATGTGCTTTTGAACACTCATCATAAGATGTATCTGGTTTGTGTTGATGAGACTAGACCTACAGACTTTTATAAACACTTCTAATTATTTTTATAGCTTGAACTATTATTATTATGTATTCCAATATATACAATTTATTTATTGGTCAGTCTGTTGAGGTGGATAGCATGGATACATTTAAGGAGAAACTATAAAATGAGCATATGAAAGAGAAGGGATTAAAAGAACATGCTGATCGGTTTAGATGAAGATAGGTGCAAGGCTGGTCATATGGAACATAAATACTGGCAGACCAGTTGGTAAGTCTCTGTGTGGTAGACAGTAATTCTATGTAATTTATATATACTCAAATCAGGAAAGGACAGATGTGTTGAAATTAACTTAAAGGAGAATATTGACAAGTCACTGGTGCTGTTTTGTATCCGAGTGAAAGCTGTCAATGTATATTGTCTGAGTTAATTATAAAATGATTGCGATGGTATCGAAGCAAAGCATACTTTAATTACCTTGTTATTTTCCTTCCAACATAAGTTACATTCCATTTGCATTCCATTTATGTTTCACCTATTTATTGTATTGAGATAGCGAATGCTGTGTATTTCATTTGTAGGTGTGGAAATAAACATAGTCTGTATACTTTCAATTAGTTTGTACTGCTGAAAAATCATGCAGCTTTAAAATATAGTGTTCAAATTCAGAATGGGCTACTATTATCACAATTATAATAAATATAGTAATTATATCAGTGATTCAAAAGCAGTTCAACAAAGTGCTGGTTAATATAAGAATAATATTTAAATAGACTTTCATAGCTTCAATTCTGTATGTTGGAATTAAGCAGTACGCTTTTACTTTCACAAAGACATAGCTCTGTTGGTTTAAACTTTTTTGCAGAATACTGTATCATGTGTCATTTTAAAGAATAATAAAGTTATTTAGAACAGTATTTTGTTGTCTTTCGACTTCAAGAGCTAATGATCACATGGCTGAAAAACACTCCGGTGCTCAGCTTTTCTGGAATTTTCAATAAATAATCAAAACATACTTCACAGCAACTGATACCCACCTTACCAACTGTGTCAGAATGGAATGAGCAGTCTGATGCTAGAAATAAACAAAATGCCAAATTTAGCATCACTATTCTGATATTTTGTGCTGTCGTGTCGATGAATCTCCACATAATTGAGAGCATCTTTACCATTAGATTAGCAAATCCCATAGTCGATGCCAGCAGTTTATAAATGTTAAGTTTAAGCATACAGCACTGTATATATGACAGCAGTTTGTAAGAATGCAACTAATTTACAGAAGTAATGCATCATATGATTCAAATAAACCAAGGCTATTTAATACTTTAACAGTAGTAAATGTTGGTGGGCCAGCCGTCAGTAGGTAGCGGCAAGGGAGATTGTGCGTATTAGGGATGGGACAGGTGGTGGCTCCCACGTCGGTGAAAAGGGTGTTTGAGGACTTTTTAGGGGGGTTATGTAACATTGGAGCTGCCCGGAGTCAGGGATGAGGGAGTTTTTGGAGTGACTGGTGTTGCCGGGGGTGGGAGAGGTGGAAAGGGCCAGTTGGAGGAGCCATTAAGGTTTGAGGAAGTGAGAGTAGCAATAAGGAAGATGCAGTCACGTAAGGTACCCGGGCTGGATGTGTTCGCGGTGGAGTTTTATAAAGTGTTTAAGGACAGGTTGGTGCCGCTGATGGTGGAAATGTTTGAGGATGTGATGGTGAAGGAGAGGTGACTTGAGACTATGGGGCAGGCATCTATTTCATTGTTACTGAAAAAGGAGAAGGACCGGTGGAGTGTGGGTCGTGTAGCATATTTCCTTCCGGAATGTGGATGCCAAGGTACTGGTGAAGGTGCTGGCGGTGAGACTTTAGGGGTGTCTTCCAAAGGTGGTGGGTGAGGCTCCGATAATAATCGCTTATTGTCACAAGAAGGCTTCAATGAAGTTACTGGGTTAAGAGCAGGCAGCTGTTGTCGAACATGCAGCGGCTGCTGAACGTGCTGCTTTCTCCGTCAGAGGGGAGGGAGTTAGGTTGTGGTGGTGGATGTGAAGAAAGCATTTGACAGCGTGGAGTGGAGGCATCTGTTTGCGGTTTTGGATAAGTTTTGGGATTGGGCCTAAGTTTGTGGCTTGGGTAAAATTGCTATGTGAGGATATGACAGCTTGTGTGGGGACGAATGAGACATAGTCGGAGTACTTCCCACTATTCTGCGGAATGAGACGGGGGTGCCCGTGTACTCCCTCTTGTTCACATTGGTGATTGAGCCCTTGGTGATTGCGCTGAGGGGTTTGGGCGTATGGAGGGGGATAGTGAGGGGGGAGTTGGAGCTTCGGGCATCTCTGTACGCAGATGATTTACGTCTGTATATCATGGACCCAGGTTCTTTGGTGAGGGATATAATGGGGTTGTTAGGGAAATTTGGGTCATTTCTGGGGTATAAATTGAATTTCGGGAAGAGTGAATGTTTTGTTGTGTCTCCTTCAGGTAGAGGGGTGGAAATGGAGAGGTTTCCATTGAGGATGGCAGCATCTCACTTTAGGTACTTGGGGATGCAGGTAGCGTGGGACTAGGCTCAACTCCGTAGGCTAAATTTCACGAGCCTGGTAGGGAAGGTGGAGGAGGATCTGGGGAGGTGGGATAGTCTCCCTTTGTCGTTGACTGGCCGGGTGCAGTTCTTGTTCTTTTCTTGTTCCGGTGTCCAGTAGTCTTTTTGCCAAAGACATTTATTCAAGGGGTGGATAGGCTGGTCTCATCATTTGTGTGGGCAGGGAAGGTGGCGAGGATAAGGAAGGTAGTGCTCCAAAGGAGACGGCAGTGGGGGAGCTTGGCCCTTCTGAATCTGTTGCATTATTACTGGGCAGTGAACGCGGAGAAAGTGCGGGACTGGAGGAAGGAGTCGGAAGCTTTGTGGGTGCGGATGGAGGTGGGGTTCTGTAAGAGGTCAGGGTTGCGGATGCTGGCAAAGGCACCGCTGCTGCTAGCCCCAGGGAAGTATTCAGGGAATACGGTATTGGTGGCCATGCTGAGGATCTGGGGGCAATTCCGACAGCACTTCAAGTTGGGGACGGTGTCGAGGGTTACGCTGATAAGAGTGCATCATGGGCTTGAGCAAGGAAGGATGGATTTGAGGTTCCAGGGATGGGAGGAGATAGGGGTGAAAGAGATGAAGGATCTGTTTCTGGAAGGGAGATTCACATGTTTAAAGGAGTTGGGGGCTGCAGTGTGAGGAAGGCTTTAGGTATATGCAGGTGTGGAATTTCGCAAGAAAGGCTTTTTCGAATTTCCCCGTGGCCCCGCCCTCCTAGTTGCTGGAAACATGCTGTCGGTGGAGGGTTTGGAGAGTGGGGTTGTCTCAGCGATTTATGGTAGGATTATGGAGAATGATAAGGAGTCTATGGAAGGGATTAAGGCTAGGTGGGAAGAAGTGGGATGGGTCTGAAGGAATTTTTTTTAATATACATTTAGTGTACCCAATTCATTATTTCCAATTAAGGGGTAATTTAGCGTGGCCAATCCACCTACCCTGCATGTCTTTGGGTTGAGGGGGCGAAACCCACGCAAACACAGGGAGAATGCAAACTTCACACTTACAGTGACCCAGAGCCAGGATGGAACGTAAGACCTCGGCGCCATGAGGCAGCAGTGTGGAGGAAGAATTATGATGCGAAGTGCTGCGAAGGGTCAATGCCTAATGTGCGAGGCTGGGGTTGATTCAGCTAAAAATGGTGTATAGGGCGCACTTAACGAAGGCAAAGATGAGGCGCCTGTTTGAGGGGGGGAGGATAGTTGCGAGCGGTATGGGATGAGCCCAGCAAATCGGGTCCATCTGTTCTGTTCCTCCTCAAAATTGGAGACATATTGAGGGTCATTTTTTAGCACCATGTCCGAGGTTCTCCGAATGGAATTGGAGCCGGGACCCCGAGAGGCCATATTCAAGGTGTTGGACCTGCTGGAGTTGCAAGCGGGAGCAGACGCCCTAGCCTTCGCCTCGTTGATTGTTCGCATGCGGGTTCTGTTGGGGTGGAGGTGAGCTTCACTCCCTCGTGCCTCGGCGTGGTTGGGGACCTGTTGGAGATTTTGGCCTTGGAAAAAGGTAAAATTTAATCTGAGAAGGGCCGATGGGGGTTCCACGAGAGATGGGGGTTATTCATTTTGCACTTTGGACACCTGGTTTCTGCCAAGAGGTTGGGGGGTGTTCGTGTACTGTTTGTGTAAAAATGTTGAATAAAAATATTTTTTAAAAACAATAGAAAACGTACAATGCTTTGTACCTACAATTTTAGAAAATGTGCTTAATATGCAAGTAACTTTGTTCTTCCCTGTCACGGTATTTACAAATTTATTATTTTGGTAATAAATGTTTTCTTATCTGTTGAATTTTCAGTATTTACGTTTTGTTTGTTTTTCTTGTCTATTCCCTCTCAAAAACCCTTTATCTCAATTGAACAATTGTTTCCTTCCTTGCTTCCTTATTGTAGTTCATGTTGAAGCTGTTGTTCATGTTGCTCTGCACCCAAGAAGATTTCCCATTGGTCTCCAGCACATTCTTCAAGCCCACCATCTCATAAACATTCTCTTCTGGCCTGAGTGCAATTAAAATTTCTTTCAACAAATAAACAAACTTATTCCTTGAACTCATAGTTTTTATTTAAAGCTTTATATTTATAAAGTTATGAAATATTTTGGATTGTTTGTCCTGACATTCCTGTCTCACGGTTGTTTTTAATTTTTCTTCCTTATTGGCCTGTACCGGTTCGATCTGATTTCAATGTTATGGATACGTGTAATGACTTTATCACCACTATGTTTCTTATGTTATAAATGATGTTTACGTGGTTACTTTACAGCGGGGATAGAACTCCCAAGATGGAAACCATGCTGAAAAATTTGATGCACATTATGGTGTACTTTGAACTGGTTGCTATTCTGTGAAATCTTTCTTGTTTATTTCATGGAATTAGAACGGTTACTGTGGGGATAGAAATGGCTTTGTAATATACAATTTAAATAACCATGATAATTCCATGATAAAAAAATAAAAGGCCATACTGTAATAAAACCTAAGCTCAACAACACACACAGTGTTCGCTAAGTGAAAATATCTCAGGCTATTTAGCTTTTAGAGAGATAAGAAAAAGGAGGAGGAGTATGCTGATAATAGATGATGGGATAAAGATAGTAAAGGGAAAGGATCCTACCTCAGAAAATCAAGTGCAGAATCATTTTCAGTGGAGCTCAAAAGCAGCAATGAGCAAGAAACATTGGTGGGAGTTGTTTATAGATCCCATAGCAGTAGTTCTAATGTAGAACAGGAGTTAAGTCAGGAAATTAGAGGCACATGTGTAACGAGGTAACACAGTAATCATGAGAGACTTTAATCTTCATACAGACTGGGCAAACCAAAATAATCTTCACACAGACCAGGCAAGCCAAATTTGCAATAATCGTGTTGAGGACAGGTTTGTAAAATGTATACAAAATTGTTCTCTAGATTAGTATTAAATTCTGTGCGGAGTCTGCACGTTCTCCCCATGACTGCATGGGTTTCCTCTGGGTGCTCCAGTTTCCACCCGCAAGTCCTGAAAATGTGCTGTCAGGTAATTTGGACATTCTGAATTCTCCCTCAATGTACCGAACAGGCGCCTGAATGTGGCAACTAGGGGATTTTCACAGTAGCTTCATTGCGCAGCTCCATCCTCAGATTAATTCCTCATTCCTCATTCACCTAAGGAAGGAGCAGTGCTCTGAAAGCTAGTGATGTGAAAAAACCTGTTGGACTTTCACCTGGTGTTGTAAGACTTCTTACTGTGCCAACTCCAGTCCAACGGCGGCATCTCCACATCAACCTATTCATGTATTTGTCAAGACGCTCCTTGAAAGTCACTTTCGTATTTGCTGCCACCACCTTCCCCGGCAGCGGTTCCAGGCTCCCACCACCATCTGTGTAAAAGAAACTTGCCTCATACATCTCCTTTAAACCTTGCCCCTCGCACCTTAAACCTATGCCCTCTGGTAATTAACTCTTGCACCCTGGGGAAAAAGCTTCTGACTATCCACTCTGTCCTCATAATCTTGTAGACTTTTATCAGATTACCCTCAACCTCCATCATTCCAGTGAGAACAAACCAAGTTTCTCCAACCTCTCCTCATAGCTAGTGCCCTCCATACCAGGGAACATCCTGGTAAATCTTTTCTGTACCCTCTCCAAAGCCTCCACATCCTTCTGGTAGTGCGGCGACCAGAATTGAACACTGCATTCCAAGTGTGGCCTAGCTAAGGTTCGATAAAGCTGCAACCTGACTCGCAAATTTTTAAACTCAATGCCTCAGCCGGTGAAGGCAAGCATGCCATTATACCTTCTTGACTACCTTCTCCACTTGTGTTGCCACTTTCAGTACCTGTGTAGCTGTACACCCAAATCCCTCTGTCTATCAACACTGTTGAGGGTTCTGCCATTTACTGTATATTTCCCATCTGTATTAGACATACAGAAATACATTACCTCAAACTTGTCCGGATTAAACTCCATCTGCCATCTCTCCGCCCAAGTCTCCAACTGATCCATATCCTGCTGGTTCCTCTGACGGTCCACATCACTATCCGCAATTCCCCCACCTTTTGTTTCGTCTGCAAACTTACTAATAAAACCAGTTACATTTTCCTCCAAATCATTTCTATATTACAAACAACCAAGGTCCCAGCACTGACCCTGAGGAACGCCACTAGTCACAGCCCTCCATTCAGAAACGCACTCTTCCCTGCTACCCTCTGCTTGTTTTGATGTATGGTTGTGTGTGACGTGTATATACATAAATGACTCAAGAAAATATTTTTTTTTTAAAAATAATATGTTATCTTCTCTCCCCCCCCCCCCCCCCCAAAAACTCACCCCACCATCTATACCAGTGTTCTTCAGACTTTATTTTTCCGGCGACTCATTTTTACCAACCGGCCAAGCTTCGGGACCCAACCCGGCCGACCTTCGCGACCCACGCCGGCCGATCTGCGTGACCCACCATTTTCTCAAACCTTGTTTACTGCTGACAAAAATGGAGAAAATGGTTTTGGGTCCCTTTGGCCCTCGTACATGCTCATCCAATGGAACCTGTTGGATGAAGGTGAAGCCTTTCAGCGTCGGAAAGTATGGAGTCTCCATCTGTCCAAAGTTCTGCATTTTCTTCCTGTAAAATTTTATCAAATAAACCCCCCCCCCCCCCCCCCCGAACTGGTACAAAAAAAATAAAATGAATAAAATAAATGAATAAAAAACCCCTCGAACTTGTAAAATAAAAAGCTGCGACCGTTTATAAAACAAAAGCGGGCGCACTGCACATGTGTTCCCAATCATCAGCGTGCATGCACAAAACTATGCGCATGCGCACCGATGATCTGGCACGCCATGCGCAGTGGGGCCGTATTTTTTTTACATGTTCACAGCCATTTTGAAGGCCGCTTGCTGCCGCCGTTATTAACTGTTGCACGCAGATTTGCGCCATCTGGAGGGCCGCAACGGACGGCTCCGCGACCCTCCTGACACCCGCCCGCAACCCACCCGCGGGTCATGCCCCTGAGTTTGAGAATGCCTGGTCTATACACACACACACATGACAGACAAACGCAGGGGGAAAGAGGGGTGTAAAATAATGATAAAAGTAAAAAGGTTAAGAGTCTTTTGGTTGTTTTCGCGCAACCGTACACATTTCAGTTTGAGGTTTCAGCCTTCAATCAGTAATAATTTTCACTGTAGAGGTCTCTTACAGCTAGTCAGCTTTTCTGGGGGAAGAGAAAGAGCAGGTCCTTGCCTCTTAAGCATCCAGGACTCAACTGCCCTTCCTTATTTCTCTGAAAACAATTATCTCACTCAAGCAGAATCCAATTACTGCCTGTTACCGGGCAGAATACGCCATTTTGGCCAAATCATTGACCACCAAGCAAACCGAGTCCCACCGATCTCTCGGGTGGCAAAAAATCTGCCTTCTGCTGTCCAAAGGCTAGCACAGTGTTCTCTTTTGTACCTTTTGAGTTCCTTTCGGCCCCAGCTCAACTTAAAAATACATGTTCATTGAGCAATATAAAGAAATGGGAAATAAGGGAATCAACAGGAAGGGCCCTCACATACCTCCCTCCCTAAAAGGAATGAAACGTGTGGGCACCGACGTTTCATTATGAGGTATGCAAGACATAAATTACAAATACATTCCATTCATCCATCCCCATCATATAAATACCCTTCCCAGTCTCTACATTGATAACTAGCCAGTGACAAGTCTGTAACAAAGCATCCGCTATCACATTATCCTTTCCGAGGCCATGTTCAATTTAACATTGAACTTCTGTAATAATAAATTCCAAAGGAATAATCTTGCATTCCAAGTTTTAAACTTTTCCATAAACGCAAGTGGATTATGGTCTGTATGAGCTAAGCTTTGTTTATTGTCATGCCGGATATATACTCCAACATGCTGAAGGGCTAGTAGCCATGCTTAAGACTTCCTATTCAATGGCGGCATACTTTTTTTGGCACGGAGTTAGTTTTTTTTTTTAAATTTAGATTAGCCAATTATTTTTTCCAATTAAGGGGCAATTTAGCGTGGCCAATCCACCTACTCTGCACATTTTTGGGTTGTGGGGGCGAAACCCACGCAGACACCGGGAGAACGTGCAAACTCCACACGGACAGTGACCCAGAGCTGGGATTGAACCTGGGACCTCAGCGCCGTGAGGCGGTTGTGCTAACCACTAGGCCACCGTGCTGCCCTACGGAGTTAGTTTTTTTGAAAAATATCCCACTGGTCTCTCTAATCCTGCATCGCCGTCTCAAAGTAGCACTGCGCCTACCCCAGGTCACTAGCGTCTGTGGCCATTTCAAATTTTCTGGACCAGTTCACTTATTAAGATGGCCTTCAATCTCCCAAATTCTACTTGGGTATTCTGTGGATCACAGCGTTTTCGATTATTTCCGCAACTTATCCAACGTGAAATATATTTCAGTCTGAGTCAGTTTCCATGGTTTTAGTTGAGACGGATTTTCCTTCATTGGTTTGGAGTTTCCGATGTCTACATCATCATGGCTAGCTGCTGCTTGGTGTTACCCTACAAATCTGTCTATATTTTTTCAGTATCTCTATTAGATCTTCTCTCTGTTCTTCTGCTGACAGATTTGCATCTTTGGTTTTAGAACTCCCTCTAGTATCTTCAAGAAGTGCTTTATTTTCACTCTTCTTCAAAATCAAAGACAACGTGCTTCCCTTTGTCAGGTTTCTGACTCTCCAAATTGGATAGGACCCCTGAATGAGTTTCTTCTGCATTTCTGTCTCTCGTATGGTTGCTCAGTCAGTGAATATATCCAAGACAGAAGTCGAAAAGTTTTTTGATTTTCAAATTCTCACTCTCAAACTGAATATGAAATTCCTTCATATTATGATCACTACTTCCTAAGGGATCTTTTATTCTGAGCTCACTTATTAAACCTGCCTCATGATCCATTACCATATCTAAGGTAGCCTGCTCCTTGATTGGTTCCATGACCTATTGCTCCAGGAAACTATCCCTAAAGCACTCTATGAATTTGTTGTCATAGCTGCCCTTTCAAGCTTGATTAACCCAATTAATATGAAGATTAACGTCATCCATAATTGTTGTTCTATTATTTTTACGTACTCCTATTATTCATTGATTTGTACCCTTTCCTACAGTGTGGCTACTGTTTGGGGGATCTATACCCTACTCCTAGCAATGTCTTCTTTCCATTGCTGTTTTTTACCCAAAGGTCGTGGCGCTCGGTCGCGGTGTTCCCGATTGCAGGGGGGATGACCAATGGCCGCGACCGGCTTTTAAAAATACCGGCCGTGACAGACTTTTTAGATTGCCGGGCATCCCACACATGCGTGCTGGATCAAACAGTGCGCTGGCCCAGAGCCCAGCGGAATGGACTAGCCTCCTCCTGACATCAGCGCACTGTCCAGGGACAGTTTTTTCAGCAAACGCTGAAGTCTTCCCACTGGAAACAGTGGCAGAGAGCAGATCCCATACGCTGACGTCGCAAGTGCTGGGCGCGAGAGAGATTCTTCCATTTTGCACCTGCCAGCAGTGCTGGTGTGATCTTCTGGACCTCTGGTAAACAACCCATGGAGAAAAAGCTAAAAACAGGAACAAAGCAGCATAAAGATGATTATTTGTGGTATGCGTTATTAATTCTTCCACTGAAAATCATCAGGATTTAAAGTTCATGTGTGTTATAGAACATAGAACATAGAAAGATACAGCGCAGTACAGGCCCTTCGGCCCTCGATGTTGCACCGACATGGAAAAAAAAACTAAAGGCCATCTAACCTACACTATGCCCTTATCATCCATATGCTTATCCAATAAACTTTTAAATGCCGTCAATGTTGGCGAGTTCACTACTGTTGCAGGTATGGCATTCCACGGCCTCACCACTCTTTGCGTAAAAAGCCCACCTCTGACGTCTGTCCTATATCTATTACCCCTCAATTTAAGGCTATGTCCCCTCGTGCTAGCCACCTCCATCCGCGGGAGAAGGCTCTCACTGTCCACCCTATCTAACCCTCTGATCATTTTGTATGCTTCTATTAAGTCACCTCTTAACCTTCTTCTCTCTAACGAAAACAACCTCAAGTCCATCAACCTTTCCTCATAAGATTTTCCCTCCATACCAGGCAACATCCTGGTAAATCTCCTCTGCACCCGTTCCAAAGCT
This sequence comes from Scyliorhinus canicula, assembly GCF_902713615.1. Classification (NCBI taxonomy): domain Eukaryota; kingdom Metazoa; phylum Chordata; class Chondrichthyes; order Carcharhiniformes; family Scyliorhinidae; genus Scyliorhinus; species Scyliorhinus canicula. The sequence goes on along the minus strand of NC_052148.1, from coordinate 111,400,382 downwards.
TCCACATCCTTCCTATAATGAGGCGACCAGAACTGTATGCAATACTCCAAATGCGGCCGTACTAGAGTTTTGTACAACTGCAACATGACCTCATGGCTCCGGAACTCAATCCCTCTACCAATAAAGGCCAACACACCATAGGCCTTCTTCACAACCCTATCAACCTGGGTGGCAACTTT